>NC_143396.1:114410941-114713971 GCF_052110815.1 Crocodylus siamensis | reverse complement strand
TAGGCCTGCCCTATATGACATTATCTAATCTTTACTTTCCACTATCTCTAAAACAAGAAATACCACTCGTCTACCTCCCAAAGCAGGTTTATGCAATTCAACCTGTGCCATGAAGAATGCCCAGTGAAGTTTACACATTAAAACCAGTTAAACTACACATTAAAATCTTCAGAACTGAAGTTATCTTTGTGTAAACAGAACACACAGATACTCCATCTTCACCAAGCCTATAATAAGCTCCTCTGACCAAAAAAGTCAATGGCAATTTTCAGAGGTTTATTATTTGGCCAAATTTAGATGTCATATTTAAGGGATCAAACAGAAATCACCTTTTGTTCTCCTGTCTATCCTCCTGCAGTTTTAAGATCTTGCTCTAGTCCCTGAAAATGCTAAAGCTCTCCAAATGAATGACTGAGAAGATTTTAAGTCCTGAAAGTATGAAGACCAATCTCTCTATGTTACTGCAATGCTGCATTTGACACCAGTAGCAGGAGTACATATCATCCACTTACTTTTACTCAGCATGCACCAAAGCCTGGAACTTAGGCAGAGTAGCCAGCTTAAAACACAGTCCTCAACATATGTCCCAGGCTCACCCTCAGACTCTCTGTCTCGAGCCAGCTTTTTGTTGCATGCTCCTGGCCACACTAAATTGATTCCACTGTTTAATGTCTGGGTTTTAGTATGCACTAGGCAGGAAAGAGTGGGTATCAACGTTCCCGCTAAGGTGTAGCAATCCTTAAGCGTGCTGCTTCAATCTGCTCTCAAATTGGTTCTGCTTCCCCCTTTCAGTGCATGCTGCTTCGGTCTGCCCCACAGTATAACAACAAAAGATGATACTATACCTTTTTATTTACCAGAGTGACTCTCGTTTACCTTTTTCTGTTTTCCCAACAGAATATAGTGTCCAGGTTAACAGCGTTTCCTAAGCCTAAATGACGTTTAATTTTCATCACTTGTCCAGATTATCAACTTCTAAACGATTTCTAGATTTTGTTTTTCTTGCATTCATGAGGCTAAACCCTCTCTCACAATCTGCACTAGATGCCTGAAAAGTGGCACAGATGTCAACACTTCACTAAATTGTTTCTGTTGTAGTATGTAGGTGACCATGTCTTCAAAGGTCTTTATTGCCCTGGTATTCATTTTCTCACTAACAGTTAATTTGAAGTCTATATATTGTTTGCATAGGTCTTTCTTAAAAGTTTCTACAGATTTGATTAGCAAGGTGCTATATCTTGTTGCCAATGTTTTCAGCTCCTCATGCCCAAATGAAAAATCATTCCTGTTTGACAGAGGAAAAATTGACCTCATCTAAAATTGACCATTTTTTCAACTTGCCTTCTGGAAATCTGTTGTCCATGTGTAACATGTACACTCAATGAATTGAATAATTGATCTAATGTCAACAGATGATTCAAATGATGACAGCAAGGTTTGAACATCTTCAGAAAAATGTAGTCTCACAAAGATACTGCGAATGAAGTTTGGCAATTCTAGCTTTGGCAAAATGAAATGCTTCTACTGTTGTTAGTGAACTTTGTTGAAGCATTCTGCACAGCTCAGCCAGTTCACCTAAGACATCATTTAGTATGGCCAGTGCAACGTGATACTCTTGTTTCTGCAGTTTGTCCAAGCAGTATTTGTGAATTGGGTTGTTGTCTTCAGCCACTTGTTTTGCACAGTAGTCCATCAATGTAGTATAATTCATCACCTCACTAACAGCAAAATGTCTAGAGAGCCATCTGACCTCATTCAGTGGCCTAAATGAAAGTGTTTCACACTCAGCAGCCTTAGATAGTTCTTCTAACTTAATTTTGTTTATAGAAGACCTACTAAAAAGTGTATATATGGTCCATAGTAGAGTTTCAATGCACCTTATCAAAGATATGCGTTTCCAAGCATCATCAATCTCCTAGTCCTCCCGGTATGCCACACAGTGCTGCTTGAGCAGAGGTGAAATAGACTGGTAAAATACTGCAGCCACACCATTGTGCTTCCCAAGCATTGCTGAAGCACCATTTGAGGTGAACATTACCATCTTTTGCATATCTAAGGTGCTGTCAACATAAAATTGTCTAATTGCTGCTACAATGGCAGAGCTATCATAGGCTGTCAGCTTTAAAATTCCAGCAAACCTGGTCTGATGAGTGAAATCGTCCCTAGTTTGGAATTTGACATACAGACTTAACATTTTGCTAACAGAAATATCTGTGCTCTTGTGAACGATCAAAGTGTGGAATGGTGATGTATGCATTTCATTCAGTACTTCCTGATGAATTACAGAATGCATGCAGTCAATAAATTCAAATGCATAATTCTTACTTCTCCAGCTTTCAGGAATTTTAACATATTTGCCAACATGACTGTGGATTTCCTGCAGTAATAGCACTGATGAGTTTAATTTGACTGCAAGAAGAACATTATCAAGATTTTGACTTAGTCAGCATTTGATCTCTTCCTTTCAGACAGTCCTATCCTATTTTCCCATGTCTCGTGCGTTTCAGAAAATAAAACTTTTCAGGATTCCTCTGCTTTGATTGCATAGTTTCATCACAGAATCTGCGTGAATCTTGTGGGTCAAATGACATTTCAGATAGTCTAATTTCCAATATTCGGCCCATTTTTTTCTGGTTGTCCATTTGCTATTGGTGTCCGCATGTACACAGATGTTACACAGGACATCCCCACTTTCATGATACTGGAAAATATCTCCAAAACTTATGCACTGCTGACCAAACACATGTGGCACGTCGGTTTCGAACATCTCCTTCAATCAGTCTTCTTTGACTCTGTAGCAGCCCCTACCACACTCCTTCCTGCACTGTAGGGGTCTTGATCTGCCCCACCCCCCAAGCCCAGTGATAAAGAAAGAAACTTACCTGCCTGTCACTGTGATCCTGGCTGGGAGTGCACGGGTATCTCAGTGTGCCCACCCCACCCCACTCCTGCGGCAGCCAGTGGCCAGGTTCAGGTGGGTGCGTGGCATCAAAAAGTTACCGCACGGCAAGATTTTTTATTGTGCATGGCCATGCACACATGCAGCTTAGAGGGAACCTTGGCAGGTATGCTTCTCAGCAGTCACGACATAGTACATAGGTGATGTAGACATGGATGAACTGACATTTAGTGTGACCTCCTATGTAACATGGACCATAGAATAACAGATAGTTACAATGTACTGAATCTATCACCTAAACCATGGCTAAATCACAAAGACAGCTGGTGGTGTTTTGGAGACAACAAACAAAGAAGACTCTCTTCCCTTCATTGTTTATTTACAATAGTTCATTACCTTAATTGTTATACATTTGTTAGTTACCAAATTCTCAATCTATTTAATGTATGCCTTAATGATACTATAAGATGTTTATTTTTTTAATCATAATGTTATGCTGAATTAAGTCAGAGGCCTTACAGAAGTTATCTTTACAGTTTTGGTTGCTAGAGGTATCAAAAAATTAAATGGGTTTGTCTGATGAGACTTGTATCAATAAAAACTAAAAAAGAAAATAGACATTAGGTCATTCTGTTTTATTATTAAATGAATTCCATATCAGTATTTCCATTCTATTCCTCAGGACTGATGCAAGGTTTAACCAACCTTTAGTCACCTGAATTATCTCATTTAGGTTTTTTGGATATTGGTGCAATATTAACATTCTTCTGGAGTTTCCTTTGTATTCTATTATTTTATTTTTTTGTAAAATTAAAACAGAGAATCAGAACTCTCCTCAGCCAGCTCTAAGGGCTCTTGCATGAAAGGCTTCCTGATTTTAAAATGTCTTCAAGTTAATAGCAACTAAACAGTACGTTAAACAGCAAGTACTAGGGTTAAACATTTTATCCCAAATTCCGCCATACTCATTTGATATGAATACATCATCCTACAGCAGAACATAATATTTATTGAAGTATTCATTGAAGGTTTTTGCCTTTTTTGCATTATTATACATTTTCTCATGTGTACATGCATGTCTTATTTGGTCTAATAAAAGATATCAGATTCACCCAGAGAACTTTGTCTGCCTATGTCCTTAGACCAACATGGCTACAACCTACACCCCTGCGCGTGACTCAGGCTTCTATTAAGATTTCATTTGTTACCGAGGAAGAAGCTAGACATGGAAGTTTTTAATATGGATTGTTAGAGTTTGGAAATTATAAGCAACCAAAACCAGAAAACAGAAAGTGTTAAAATGCCAAAGTAAATGTAATGCAGCTGGTAAAGAAGAAAATTCCATAGAAAATGGGATTTGTTGTTGTTGTTTGTTTGTTTGTTTACAGAAACGCAAAACCTAAACATATTTCTTTATATGGTTTTCTGATGAAAGAAATCAAATGTTTGCACTGAGTGTTTAATTTCCTTCAAAATTGTTTTGTTAAGTTGGAAATCCTATTTTCCACTGAAGAAACCTGATGAGAATTTTGCAACCAGCCCTGGAAGGCAATCCTCTCACCTTTGCCTATAACGTATAAGGTAAAATCAGACTGTTTACTTTTATCACTTCCAAATTCTCATAAATATTAAAACCCAGAATCTGCATATTAGCGATATTAGACAAAAACATTTTTTCATATAGATCAAAATAGCAGCAACTACCAATCACTTGTACAGTACCTGCCTTCCTTTATTAATGTGTCCTGCTATTATCTATGCTGTACTAGATCTAGGACTAGATTTTTTTCTAATGGCTGTCAATCTGCACTTTTCATAAGTCCTACACATTCTTAAACAATCTGAGAGAGACGCAGACATCATTCACAAATTCATCTTTCCTACACTCCAATGCATGAATGGGCAAATTCTGATTTATTTTCACTTTTGACATTAAATCTTCCCATTATTTTGGGCACTCTTGTTCAAAAAAGATCAGGTAGACTATCAGAAGCTTAGAAAGCATGAGAAAAAAGAATCAAGAAACAGCTGGCAAGGTAGCTAGATATATACATTTTTGTAAAAATATACCATTAAAGTGCTCCCAATTGGGACATTACATTATGAATAGCACTGTAACCAGACCTAGCTTGAACACCCACTGTTTGGTAATGCAATTTTATGAATGACAATAAGACCTGAAAGTAAATTTTCACTAATACACAGATTAGTTTTAGCTGTGAATTCAATCCAGATTACATACATTGATGCTTTAATACATACATAATATTATGTAGCAAAGATTGTAGATGGGAAAAGAGCATTTATTTCCCAGTGGAAGCAGTATAAATTCATTTGATGTAGGTAGAGGGGAAAGGAAAAGATTAAAAAAAAAACAACTAATAAACCTTTGGTATTGTAGAGTACATATTTAAAATTCTGTGCTCATATCTTATTTTAATCAGTCAGCCAAACAAGTTTTGTTCTTTTTGATTATGCTGCCTTGAAAAGAGCATCAAGAGCACAACAGCCCTTTATATTTCTTGTAGCCTTCCAGAGACATCAACAGATTAATTTATAGATGCAAAAAGTTATAACTAATTGAATGTCAGTGATTTAAAGCTCTGCCCATTCCCACTGAGATGTTTCCATTGACATTAACTGGTACAAGAGCTAGCTCTTTGCATGAAAGTTTCTTCTGAAGCCGCAATGCAACAGAGGGCTTTTATTTATCATATAAAAAAACCACACCCTTCCAAGTCACTAGTCATCCACACTCACACAGTTCGTATTGTAATCCACGTCTGTAATTTTTTGTGAATAATCATTTTAAAAAAAGAAGCAGATGCCACAGTTTGCATGTGGTTTGTAAAAGTCATTTAAATGGCAAAGTTATATATTTATGCCTATTCAAGTACTCAAATGACAGCTTCTTTTGATGCATAGCCATGTTTTCCTACTTGATACATTGTTTACTAGATGACAGGAAAGACAAGAAAAGAATTGAAAGAGATAGAAGTTATAGTTGTGCATCACATTCAGAAAAGTGGTCTTGGTAACAGCAGGCAGAGACACTGAAGTTCTAATACTGGAACCTCCACCCACTTGCTGTCAGCCTAGCCCCAAATTTTTTTACTTGCATATCTTTATTAACAGAAGTCACTGGAAGCTATGGATTCTCAGCACATCTTGCCATTAATGCTATTCAATCATTTCCCCATTTCTGACGGTCTCAAACAATATCAAGTCTGGTCTTCATTCTATTTCCCTTCTTGGATGAGCAAAAAAGAAAAAACAAAACTTTTCCTTTTGTAGAAAGAGAGAGCTAGAATGGGGGAATCGTATCACACAGGGTAGAAACCCAATTTGAAGATTTGTAACCCAGGTACACCTAAGGGTGTGCCCCATTTATAATTGGATGGGATGGGTAGGCAACAGCGGGTGCTTTGAGAGGGATTCCAGAATTTTGAGCGGATCCCTCTTTCCTCTATAGAGTTAGCCCAAGTCCAAAGTTTTTAACTACATACAATTTATTGAATTATAATATACATAATTATAAAGCTAGATATCATATACATATGTTTACACAGTGAGCGCTAACCAATAACCAAGGTCAAACCCTAAACAACACTATTTACCCATCACAGTAAAACAATTTCAGCAGCATCAACACAATACAACATTTTTATTACAAAATATAAGATGCAGACAGGAACAAATTTAATAACACCCATTTCTTAACATAGTCCCTGACCCATGGCAACAGATAGGATGCCAATGATGCCTGAGCTGCCCTGCCACAGCTCCCAAGGCTCAGGCCCATGCATCTCCCTGTGCACTGTGGGACCTGAGCTGCCACACTGTGGCCCCAAAGCCCTTGCCCCATGCACTGCCCCCCCACACCATGTGGCACTCCGGTTGCAGGCTCAAGCCACCGCTTGTGGCTCCCAAAGCCTGGGCTCCATGCACCGAACCATGCACTGCGATGGGCCCGAGTGATCCCACACTGCTTGCAGCACCAGGTCTCCATGCATTGTCCCTGTGCGCCATCAACACCCTGAGCGGTCTCACACTACTCCCAAGGCTGCTCCTCCAGTGGCAACTTCAGGAGCCTTGGGCCTGTTGCCTGCTGAGAAAGAGCTCCCCAGCTTTTCTTGACTCCGCTCTTCTTGAGTCCCTCACTGCATCTGCCCCTCATGCTGGGCACGCAGCTCCTTTTATACGCTCCAGGGCTCCACCCCTGAAGTCTTCCAGACCTGACAGTTTACAGTCTTCAGTCAGGTCCAGGGGGCTTTTCTCTTTCCCCTCAGGAAAGGGGTGTGACTTTATTTCTCCAGTTGCCTCCTGATTGGTGGATGGGCTCCACCAATCAAAACAGCAAGATCAAGCCTGGGACTCAAGCCAAGCTCTGAAAGGTGAGCCTGCTACAATATTTCATTTTAAATATTAATTGCCTTTTCCAATTCATCTTTGAAAACTAACAATGACATCATCCATTACTAGCATCTGTTAAGGTTACACAGCACAGTAGCCACCCATACTGAGGTGCTAGGACAGGGGCTCACAGGGAGCATTAGGCCAAGAGACAGCTGTCTCCTGGCCAGGCCTGGGACACTGCTCCCTGCCCTCAGGGGGGCTGCCTGCTGCTAGGGCAGGAACAACGCCCCCCTGCCCCAGCAGCAGGGAGGTCCTGGCCCCGGCCCTGCAATAAGAGCAGGGGATTGCAAAGAGCTCCAGGAGAGGGCCAGGCCCCAGTTCCCTGACCTGATGAAGTGGCAGGGCAACTAGCAGCAAGCCCCTGGCTAGGGATTCTCTACCCAGCTGGGGGCTTGCTACTAGCTGCCCCACCAGCAGGTGGGGTTGAGACTTGCCCCACCCCTGCAGCTCTTTCCAAGCCCCATGCCTCAATCACCCAATCAGGGCACAGGGCTGGGATCTGCCCCTGACTAGGACAGTTCCCATCCCTCCTCTGCAATCATGGGGTGGGGGCTGGGGAGCCTGTTCCCTGCTCAGCTCTGTGATCAGGGTGCTGGGTGGAGAACAGGCTTTCCGGCCCCTGACATCAGGGAGCTTCCAATGCCAGTTCTGCAGTCATGGGACCAGCACTGAGAGATAAGGATCTTGCAACCCGTCATTCTCCAACTGTAATCTCAGTGTGGAGGGCTTGAAGCTCCCTGCTGCTGGGGCAGGGGGATATAGTTGCCACCTGGGCTATGGTGGTGGAGCCCACCCTGGCAGCAGGCAGTACTACTGCACAGTAAAGCATCTTGTGTAGAAGCACTCACTATGTAACCTATTTACATGCTTGCTTTCCAAGTACTTGAACCCGGTGTACTTAGCATTACTATTGTTTATATACCTCATCAGCTTTACAGATTAAGAGGCTTCAAATTGTCTTTCATTATTGTATATTGAATGCAGGTTTGTATTTCAGTCTGATGTTTATAATTGGGAAAGAAAAATCAGTACTGCAATAGTCCTATTATGTTTTCAAAATGAACTATATAACAGCAAAAGATTGGCAGGCCCTTTGCTCAGTCAAAACGGTCCATTTATCCTCTGACTCTCAGTGGGTATATGTACATGTAGGTAATTAGGTCCACAGTAAAACATCACCATCTACACATGCAACCCTATTAGGCTTCAGTAAACTAATAAATGCCATCTCAGCATAGTCCAGCTAAACACGAGTACTACCTTGTGGTGGCATTGTTTTGTGTGCTGCAGCACACACATATATGGTGATGAGTCTGACTGGGGCATGAGGGTACTTCAGTGAGGGGCTAACTGACAGGCAACCCCCATGCTGAAGCACCTTTGTGCCCTAGTCATTCCTTCCACAGCACGAGCAGCCCCCACTCTGAAGTACCCTCATGCCTCTTCCAACCCCCTGCAAGACACGGAGCCCAGTCAGAGCAGCCCTGGGCTGGCAGGCTAAACCTGTGGGTCCCCTGCCAGCCAAGGCTACTCCAACCAAGCACCTTGTGCTGTGCATGAATAAACTCCAGAGCAATATGCATGTATGTTGAAATGGCATGCCTGGGAGTAAAAAACTCTGGAGCAATAAGCTCCAAAGTTAATTCACACACATTAATTGCAATGCAAATGTGTCCAGTTAATGTGTTCTCAGGGACACTTATTGAACCATCTTTGCTCTCATCTTCAAGCACAGCAAAACAACAAGAAATACCATAGTCCACTTCCAGCTAGTCAAGAGACTGTGCTCCCACACAAGTGACAAAGTCCAAGTGGAAACTTTGGATACACACAAGCATTACATTTAGATTGCCTTAACCATGAGCATGAAAGCATATAGTAAACTGCCTAATCTGAGTCTGGTCATTTGAACAATTGTTTGTACCCTTCATCTAGTGTAACATGCCACAATCCATCCTTTAAGCAAAATATATAAAAAGTCACATTATATGAACTCCCGTTGAACTTGATTTGTACATTCAAATCAAGACCTTGGTCCCAAACCTTTATGGCTTTAGTGAGTTAGGATTGTCCATTTGCAGTTCACTATTTGCAGGAATTGGGATCCTCCATTCACAGTTCACCAAAATAGCTGGATTTAGTGAAATTTCTCCCACTGAAGGAGTCCAAGAATAGATTTCTGAAAAGTCTATTTGTAGTCTTCTTCATGATATTCACCAAGAGTAGAATGAATTCAAACAGGAATTCTTCCAGAATCTGGTGGAAAACCCTGCTCCTACCACAATAACATGAGTTGTACAAGGTTTTGGCATGCTCAAAGATGTTAAAAGAAGAATTAAGGAAGAAAAAAATAGAAACTGAGTAATATCAATAAAAAATTAAGAGGTAACTTCAATGTAACTCTTAATTTTATACTTGGTGTATCCATGCCAGAATGATGGGTGTTTTCAAAATAAATTAACTGCATGTAAAACAGGTCTAACCATTCGTCATTTGAATATACAGAAAGCAAGGAAATGAAAGTTATATGACACCTAACCAGATGTGCCCTCTTTCCCTTCATCCACAGGCACACAGATGACTAGTGCTACAAATACTGTACACAAAATACCAAGCACTGCAAACCCTAACTCTACCACCCTTAACCTTTCCTTCTCTATATACATATTTGCAAAACTATCCACCACTTACTCCTATTAGTTATGAACTCTGTGTACAGTGGTTTGCTGTGTCGGTAGGGCAATTAAGTAGATGGTGGGGTACATATACCCAAGATACTATTATGTAGTTGCATTGGTGGGCACTAACCATGTTGCACCACTACTGAGCAGTAGTAACAAACTACTGTGCAGTAGCATCTGAAAAACTAAGCGGGGATGGTACCGCATAGTAATGCATAAGCAAGTATTAAATGACTGTGCAGTAACAATTGTGCAGTCCGCTGCTTGTGTAGACACGGCCAGGGTGATGAAAAAGTAGCATCACTAAGAGTTCCAAACAAGGCCAAATTTGAAATCATTCCTTTTTTAAAAAACAAACAAATAGACTTACAGCAACCCCCCTGAGAAGATAATCAACAACTAAACCAAAAATTTAAAGGTGCTTCTGCATGCCACTGGGGTTTAATTTGGCTTAATTCTCCCTAAATTGAAATGGTAGGTATTAAAAAACCCACCATTTCAATTCAGGGAGAATTAAACTGAACTCACCCCATGGCATGTACCCAAGGGTGGGACCCAACCCTTATGTGCTTCTCTGTTGGGGGATGAGCTGCCTGTGGGCCGAATGGTCCCTCAAGTGCATGGGGTCCTGGTGCTTCCCTCCATGGCAGTAGGGGACCAATGCCTACATGATGGTGGCAGCATCCCTCACGTGGCACCTACCCACTGGCATCTGGCCCTGGTGGTCCTGGGGGGCACTGCAACCATGAAGAGAAGCACTTCCCCACCCCCCTCCACTTGCAAACGGTAGCACTGGGCCCCCGCACAGCACAGGCAGGCAGGCTCTAGAATTACAAAAAAATCAGGCTCCTTGCTGCTTCCCCACCCCCCACCTTCAGTAGAGCCTGCTTGCCTGTACAGGTGTGCTAGTGGTGGGAGAAGGCAGCAGGGATGGTGCATGGGGCACTGGAAGCCTGCCAAACCCCAAGAACTTTGATTTCCAGAACCCTGTGCATGGTTGCATTTTGTTAGGTAGCAAACTATAACACCTCAGAGGTGTTTTATCTTGCTACATTACAACGTTATTTAAAGCAGAATACGCTGCCTAGCATGCAAACAGCAACACCATTAAAGCAGTGCAAAAGGGCATTTAAGCTGCTTTAAAGGCCAATTTTGTGTTGTGTACAAAGTCCCAATGGGGCTAAGAACTCAACCTAAATAACACTCCAAAATCTCACATACTTTTAGGGGGAGGGAAAATAAGAATATGTGCCCCATTTTAAGCTTATTGTAGAACATAATCATAGTTATGGAGTCACCACCTGAGCATCTCCTTAATGCTGTATTTGGAAAACCTCAGACCTCAATAGGCCTCAGAGTGATAAGGCTGCAGACCTTGAGTAACAACTATAGCATATCCATTGAAATAATTTTAAAAAGCACTTGTTGAAGAAAAGAAAATGTGATTTTTGGTGAACATTCATTCGGACTTGAAATAGAATTCACACAGAGGTCAATAGTCAATTGCTGAGACCAGGAAAACCATAACTGAATAAAGCTATTTTAGGGTAGAGTTTCATATTTATAGTATCAGCTAATGATTCTCTAAGAACGTACTCTACTGTAGTGCTCAGGTTGCTGGGAAGCTGACTTCAAATCAGGAGACAGAAGTTTCTGTGCACCATAGCAATACGTTCCTTTGCCCTGTTCTCACAGCCAAACCCCTCCTGGGCAATGTAAAAGTTTTCTCTGCTTCTCTGTATTGACTCAGCTAAGCAAACTAGACAAAGGCAGCATGCTACATGAGCTCACCTGCTGGGATTTCCAGAGAGAACATAAGTAAAGAGAAAGTACATTTGTGTTTTCTGCCAACGCTACTCTGCTATCAGCTAGTATTTCTCTGAGTTAGAATTCACTTTGGCTTCTTTTTTCTCATAATGCACAAACTTGGACATACCATTACACAGAACACTGTTGCAAGCAGCATGTGCCAGTTCTGTATAATCCAATGGATTTCCTTCCCTCATAGGTAATAGATTTTAGAGGGGTGGGTTCCCTTACAAAGGAACCCACTGTCAAACTACTCATCTCAGCAACCATGTGTTTCTTTCCAGTGTTTTTTAGGTATTCTTTCCTTGAAATTTAGATTATGACAGGTGCAACTGCATATGTAGAGATATGTATGCAAGCACTGTAGTATTCTCAAAGGAGTAAGCTCCCTTGAAGCAGAACAGAATTTCAGTGTCATATATGCCATTTGACTAGAATGTGGATGGCCACCCATTGTTTCAGTTAACATCTTGGAAAATCTTTGAGTGGGCATAGCTTAAACATGCATGCATGAGACAGCCAAATAATTACATGCATAGGATGTGGACACTGAAGGTAAGACCCATCTAACACCCTACAAATGACTATCCTCTTTGAGATTGCATGGCTCCATCTAAGGCACACACTCTCATTAATCTAAATCTGGGTTACTGTCTATTCGTGGAAGTTAATCTACTGTAGCTGAGCTACAGTAGATTAACTTCTACAAATAATTACAGCAGTGTTTGCATCTACATAAAGAGAGATTGTCAGCTTATAGAAATAAGCTGAAGGGTTTTGCAGGACTACATAGAAAGATTCTATAGGAATTTGTCATCTATGGTGTCTTTGAATGATATCTTTCAGAACAGGTCAGGACTAGAATTCTGGGCAAACATTTATTCAGTTGAGAGACAAGTATAAATACATAAATTCACAGAAGTTTTAACTTAATGTTGTTCTGGATCCATTCCAACATGAAACAAGCCAAAACATAGTTCAAGTGGTAGAGTCCGACACTATGAAAATGGAGGACTTGCTTGGGCCTAAGAGAAAAGATAAATCAACCAAGAATGCTTGAAAGTTCTGTACATGTTCCTGTGTTCTTGAGGCATCTTCCTAGCTTTTAAGAAAAAAGGGGGAAATTAGCTACATTTCACAGCACACACACCATTTGACTCTAAGTCTAAGAGTATGTTTATGCTGAATAAAGCATGAGGGTAAGCATGTCCAGGCCATGTAACATTTCACCTACTCCATCCAGAACTCTGACTTCCTGGGGAAAAAAACCTGTTTTTTACCCAGACTTTGTACAAAGCACAAAGTAGACCTGGAACTTAGACATAAAATTTAAAAACAGACACAAACAAATGAAAGGTTTCTCGCAGCAGTCATAACCAACCAAAGACTTAGTGCAACATTTAAGAAATAAGGTAATCACTGTTCTTCCAAATACATCTGCTTTTGGGGACCAAATTAGGAGGCCGGCTCATGTTCAAATTAAGGCATTGCAAATGACCAAATTAGGATGCATGCATGTCATGGGTTTGGGAAACAAAGGAATATTCTAAAAGAACAGGATGTGGATAGTATAACAACTGCAGGGAAACCAGTCGATGGTAACTGGAGATGAAGAGTCATCAGAGGAGGGCAAGAATACAAAAGGAGGGATTTCAGAGTAGCAAAGGGTCCCCAAGGGGGGAACCCGAGGCCACCATGGAAAAAGGGCACATAACCAGCCTGTCTTACCCAAAACCACTGGGGGGGCGGGGCTTGGCCTTCAGTCTCCAGGATGCTGATATCTGACCTTCAAGTAAGAACCACAGGGTGAAGCTCATGTACTGGCCAGATGTACCTTCCCTTTGTGACATCCTTAAGACTGGTAGATAAGTAATCAGGCAAGGGGTTATTTTGTTTGCCTTGCCTGCATTAGTCTTATCTGCTCTCATTATGTATCAATAAAATTTGACTATTATCCAATGGAAGAAGTCATGGCTAGTTTGAGAGTTTGCATCTACCTGGAACAAGGTATCTGGGTCATAAATACAGTGCCAACAGAGGATGGGACACAGCTTCCTCTGAGGTGGGACAGCTCCACCCATCTCCCAGAACCTAGCCCTGACACTGGTAGACCCTGCCAGGCTGGGGCTGGCACCCTGGAGAGCCTAGAGCTTCCCCGGGCTGCCATATAGTGGCAGAGCATGGCAGGAACATCCCTGCTCTAAACTGTTCCTGTCAAGAACAAATTTGCTCCCAATGGGCACATGTGTAGACATGCTCTCAAGGAAAGCATTCTGCATAGTAAAACAGTAAGCTTTATGAGCATTAATTGCACATGTAGACATGCCATATGCTTAGTAAGTATAGATTATACTGATAAACTTGCTCCCTCTATGTCAGCTGCGGTGAAATCAGAGAAACAAGAGCCCTTTTCCCTGTGACAGTTTCTTACAGCATTTCATATTTATACCTTGTCTGCAATGTTCAAGATCACTGCAATCACTGTGGTTCTAACTATACTGAATTCTTTTGTAGGAGCATTCTGGATTATCATGGTCAGCACTAATTCAGAGGTCAAAAAACTGTTTTTTTCACTGAAACCTGTAACAAACAGAAAATCTATCTGTGAATATTCTTTAGGGTACCGTTGGGAGCCAGATATACCCTTCTTCCCAGTTACTGGCCAGGCAGGGAGTCATCTATTCAGAGAGAGACACTCAAATAAACACTGCCCTGTTACCTACACCTAGATCTCTTATGCTTGTTTCTTTCCAACAGCCACATTACCAGAGATCTCCAAAATTCATTTTTTAAATACTGGCCAGGATTTCAATAGCTTCAATTAGATAGTCTCTCAGAGCTTAAAGAATGAGCTTCTTGTAGCTGCGGTCACAGTCATTATCTTTGTTTGGGACCCTGACTGCTTTTCATCAGCCTTCAGAGCTA
The DNA here is from genome assembly GCF_052110815.1 of Crocodylus siamensis. Taxonomy (NCBI): domain Eukaryota; kingdom Metazoa; phylum Chordata; order Crocodylia; family Crocodylidae; genus Crocodylus; species Crocodylus siamensis. Next base: position 114,699,241 of record NC_143396.1, on the reverse strand, counting down.
TTATATTGCATAATTTGGACTCCATAAGTCTTATTTTCTCTTCAAATGAAGGAAAAATGCCTGCATTTCATCTTATTTTGCATTTAAGTTTTCAGTAAGTCATGGTTTTCCTATGTGGAAGACTTGTTTTGTGCAATGTTAAAAACTGGTGTGGGGGAGGGGAAGAGGGCTAGAGGATAATTCAAGGATTCTCCATGCTTTGTTCTCTGTTTGGTGATATGGGGGTGGGGGGTAATACCTACAAAAAGCAGAAATGGTGTTGCAATATGGAGCAAAAAAGCCAACAAAAGAAACTGGCTGAAGCAAGCTGAACATGTATGACAAGCTGAACATGAAACCACAAAGATCCAGTATACATAGTACATACATGTCCATACGTATGTACCTGATACATGACTCGGGCCTTTTGGACTCTCATATAAAACCACAAGATGCAAGAACAGCCATATGGATACCAGAGTTCAGTAAGATCCAATTTATGTCTTTAAGCCCCTTACCTTTTGTTAGTGAAGCCCTCCTTACCTTTTGGGGAACCCTCATAATAATAGCCAGGAACATAGGCCCTATTGCTTCCGTGTGGCTTATTGCATGACTGAGACACTAAGGCAATGAGGGTCATAGAAGAACTTTTGTAGAAAATGGTAGTAAAATCTGAGGGCAAGCAACCTCAGATAGTTCAGCTGTGTAGTTAGGTTTAGAAAGATACAGAGATGTTTGCATGTTGTTACAACCCTCTGTGAATCAGTGTCTGCAAAACTGGGTCAAAAATATCATAAAAGACAGTTTATGTCAAGGATTTTCAACTCACCTAGTTCCCAACTCAATCAAAAATCCTGTGAAAGCAGCAGACATAAAAGGCATTAAAACAAACTTTGTTTTAATATAATTTCTCACTTTAATACTTTGGACCACATCCTCAACTAGTGTGATTAGCCCAGCCCAGAAGACCACACCAAATCCCTGAATGCACAGCATTCTTCTGCACAGCTAGAGCTGAGTGTTGCAAAAACTTATGCCCATATATCCTGTGTGCTAATCATTTGTTTTAAGAACCCCTAAGTTTGAAGACTTCCACCCTGAAGCAATTATGATTCTTTATCCCCACTACTTTGTTCAGATGGCTATTCCAAAACTTTGTTCCTCTAATAGAGGTCTTCTAGTTTCCAGTCTAAACAAGTTATAACCAGTTTGTATGTAGTTGATTGTGTGCCAATATTATTTCGTAACACAAATAGCTCTTCTCCCTCCCTTATATTCACTCTGGGTGTGTCTATATATATATGCATTAGATCCAGGAGTTTACTGGTACACTTGCCAGTAAACACTCCCAGGCAGGTGTCTACATGTGCAGGGAAGCAGAAGCAGATTTACTGCTAATGGCAGAAAGCTATTCCTGCTTTCTGGAGCCCTGCAATGGGCCCCTGCTGCCACTACAGGGAGTTCTAGGATCCAGCCAAGAGCTAGCCCAGGGGCTGGCAGGGAGCACTGAGCCAGGAGACAGCTGATAAGGAACTCCCAGCCCCCTTCTCCCTAATCATGATGGCAAAGAAGGGGCTGGGAGATCTTGATTTCCCAGCCCCCACTCCCCAACCACGATCTTGGAGTAGGGCGGCTTGTAGCTCACTGTGGCTGGGGCAGGGGGACATAATCCCCACCCAGGCTCCAGTGGCAGAGACCACCCTGGCAGTGGGCAGCTCTGGGGGGCAGACAGCAATCTCCTGTCCCCTGCTGGCTGGCTGGGAGCAGATTTGTTCCTGGTCAGGCATCTACACAAGCGCTACTGTGCAGTAACTAATCACAAGTAAATTTGATATTTGCATTTGTAGATAGCAAATTTACTCATGATTACAGCATTTTACTGTGCAATAAGCATGTGCACATGTAGATGCACACACTTACTGCACAGAAAACTGTTCTATTGCACACTAAAGTGTCTCATGTAAATGCACTCTCTGTAAATGTATTTAGAAAAAGTAATCATAGACCCCCTTCAACCTTCCTTTGCAAAGCTAAACCAATTGAGTTTTTTTAATCTCCTCTCGTAAGATTCTCTTTCACTAGGGCTAAGGGAAGCTTTGGTTCCCGATTCGATTTGGCAGAGATTTGGCTCTATTCAGTGGCTGAATCCCCAAATCCGAATCGAATCAGGAGACCCTTTAATTTCTCCGAATTGAATTGGAACCCTCCAAAATCAATTCAGAGAGATTCAATGATTCAGACATAGACACAGCTTTACATGTTTTTTCTATGTACCTCAAGGTACCAGGTGACTCATGAACACTGAGATGGTGGGGTGGATGGAGCATCCCACAGGAATGCAGAGAGGTCCCCACTGTGCTCGGCAGCAGACCTGGAAGTAGACCAGAAGCACTTCTGGTCCACTTCTGGGTCCACTGGGGAGGACGCTGGCCTCCCCTCCCCTCCCCCACCCTGTGCCTCCCTGGCTTGGCAACTGGTGCCTCCTGGGTCTGGGGGGGCACCCGGTATCTGCCCACATGCTCGGCAGTAGACCCAGAAGTGGACCTGAAGTACTTCCAATCTAATTCCAGGTTCACAACCGAGCATGTGGGGGGGGGGGGGGGGCGTGTTCCTGTGGGATGGTCTATCTGCCCCACCATCGCAGCATTCACAAGCCATACCTGGTATATTGAGGTATGTAGAAAAACTTTTAAAGCTGTATCTATGGCTGAATCGCTGATTCTCTGAATCAGCATCGGCTCTTCAGATTCAAATTCAGCCAAATTGAATTGGGGACAGTGATTCGAATTAACAAATTGAATCACTGCCCCCTGATTCAGGTCGAATCTGAATCGAATACATCCCATTTCGCACAACCCTACTGTTCACCTTATTTGTTTCTGTCCAGTTTCATATTTTTGAATGCTGGTGACCAGAACCATACATAGTATTCTAAATAATGTCTTAGAAGTGCCTTTTACAGTGGGACTGACGCTCCCTTGTTTCTGCTGAGTATGCCCTGCTTAGCACACTCTGGAATTGTATTATGCCTTTTTTTCACAGCTGCATCACACTGGTGTTGGTACTCAAAAGCTTGCAAAGAAGAATTTTTCCAACTCTTTGAGTTCATCTAATAAAAGATATCAGATTTACCCAAAGAACCTTGACTGCCTTATCCAACTTAGAGTTACCAGTAAAATTGAGGCAGAGAGAATCATGGAAGTAATCACTTCATTCATTAGACAGCATTCAGCTAGGTTCAGGGCCACAGGAAATATTGAAGGTCTGCTTCTCAACAGATCTCTAAATAGTAGCCTCCACTAATGCAAAAATAATCATTTTAGTGGTGATTTCTAATTCAGATCACGCAAACCAAAAAACCACATACATTCAGAGAGAAATCAGAAGAGTCATAAGTACAAAGTCAATCGCTTATTTATGTGTGCTTTCAAAAGACCAAAGTTATAGCTAGACAAGTTTATGACCAGTTAAATTGGAGCTGGATCAAAATGAAAGTAAGCATCTTTGTTAGGTCTTTGGTGATGTCAAAGCTGAAGCATGATTGCCACTTCATAGTAATTACTCATGACAGTTCTTTTGCCTCCTTGCACTAACTGTTTGTGATGAGAGTATCCCCCCTTCAAATTCATGAGGGCAAGGGTTAAAGGATGTGCCATCACTTCAGGGCAAAAGAAGGAAGGGTCACATGAAGGGCCTTTTGTACTACACACTTCACCTTCACATCACCATTCTGTCTTGATTCCTTTTCTCCTGCCTAAGTTTGGTGTTGATGGAATAGGACAGTCATAGAGGGAGACCTGGAAAAAATTGTATTGACATCAGCTCAACATAAACCACATGTTATACTACTGATTCTGAACTCTGAATCACTTTAAAAAACATCAAAGGCATTATCTGCTTTCCTAAACAATTAACCAGGCCTTCAGTATTAAAGCAAGGCCCTTCAACCCTACAGGGAACTGTCTCCATTTTTTTTGTTTTGGGGAGGGGGGCAGTATTTATTTATTTATTTCTGAGATCTATAATTTTGTTGTTTGCTTTGTCTACATTTTGTGGACATTTGAAAAACATATGTTATGTTTTCTTTAATATACTTTGCTTTGCTGGAAGCAAATGCCTTTCAAAGAGTAGTTTTAAAACAAAACAAAACAACATTCCTTCCAGAGCCTTTGAACTTTAACGAACATTTCACTGTCACCCCTAAACATCATTCCCTCTTAAAATTATTATGATGTTTCTTTTTAATTAAAATGGGCAACTTATTAAACTTGTGTTATAAGACCATTTGCTCCCTTACCTATGCTTATTTAATTCTGAGCTTGCAAGTCACTTTCTTTCATTATGTACATATTTTACTTACTAGTAGAGTTTTTCAAATTTTACTGAAAAAAAAGATTTGTGTTTGTGAACAAAACCTTGAGATTTTGATTCTAGAGCCACCTAAAGGCTCAGAAACCAGAACTGAAATAAAAATCAGCAGCCAGCCACTGTTCGAATGATTGGGTTGGGCAATACAGTATATCATCCATGCAGCAGGGAATTCATTCTCTCCCTACTGGTCCTTCCCTATGGAATCCCAGTCCCCTTGGCTTTTTCTCTCCAGTTCAGTACCCTGTCTGAGTTTATGAGGGCCATTTTCTACACTGAACTTGTCCACTGTTACAAAGTCTTCCCCTTTCTCTCCTAATGAGAAATCGTTCTCCCTGTAGAATGACTTTGAATTATTTCCAGCTTCCTATTCCTTCTGGTTTCCAACTAAGCTGCTGGCGTTTCTTTTATATGAGTTGCACACCCCTTATTTCAGTTGGACCATACCCTTTTTCTTGGGAACAAGTCTCAGAATGCATATACTTAGAGACCAAGCCTTGAACTTTAAGGAGAATAGACTGTTTCAAGGAAAAATGTAGGATTCCTAATATTATAGGCAATTTAAAAATAGTAATAGAAACCACAGTGTTTTATTTTCCCTGTAATTCTAAAAACATGTAAGAAGTTTTTTTAAAAGGGAAATAAGTTATTAGACCTAAGAAAATTATCAGACCTCAAATTTCAATTTTTTTGACAAAAATAGGACAGGCATATTCTGAAAACCATTCCTGGTTTTTGCCCAGCTCAGAATATTATTATGGAATAATATTCCGTACTATTAGACTGGGATCCACAATTCAGTGCAATTGTTTTAGTGGACCATCAATGAACAGGCAATCTCCAAAAGAAATGGAAACCAGCTAATTTTATTCCGTACAGTAGCAATTTCAGTCAGAACCAGACTTGAACAGTGAATCAAAAAGTATGCATGTGATGTGTTTTCAGTGGCTGAGATTTTCATTTGGCTCTAGATACACTAGTCCCATCTGAGAGGGTACAACATATAACTCTCCACAGCTAGAGCCTCATCTAGGAAAAAGATAGCAGAGTGAATGTGGAAAAAAAACAGTCTGGTTACAAAAACCCATAGACATAAAAGTATTCTTAAAATTTGAAGCAGATCATTCTAATAAAATTGTTTTGAGGATTGCCTTGCTCTTTCTGTCCTATTTGTTCCCTAATTGCAATGATTACTGACAGGCTGTCTTGGCAGGGGGTCAGGAAAGCAGGTAGGTAAGTCCATCTGCTGTGACCTGGCCTTGAAACATGTTTAGCTTTGTTGCTGATCTGATTCACATCCTCTGTGGGGTCTGTCATTTGCCAAAAACCATACAATATAGATTCTATTTTGGTGCTTACTCTAGGTGTATTATTTAACTCAGCACACTTGGCAACCCAACCACACAGTAAATTCTCTATAAAACCTTGAAAAAACTTGAATAGTGTGAAGTATTTTTCCACAGTTCTTGAACAGGCCACAGAAGCTGGAATGCTGCGTTGGGTTTTCCTGTAGCAGGAAGAGAGCTGACCATACTGTACTATCAACTTTTGGTGGTTCAGTTAATATTATTAGAGCAGATGGATGACAACTTTCATTACTGACCTCTGCCTTTCATGTCTGGTGTTGAATATGCAGACTTCCACCTTTCTCTATGAATCTTAAAGGCTGCATTAAGCACTGTATCATAAAACTGCTACACAGAATATATGCAACTCCAAGGAGACTGGTTAAATATACAGAAGATATTTCTCAGAACTTCCAGCTATGAAAAATGTATTATTCACACACTGAAACTCAGATGTAAAATCCACCCTTCCCTCTTATCACCACTATGTGTGATGAGACATGCATCAGGCCATCTTTCACCACAATTATTACACCCTTTGGCCTCACGACCTCCATGCCATTCTATCAAAAATGGCACTGCAATATGCTGCCTTTCAATGTGCTATCTTCCCCCCAAATCACCTTCATACTCTTCACCCTCAGGAGCTGCCTAATTACACTGCTACTTACATGTGCGAAGAAACTTCTCTACTTTTCTCAGCTCCTTTGTATGTTCCCTGCTTGCTGATCATTGCATAGCTCCCAACACAAGGGCATTAACATAAGAGCTCCCTTCACTTAGAAAATGATCTTTTCTTCTCCTCCAAGTATTCATAATGTCTTCCATTTTTAAATATTTAACATTAGTTATTAAATATTAACATCACGGCTGCCTCCTAGAGTACCCTTGGCTTATCACTAGTGCTGTTTCTATTCATCTTTTAGATAGGACTGTATAACTGGCAGCTATTTAAGGGTTAATACACCACTTCCCCCATCTTCATGTTTCCATGGCTAATGTTGTATTTTATATCATCTTTTCAGTTCTTCTGTGCAATCCTCTGCTGAACAGCAGTTTTATGAATTCTGGACTATCACAGGCAATACGAACTCCCTGCTGCAGCAACATCCTCTGAAATAGAGACTTCTGGGTGTAACTAAATATCACAGGGTAGAGGTGGCTACTTTGTAATGCAGGTAGCATTGTCTCTCCAAAACCAGTTTAATTATTTCTATTTCTCAAAAAAAATGTACAACCAATCTATGTAGTATATACCAATTAAAAATAAACCCAGAAGCTGTGTAACTTTTTAGGAAATGTGTCTTAACAGAATTGACTAGGCATGATGATACCCATGGATGTGAACTGCTCTGTGCCATTCAAGGATGTGAAGAATGAGGTGCACATACATCTACATTTGGATTGCTGTGGGTACCCACATATGTAAATGTGTGAATAGTATTTGGTAAATTATGATGCAAACATTTTCTGTTAAACAGGGTTGACATTTAAAAAAAAATGGCTTTCTGGATTTTCACTTGTTGAGCATGTGTAGCTCCTATTTTTTATCTTAGAAACAACATCTCTAAAAACATGCTTCCAGTGTACTCCAAATTTTAAGGACTCAAAGTCAGAAGCTGCTTAGAAAAGCCCAGAGAGATAGATGCAGAGATATAGGTATCCATTTGTTTTCTGTGGCATGGGTCGCTTACTATTGCAGGAGTAAAGGCTATTGTGACAAATTTAAGCAAAGGTATATCATAGTTACTAATATTTCAGTTCTCATACTCGCATGTGTAGTACACCCAGGTACATGCTTTGAATCTAGCATTTAGTGCTGTTGTCATTTTCTTACTGAATAATAGATGCAGCCATATGAGCTACAGCTTATTCAGAACACTAGAAGCAGGTAATTTCTTTAAAAAATTTACATCATAAAATTCTAGGGAATCTCAGTTTAACAGCAGTCTGTAGTCTGATTCTAAGCCATCCACTGAGTATCATCCTTTATGCAATATAAAGTCAGTTGTAAGCCTGTCAATGGGATAACCCATTGGGAAAATTCTCATTTTTGACCTGAGACTGTTTGAACTAAATATCAACATCTATAAGCAAGGTACCCAACATGTTGTATTATCAAAGATTTTGCCTTAGGAACTCTTCTGGGCATGGTAATTTACTTGTCAGTGTATTTAATTAAGGGGTGTGTGCGTGTGTCTGCATGTGAATTGCCCTGTTTGCATGAAAGGCTTTAACACTTAGCAAAGTACTAAACCTTTTCTCTTAGAGAAAATCATAGATTCCATGATGGCATTTTAATTAAATCATGGACATAGAATCATAGAAAATTATGGTTGGAAGGGACTTCCAGGAGGTCATCTAGTCCAACCACCTGTTCAAAGCAGAATCATTGCCAACTAGATCATCCCAGCCAAGGCTTTGTCTAGAGGGGTCTTAAAAAGCTCCAAGAAGATTCCACAACCTCTTTGGGTAACCTATTCCAGTGTTTTACTGTCTTCCCAGTGAGAAAGATTTTCCTAATATCTAACCTAAATTTCCCTTGCTGCAACCTGAGACCATTGCTCCTTGCTCTGCCACCACTGAGAACAGTCCAGCTCCATCCTCTTTAGAATCACTCTTCAGGTACTTGAAGACTGCTATTAAATTCCCTCTCAGTCTTCTCTTCTCCAGACTAAATAACCCCAGTTCCTTCAGCCTCTCCTTAGAAGTCACGTTCCCCAACCCCAAACCATTTGTGTTGCCTTCTGCCGGACTCTTTCCAATTTATCCACATCCTTTCTGTAATGGGGGGCCCTAAACTGAACACAATACTCCAGATATGGCCTCACCAGTGTTGAACAGAGGGGAATAACCACTTCTCTTGATCTGCTGGCAACACTCCTACCAATGCAGCCCAGCACACTGTTAGCCTACTTGGCAAGAAGGGCACACTGTTGGCTCATCTGCTTATTGTCATCTGTAACCCCCAGGTCTTTTCTTCAGAGCTGCTGCTTATCCAGTCAGTCCCCATCCTGTATCAGTGTAGGACTCTGCACCTCTCCTTTTTGAATCTCATGAGATTTATTTTGTTCCAGTACTCCAATTTGTCTAGGTCTCTCTGAATCCTAACCCTACCCTTCAGCCTATCTACTACTTCCCCCAGCTTGGTGCCATCTTCAGACTTGCTGAGAGTGCACTGTATGCCATATTACAGGTCACTGATGAAGATATTAAACAAAACCAGCCCCAGGACTGACCCCTGGGATACTATACTTGATACTGGATGCCTACTAGACATCAAGCCTTTGACTACTACCCTCTGAATCTGATGATCCACCCAGTTTCCTATCCACCTGACAGGCCATTCATCCAATCCATACTTCCTTAGCTTGCCTGCAAGAATGTTGTGGGAGACAGTATCAAAAGTCTTGCTGAAGTCAAGGTATACTACACCTACTGGTCTCCCCACACCCATAGAGCCATTTATCTCATCTTAAAATGCAATCAGGTTGGTCAGGCATGACCTTCCCTTGGTGAACCCATGCTAACTGTTCCCAAGCCACTTTCTTCTCCTCCAAGTGCTTAGAAATGAATTCCTTGCTCCATGATTTTTCCAGAGACTGAGGTGAGGCTGACCGGTCCATAGTTCTCTGAAATCTCCTTTTTCCCTTTGTTAAAAATGGGGACTATGTTTGCCCTTTTCCAGTCATCTGGGACCTCTCCCAATTACCATGAGTTTTCAAAGATGATGGCCACTGGCTCTTCAATCTCATCAACCAACTCCCTCAGCACCCTCTGCTGCATCCTATCCAGTCCCATGGACTTGTATATATCCAGGTTTTCTAAACACTCCCTAACCTGTTCTTTTACCACAGTTGGCTGCTCACCTCCTCCCCAAACTGTGCTGCCTCGTGCAGTATTCTGGGAGCTGACCTTGCCTGTGAAGTCTGAGGTGAAAAAGGCATTGAGCACTTCAGCCTTTTCTGCATCTTCTATCACTAGGTTGCCTCCCCCATTCAGCAAGGGACCCACACTTCCCCTGATCTTTCTCTTCTGGTAGAAAACCTTCTCATTACCGCTCATGTTCCCTGCTAGTTGCAACTCCAATTGCACTTTGGACTTTCTGACTTCATCCCTGCATGTCTGAACAATATTTTTATACTCCTCCCTATTTTTTTTTTGTCCATGTTTCACTTATAAGCTTCTTTTTTTTTTTTTTTCATTTCGCTTGCTGAACAGTTCCCTGCTAAGCCAAACTGGTCTTCTGCCATCCTTGCTAGTCTTCCTGCACATCGAGATGGTTTGTTTCTGCACTCTCAGTAAGGTTTCTTTAAAGCTATAGCCAGCTCTCCTGGACTCCTCTTCCTCCAAAAACTGGCTTCCCAGGGGATCCTGCCCATGAGTTTCCAGAGTAAGTCAAAGCCTGCTTTTCTGAATCCAGAATCCTTACTTTGCTGCTCTCCTTCCTTTCTTTCTTCAGGAATCCTGAACTCAATCTTCTCATGGTTGCTGCTGCCCAAGTTGCCATCCATTACTACATTCCCACCAATTCTTCCCTGTTTGTAAGCAGCAGGTCTCCTAGCTGGCCTCTCTAGCACTTGTACCTTGAAGTTTTCCTCAACACTTTGCAAAAACTTCCTGGATTGCCTGTACACTTCTGTATTGCCCTCCCAGCAGATGTTAGATAATGAGAACCAGGGGCTGTGTCTGGGAAACTTCTTTTAGCTGTTCCAAGAAAGCCTCATCCACCACATCCTTCAGGTCTGGTGTCTATAGCAGAAACCCACGATGGTATCACACTTGTTGCTCTCCTCGCTAACCCTAACCCAGAGACTTTCAACAGGTGTATCTCCAGTTTCATACTGGAGCTCTGAACAATCATATGGCTCTTTTACATAAAGTGCAACTCCTCTTCCTCTTCTCTCCTGCCTGTTCTTCCTGAACAGTTTATACACAATCACGACAGTGCTCTAGTCATGCGAGCTATTCCACCATTATTCCAGGATAATAAATGTTAATACAAAAATGCTGCAAATGTAGAATCATTAATATTAGAGAGATGTTGCACAAGGCAAATCTTTCACAATCGTTACATAACAGTATAGAATTCCCTCCAATGCAGAAATTACTGCATTCAATTCAAGCTTCCTCTCCTGTGTTATATGGGAAGTCAGCCTAGACAAGAAACTCCCAAACTGTGGTATGTGTACCCCTGCAGGTATGCCAGACATCTTTGGAGGGTACATGGGAGAAACTGTGTAATGGCAGATTTAATTTTCATTATTATTATAATTGGTTTAAGGGATTAAAATATAAAACATATGCTGGTAGGGGTAAGTGGGCAGCTGCTAAATCTAGAAGGTGAAACATGGGAATAAAATGTTTGGGAACTTCTGATCTAGACCATCAATATGTTCTCTTCAGACATTAAAATCTACACTTAATGGGCACTAGCACAGGGTTTCTCAAGCTTTGATACCGCGACAAGGGGGTTGCAAACTTCCCTCCCTAGAAGCAGTGGCATTGGGGGGTGGGGCCACCACCGCCATTGAGCACTCTGTGTTGCTGCCACGCACTGCACACCACTTCCCCACACCCAACTCCAGCTGGTAGACAAGAGAGGGCCGGGGGGTGCCCAGCAGCCAGCTGGCTGGACTTGGGCATGGGGAAGTGGTGCACAGTGGTGGCACAGAGTGCTCAATGGTGGCGGTGGTCCTGCCTCCCACGCTCCCACTTCTAGGGAGGGAAGAGAATTCGCAACCCGTATAACATCTAAGCAGACCTCTTAGCAAGTATAACATCTAAGCAGACTAAGTCATCTCCAATAGTTTCATCAAAAAGTTTCAGGCCAAAGAGAATACTTGGAGAAGGAATTCATATTTTAAAAGAAAAGGAGCAGAGGGTAGGGGAGTCAGAAGAATTACAGATTTCATTTGCTCTGGGGTACCTGCAAACTTCCTCTTGTTCAAATAGGCACAGCAAAGAGGATACATACAGCCACAACCTAACAGCAAGGGCATTTGGACTTCATTAAGCTTCCTGGGGTATGCATGTAAGAATTCAGAACAAAAACCTTGCCAAGGATGCATGTTTGGCCCTTTGTGGTTTGTCATAAAGGTCACTGCTTAAGATGGTTTAATTTAACAAGTATGGGATCAGATTCATTTTATTACTAGTTCCATTATTTCTTTCATGTAAGTTCCTCTTCTTGACATCTTTGTTCATCATAAGATTTTGAAATTATTTGGGTATTTTTCTAAAGACAGAGTGAATCATTTTAAAAGCATGTATACAGAAGATTTGTAAAATTGCTCACAGAGCTGGTGGTTAATTTACAAATCCATTTGTTTTATCCACAAAACAACTCTTTTTAAATCAGTATTTTGTTTTTCAGATTGGCATTGGACGAATCCATTCATTTTTGGTTTCAGTGAACTAGTAGAAAATATTTGCCTTTTCTCTCATCGTCATTCCTCCCTCATCAGTTTGTTCTCTCTAGGTCCTAGTACTCCTGTCTTTACTTTCAGCCTCACGTTTATTCACCCTCATTTATACAGAAATCTGAAAAAAACAGATGACACTCCATAACTGTGGCTGCGTCCAGACAAGCATGGCCATGTGGTACGTAGCACGGCAGACATGTCTGTGGTGCCACATACCACACATTCACCTGTTTCCGTGCTGCAAGGTAGCAGTGCAGAGGCAGCAATGCAGGGGGATATCCAAGGGTCAAAAAAACCCATCCAAAGCAGCACTCAAAACTAGAGCCTGGCTGGCTGGCACCACATTCCAGCTGCTGGCCAGGCTTTGAGCAGCAGGATCACCACTGCTACAGCCAAGGACGACTGGTGCCTCCCAAGTCTGCAGGGGCACCAGATCACCGATGGAGGAGTGGTGGAGGAACATCCAGCAGCACTTCAGGTTTCAAGGCTGGCACTTCTAGGGGAGTGAACAGCTGATCCTACTTGCACCCCCTACACACCACCAATGGCTGCAGCCCCAGGTAAGGCTGCTGGGGTCAGCCCAGTGCTGACCCCAGCCTCCCTTATCCCACCCAGGGTCACCTACTGTGCTCCAGAGGGTGTGTGGCACAGGCGTTCCCCAGGGACAACTAGCAATGGCACAAGGTGTCCAGCTGCAAGTTGTCCCTGGGGAACCAACCATCCATGCTTGTGCCTAATAATCTAAAAGAAACAGGGACAAATTCTGAACTCAGTTACACTGGTTTAAATTTCAGAGTAACTCCGTTCTTTTATTCTACTTGTAGAACCAGCCCTCATGCCCTGGCAAAATGATTTCATAATATCTCACTCTGCCCCCTGACATTCAACTAAAGAAATAGTTAGCAGAGTTCTTCAAGGACAGCCTTGCATAAAGCCCATAGTGACCATTATGCTGAACTTTTGCAAATGTGTACACCTAACCAAGGCTGAGATCAGACTTACAAAAGTCAAATGGAAAAAAAGGAATTTTAGCCGTAATATTAGTTGAAAATCAAAGAGCAATGAGAGAATCCAAGAAATACCCACAACCTGTACAACTATTGGACAATCTACCCCAAACAAAGAAGTAGGAATCTTTTATCCCCCAGCTCAGTTAAGACTTTTCCTCGCTGAACTGAATATCGACAGCTGTTCTCCTCCAACGCCCCTTTGGTCAGATAGTGAGAAAACAGACAGCACGCTGTCCATACCCTATGAAAAAAAATGTAGAGACCTGTGTCATTTTAACTAGGAGAGAGTAACAAGATGGAGACCTGTGGGACAAAACAGGTAAAACAATCATAGAGCTGATGAATAAATTACCAAGCTTTACCAAAAAAGACAGCTGAGAAGAAATAATGGAACCACTCAAGAGCAACTGTCTTCCCAAACAGCATCTTCAGATTTTTAGCCAAAGCCTGTTCTGAACAATAATAAAGGATGCATTTTACTATTTAAAAAAATAAAGAGCCCAATAAAAGTCATGTCCAAAATATATTTCTGTATGTGCATGTGTGTGTGTGTGACCCCTGGAAACCTTTCTATCACAAAGAAAATATAACAATTAAAACTGATAAACTAATAGCATATAGCATAAAGAACAAGAACAGAGGGGAAAATAATGTCTCACTATATAATCATAAAGGGAGAGAATTGTCTCAGCTTCCTCATTTCTAATTATAATGCAGTACAAACCAACTTGAAGTGGATGCTATTTGTGTTTATTGTTTCCTAACTGCCCATCACAAGCATCTGGAAAGCTAAATGAAAATTAAACACAGTAACAGTGGGGCCACACTGCAGCTGACAATTATGTGGCATATGGGAGTGAGAAAAAAAAACACAAGGGTCTGTGACTCATGCATAGACCCGTTGTAGCACTGACCCTGCTTTTGGGGGAGCCCAAGGTACACTCCATCCATCTGTCCCTAGGAATGCAACCTAAGTAGGAGCCGTGACTATGGAAGAAGAGCAAGACTGGAACTTGCTGTACTGTTCTAATAGGATACATCTTCCTACTGAGCCAACAGAGGAATTTTGCCTCAAAGTCAGAGCTTGAGGGACACCGTGGCTCTACACTGCCCTTTACTCTGGCCTGTGAGCAATTTGACCCAGCTAATCCTATTCAAATTAATAATTAAAGAGCAGCAAATACATTCACCATAATGACTGTTTGCAGAATCCAGCCAAATGTCTGATCTTATAATATTTAATAGCTATCCCCAAGTGTTCTTTCCTAATAAACACAAATAAATTGTGCCGTGACAGTATCACAGTCTGTGAGGGTCAACCAAGGCATGATTATTACTAGTTGAAAACTTTCCCCCTTCTCCCTTTTCCAAGTATTGCTCATTTCAGATGATAATACCAACAAAGAAATAACCCCTCAAGGGAGAGAGACACCTATTAATAATTGATGGCTAAAGCTTTTCACAGGGCTGAACCGCACATCTTCATTTTAAAAACCAAGAACTCCGTATGCAGTCAGTGGGACTTCTGGGTGTATAATCAGGCACAACATCTAATGGCTAATCCAACGAGGCAATCCCATGGTGTAGTTAAATGTTACTGTCCCCATTTTACAGATGGAAAACCAGTCATTGAAGGACTAATTGTACTTGGCAGTGATACCTGGCACTCATCATTATTAGTTCACATAATTTTCATTTAAACAGGCTTCTTTTTTGCTGACCTTAACATAGTAAAATAAAATCCATGTGTACAATAAACATTGATGTCCAGAGCTGTTAGTTAGGCAGGTTAAGGTCAGCATTACCATCACAGTTTAGGTGAAAGCTAGATGAAAGCAATCAAACCAGCCTACAGATAATACAGTTTGGAACTGTTGGCCTGAAACTCCTTAATAACTGAGATCAAACAAGAACTTGCTTCACCAATTGGGTTAATACTGCTTGTGAATGGCTTTAGACACTGTTTTGTTTAAAAGGCAAAACCAATCTTTATATTGTACCAATTGCTAATGATAGCAGAAAACTGCTTTGCTCCAAAGCTGTTAAGTGTACTAAGAAATCCACATTGTAGCTAAAGTAGACTAATTAAAGGCTTTCCTCAGTGACAGGAATAAACATGGAACTCCTGGTTTAATAAGATAATTACAGGAAAACCTAGCCTTGTCTTCAATTTATGGGCTTAAATTACACAGCCAGGAACCACTGCAGCAGCTTAACAGAACACCAGTTTCAAACGAGCGGAAATAAATGTACTGGAAACTTGAATATTTACAGCAATTGGGGGAGGAACAAAAAAGCTGTTGCAAAATCTGAAGACCTTATTATTTAGCAAAAATCTCTTAACCCCCAAATTAGATAATCCTTGTCCATGATGCTTCAGTTACGTTTTATTTTATATTTATGCATTTCACTTTAATATCAAACAACCCCAGGGTTTAAAATAGCACAGGTACCAGAGCAGCTGTAAGCTTCAGGAAATACATGAAACCAACAAGAACCAAGCACTAAACCATAATTTAGCATGCTTCACATTCTAATCTAAATTTTTGGTTGCTTGCAAAGTACATTTTAGCTTCTTAAAATAGAGCTCATTTCACTTGTGTTTCTAGTCTTCAACATGTGTAAAACAACAAAGCAACTTAATAAAAGTGCATGAGTAGGTTGGCAAGAGGTTTTCTGAGTCATGAAATGTAGAATCCAATTTTACCAACTGAATATTCAGGCCCAGTTCTACAATGGGATCTGTAGAGCCAAACTCTTGAGTACTCCGGTAGACTCAGAGAGACATGCTCTTGGCACAGTTAAAATAAGAATTAAGAACATTTGGGGGCAAAAAAGAACATGTTTATTAAAATTATAATTAGTAATCCTGTTAAGGCAATCATAGTTAAGCTACACCACCAAAGCAGAAGTTTTCACTTACCTTAGCCATCTGTCAGCACAAATATAGATTTAAACAAAGAACATGTGTCTGATTGTTTCTGTCAGGTGTTGCAGTAGACCTTGTTTAAATCCCAGAAAAATGCTTCATGTAGAGCAAGAGAGACAGATGGCCACAACAGCATAATTATGACCAATCCAGCCCAAACCTCTGCATTTCATCAAGTCCTATACCCTATAGACATCCTCCCGCCACCTTTTGTTTTTGATTATAGTGGTATTTTCAAAAGCACTCAATGTTTGCTATATTCTATTATTGAAATAAATAGAACAAAGGTTTGGCAAAGGCTGTTGGGATAGCACAGCATACTTGCCAAATACAATATGCCATGATGGAAAAATAGATCAACACCTAGTACTGGATCTGGGATGTTACTTTTAGGATTGCTTTTGTGGAATGCTTAACGGCTGGGAAGGCATCATACTGATAACGTCCTTTGCTTTGGGATTGTACTCTAGATGTATAAAACAAAACATTGATTCCCACAGAAGTCAGTAAGTATTCTGAACACTTGGACTCACTTACGGACTTCCACTACAGGTTTAACCACTACAGCCTCTCAATCAAACTTTGTCTGGAATACTCCTACAGTAGCATCAATATTCAAGACACCCTTATCCACATCCAGGATGGCATCATACAAAGCACCATATACAAAATCTCACAGACCACCATACTTAGGTCCACAGGACCAGCAATCATCCCAAAGCACACAAAAAGGCTGTCATCTGCAGTTAGGCCCTCAGATACCATTGCATTTGCTCTGAGGAGAATAGTCATGCTACCTACCTGGCCAGCCTAAATCCTACCTTTATACAACAAGGACACTCCGGTAGAAAAAAAGACCATACCTTTGAAAAAGCCAAATACCATGCACTAACCCTCTCCCACCACACACAGCCTGCCACCCTCCACAAGAACAGACTAAAAGAATCATTAAGCAAATATATCCTAGACTTGACTAAGATCAGACCTTGAGATAAATATCCTCAGCTCCTATTCCTGGCCTTCAAAACAGCCCCCAAACCATACCCGTCATGAGGAGCATACTCCCCACTGCATAACAGATGTCAAATGGGACCCAACTTTGCTTTAACAATAGATGTTTAAAATGGAGTGTCAACACATCTCCACTGCTAATATAATCAACAGCCCCCACAAGAAACCACCAGAATCCATGGATCCTATACATGCCTTTCCCAAAATGAGATACATCTGATCCAATGCACCAAATGCCCTTATGGTAACTATTAGGTGTGTGGGAAACAGGCCCTATTTGATTTGGATTCAGATCTGGCCCGAATGAGGGAGAGTGATTCAATTTGTTGATTCAGATCACTGTCCCTGATTTGATTCAGCTGAATCTGAATCTGAAGATTTGATGCTGATTCGGAGAATCAGTGATTTGGACATAGACACAGCTTTAAGTTTTTTCTACATAGTTTGAGGTACCAGGCACAGCGTGTGAACACTGTGATGCTGAGGTGGATGGAGCATCCCACAAGAGCATGGCGGGCCCCCTGTGTGTTCCCACTGAACCCAGAAGTAACGATGTGAGTGAAACTAAACATCAGCTACTACAATGGAGTCTCCCTTACTTGCCTTTCACTTTTTCCCCCTTGTTTCCTGCCTCCCATCCCTTCTCTACCTTTTGTTTTCCTAATTTCCACTTATTTACATTCTCACTGACATCCTCTCACACTTTTAGCTTCTTTCATTCCTTGGCGTCTCAGACCAGCAGAGACTCCTTATGCCTGAAGACGGGCGATTGCATTCAAAAGCTTGCAAAGAACTGTTTTCCAACTATTCAGTTGGTCTAATAAAAGATATCACATCTACCCAAAGAGCTTTGCCTGCCAAAACATCAACTATGTACCAAAAAGACCTCTCACTCAAAAAATATAAAGAAAGGACAGAGACACATGTTAGCAGGAGTATGTTAGTCACAGAACAAGCACTCCTTTTCTGACATTGCCTCATCTAACAAACACCTTTAAAAGGTGAGCTTGAGACCAAAACTACGTAACCTGGCTGGACAGTACGAACCCAGGACTGAATACTCATTTTACGATGCTCTACAGTCTACCTGATTCTTGAAATACTTCCTACACACTACATGATCCTCTTCCCATTTGATCCATCTCGATCTCCCAGTAATCAAGCTTCTTTCCTTTTACTAATTGTTTGTCTGCTACACCTAGGAATTTCTCCCTGCTCCCATTTCACAGCTCTACTCACTGTTCTTAAAAATCATTGCTTGCTTTCCTTCTCAGATCTGAGGAAGACTGTTTTGCATCAAAAAGCTTATCTAACTTTATCCCAACTATACTGTTGGTCCAATAAAAGATTTTATCCAAAAATCCTTGCCCAAGACAAATTATATACTTCCTTGAGAAGCACATTAAAGGACTGTTGAGATTAGATATAAAAAGGTTAATTTTACATCCAGAAGTTACAGTTAATTCTCTTGTTTGATTATAGTTAAAAGGGCAAGCAAAAAAAGCAACATCTAGGCCCAGATCCTTAAGGTATTTAGGTACCAGACTGCTATTGAAGTTAGGTATCTACATATCTTTGAGGGTTTGTGTTATATTTTGCTTTGTTTTTGGCTATTGTATAACCTGTACTTACCATCTGGCACAAGAGCCCATTACCTAAAGATTTAGTCTGTGTACTTGAGAGGTCTCTGAACTCAATACTAAGTATTTGAGCCTAATATAAGAGCCAGGGTAGTTCAGTAGGACACAACTGCCTTAGAAAGTAATGGAACAGATAACAATTTACTCTCAAAATCAGTACTAATCTAAAGTCCCGGCCTGGTGTTACAAAGTACTATTATGGAAATAAGATTTTGTATGCTGGGTTTATTGTAGCTTTGCCATTACACATTTCTGGGGGCATTGCTTCTTTTCCCACGCAGGGAAAAGAAAGTTTCCCTTCCATTTATAGCCAGATTGATAGGACATCCTCTAAAAACACCTGTCTAGATCCAACCAGTTTCAATCTAAGACAAGGGACTAGAGAAACAGACTGTCTTGTGAATAGAGGGAAAAAAAGTTTTAAATAAGGTTAGATTAGTGGTTTGTTCTTAAACAACCATCTGAAATAGCCATAAAGCCCTACTCTACCAAATAAAAATCAAACACAGAGAACCTAACTCCATGTTGCAAAACTCACAACAAAGCAACCTATTCCTAAAGCACTAACAACAACTTTTAAAATAGCTCTCAGCTATCAAAAATCAGAAGGAACATCTTTATAGCTCACCCTGAAAGGCTTGTTTAAGGAAACAAGGTCACCTGCCCTGACTAATCGAGTTAAAATAGGGCACAGCTGCCTTTCCTTAGACCCTGAGAAGCTGAAATCACACCCAGCTAATATTCACTGTTCCTCAACCAGAGACCTATAAGACCACCTGTAGAAACCCAATTCTACAATGAACCCAGATTCTACTGTCCCCTGTACCTTTTAGTTATTCACGTGTGTACAAAGTGAGGTTAAAATAGGTGTAAATAACCACCTCCTGAAGTGGCATGCATTTCTCCCACACTTCATGTTACCGTAGATAACTACATAACTGTCATAAAGACTGAGAAGCTGCCTGTACAAGTCCTCAAATTTCAGGGCTTCAGGAGCTGGCCTCACTACCTTTGTACGAATCCTCATCTCTCATGAGAATGATGGGTGTCTGCCCCGTTACAGAAAGAAAGTGAAATAATTCTGAGCTTGTTTATTACACTGTGCACCCCATCTTGCTTGTAGCTACCTACCTCAAAGCAGCTGTGTTGATTTAAAATTAGAGGGCTAGAACTGCTTACTAGGCAAGAAAGACTTCACATTCCTCATCCCCTCTTATAATATTGGTGAAATACCAGAAGAGTAATAGCAAACATTGTGAAATAGGATAGGACATCAAAGAAAATGTCCATGCCTCAGAGGTACCCCAAACTTTCCACAGTAGTGTGCAAACCTCCTGTATACTTTGGCACCCAAAGTCTTATGAAATATTTTCTTTGCATAGTCTAGACATTCATCTCTATATTCTAACTTAAACCTGCAGGAATGCTTCCAGTATAAAATTAGAACAAGTGCTTCAGAAAACAAGAGCCCTATTAGTATATAAAAAAGCTTATGACAGGCAAACTTTAACTTTAATAATAGCCTTATAGTCCACACTAGGATGCTGTTTAGAATCCTGGACATATGTTTAAGTATATTTTCTTGTTTGAATATATCTTAAAATTATTGAATCAACAGCCTACAGAAGTGACAGTAATTTGAATATGACTCATTTTTTGGGTTACAGGATATTAGCTGGATTAAGTGAATCCAAGAAAATCTTTGCCTAAAAAGTTAGAAAAAAAAAGATTAAGCTAATTGGCTATAACTGGTGACACAAGGGACCATAGATTCCAGGTAGGATTCTGTGTAGCCATGGAATGAGAGCTCAGACCTTAGGATTCATAGTAATTCATCATTATCTATGTACTTATCTAGATAGTTATAAAAATGCTTTTATTTCTACACTGTCCATAATCAAGTCTTTGTGCTGGATATTCACAGACTGTTGTGAATTCCAAATATTATGCTATTTGTCAAGTGTTATCATTGAGAACAACAAGCTGCTGCTTTGAAAGGAATTTTTTCCCCATGAACACTAAAGGTTTTAAAAATAAACCTTGTACACAAGCAAATGTAACTTTGAGGAAGATTAATGATTATTATAACAGTAGTTATTAACAATAAATGGTATAACTGTATAGAACTCATTGATTTACTCTCTTAATGCTCCTATAATCTTCACGTGAGTTTTGTAATTCATATACTGTTTTGTCTTGTGGGTTATCTGAAGCTTGTAAATGTAAGACTGCTGTCAGATTTGTTGGTAAGAAAATCAATAAAATTAGATAGGCTCCACTTTGATTGTTGAAGATGTTAAAGACTATCTTGATGTGGTGTGAAATTGCTGTGATCCTTTACTGAACTTGAGACAAAAAATGTAGTACAGTGTATCTTCTCTGTTACACATTCCTGCAATGGATATTTCATAATGGAGGTCTGTTGCCAACACAGACTAAAAACGTGCTACTCTCCTGTAGACCCATTCTTTCCTCAGCTGTAAATTCCAGCACCTGGTATTGCTTTCCTTCATCAGACATGTATTAAGAATGCTGATATCCATTTGACTTTCTATTTCCGGGTGCAGACTCCTATTTTTACCACCTCCTGAATTATATTATTTAAAAGATGGAGATTAAAATAATCTTTCTCCTTTTCCCCATGACAGATACCTATCTGTAATATCCTTTGAGAGATGATTTATATATATGTTTTGATGTAAAAATAAGGATGTGGACATTTCAGGGGATTAATAATATAATCCAGAGTGATGATTGCTTCAAATCCAATTCAGGTCAGTAGCTGAAAGTTATGGCCATCTAATGACTGGTGTGTGGGCTGTGCTTAGTTGGGAAGCTCATGTTAGCTCCCAGTGGACTAAAGCAATCAGCAAATAGGCCAAAGACTGGCTAAATATGTAACCTGAACTGCAGGTCAGAGGTGATCAGTTCATATCAGGGTTGAGGATATGAAGAATATGAGGGAGGTTCTTTCAATTCTGTGCCTCTTTTCTAGGTTTTATTCTCTAGAAATGTCACACTGGAACTTCCTTTGAGCACTTCCTTCATTTTAAAATGCTTTTCACTTTGTTTCTAGACACAGAATAGGGTTGTATTGTCATACAGATATCCAAATTCTTCTTCTGTCCATTTCCCAAAGTAAGAGCTGCCCCATCATGCTTTTTTTCCCTATTTTCATTAGAGCAGACAACAGTGCCTATGAAATCACAAAAACCTTTCCAGAGTTGAAGAAATACCTGGTATGCTAGCTAGAGCAGGAGGAGATGATTTCAACTGATAAAGTGTTTCTCTGTAATTAGTAGGCAGAATCTTGGGGGAAAGAATAGAATGGAATTCATAGTGTTTGATTCCTTCTTTCGTCTTCTTAGTTGCTCCATGTATACTATTAGAACCCAGACATCCAGTAAGCTTTGTATCAGTGCAACGCATGGAAAGCCACTGGAGATGGAGGGGAACAAGGAACTTACTTGCGTAAGTCCTGCCATCTGCTTTCTTATGTACAGTTTTGTGCATAGCCTGTTTATGTAGGCTAACATGCACTACAGTCCAGTTACCACTTGGGACAACACAATGACCATTTGGGGCACCTATTCTGGATGCCTTGGAACTTAATTACAATATTCTTATATCTAGTCAGGTCTTAGCTAGCAGCAATATTAGCTTCCCCTCTTCTGGGTTTTCCACTATTCCTATATTCTTACAGTTGTGAATTTTCTTCCGAATAGCCTATACCTTTGAGCCTAAGCAAACGAAACCTTACGAAGAAATAAAAAGGCTGGAAACAAGATAAACCTGGAAGTTTTATATTTGAAATTAATTTTCTATAGGTTTCCTGTTAGTAACAATGTTTCACAATGGTATATGTCCAGAAGATAAAGGCTTCCAATGATAATTCACTACAAGTAGTAAGAAACACTTATGTGCACTATTTTGAGATTACTTGGTCATCTGTTGTGTTATGTCTTTGAACTGTACTGTCTGTCCAGTTATTTTGCAAGTGAATGCAGAGTGCTAAGTACACTGTCAGCACTCAAAAAAATAACAACAACAAAATGGATTGCATTTTCAATCACAAAGTATATTTTAAAGCATTTCCATGCTGTCTACATTTTTAATGCTATATCACGGCAGTTTCAATGTTTGCAACAGCTGCCTTTTTTTCCCAATGTCCTATGATCACTTACATATTTAACAACTTCCTCAGTAGCATTAGTAATTCTAGGCATCTTTAGACACCCTTTTCTGAAAACATTAAAAACACAACAACAGATAAACTCCATAAGCATTCAGGGTTACACTGTTAAGTTTCAGGGTGCTTTTTTTCTCCCTCAGAATATCAAGAAAAGAGAAGCAATATATAATCTAATATTTTTAATTTTATGTACAGGAATATAATGTATGACATCTTTGTACATGAAATACATACAGTATTTAAACATTAAAGTCAAACAGATAAGAATTTACATTAGCAATGACACTGACTGATCTGCAGCCCAGTTAATATTTAGTATAGATCTGCATTTTAATGGGGATGCTTTTAATAGTTTACAATCATAGAAACATAGACATTTAAAACAAGACTTTATAAAATAATTTACAGAAATCCTACCATCTACATAGAGAGAAAGTGTTTCTGTGTGGTCTTGTATGTGAGTAACAAGGTGGTTGAATGACTTCTCAGCCTTTTAAGTAATAAAATAATTTAGAAGCAGTTCATGCAATATGGAAGCAAGAGAATGGCAGTTTCTTCAAGGTTTCTTGCTACCTTTGCCATCTATTGAGCATCAAATGTGAACTGCTGGACACATGATAATACTGCTGGATGCCAATAAAGAGCACCAGGCTCAGCCCCTCCAAACCAGTACTTATGTAAACATAAATATACAAGTTGATATATTTTCTACACAGTACAAATACAGGTCACAACTTCTCAGCTGTGTAAGTAGTCAATCTGTATACTTAAAGTAAGATAATGTTCAGATTAGAGTTCCATATATTTTTATATACAAGGTCACTAACAGAACTTCCTTGTTTTCACTAGTTTGCTCTGATATTTGACTGAATGTCCTCCATGCCCTATGACATAAACATCCAGCAGGTAGGACTTGCCAGGCTGCAGACCTTTAATTGTCTCTGTTGTCACTGCTTTTTGTATATTCTGGCTATGAAAATATTTACAGAGGACTTTTTCTGATTTCTTCCTTGTGTCTGGACCCAAGCACTGGTTCTGTTGTCTTTTCTTTTGTTCTTCATTGTAATTGTCATCCACTTCCTTTCTATAGATGCAAAATTTATTTCTCTCCTGTGTGCCTAGCCATGCCACTGTGACTGAAGAACATGTGCGAAGTTTGTCAAAGGCTTTGATTCTGGTATCTTCAGGGAGAGAAGGAAATGACTGCTTGTTAGGTCTTGTTGTAGCCAAAATCTTCAACATGGAGGCACCTTTCTTACTTCCTTTCAGCCTAATTAGATATTTAGCTTTTGGTTTTCCTCTCAGTTGGAACTGACGGACACCCTCAACGTTTTGGGACAAGATAAGTTTTCCATCTCTTCTAACCTGGATCTGCACAGCATCTAGGCATGAATGAACAAAGAAGGTGACCTTTTGGTGTGATGAAACAGGAGCAAACCGTAAAAATTTGGCTCCCTTTCTCTTGATGAATACATCTGTGACTTTTCCATCTTTCAGTTCCACTGTCTTCTGTTTGGCTTCCTCTTTAGTTCGGGCAAAGGTGCCAACGTAGGCGGTACTCATATTTGTGTCAATGTTAACTGCAAACATGTCAAAGTAGTATTGTGTATCAGGTTTCAAATCAGAAACTGTGAAGATGTTCTTGTTCCCAATACAAATTTTCTGCAGATCAACCCTTGGCTTTGGAGGAATGTGGCGCCCAAGCTTTGAAGATTTTACGAAGTTACGTTCTTTGCCAGAATTATTTTCTGATGGAAAGCCAAAATGGGCAAAGTCAAATGGACTGAAATCCAGACCTGGTTTTGGAGCCATCATGAAGGCATCATCAGAATTGAGCTTAGCTTCAACAGCACAGAGGCTTTTGAAATTGTGCTCTTTATTGATGACAATACAATACTGAATAGGTTGTTTCAATAAAGATGCTGTAGGACTTGGTTTCCATGCTAATGTGACTGTTGTGCGTCCAAGCGAGGTGACATCAACTCTCGGATCATAAGGTAATTCAGGATAAGGTTGGTCTGACTCTGGAGTTGTAGTGGCATATACTTTAAAGTGTGTATCTTTCTCTGTTGACAGGAGTTCTAACTGGTACAAGCCAGATGGGGAACTGGAGGACACAAAATATTCAACATCATTGCCTTTGTAAGAGAACAGCTCCGTGCTTTCTTCATTAATAATCTGTTGTTTCTGCTGCTCAAGTGGTTCTGGTTCACCTAGATCATGACCAAAGAAAAATGTTTGTAAGAAAAATATGTCATTATATGGTTCTATGAGAAAATGAAACTTGAATAGCTACTTTAAGTAAAATATCAGAACCAGATGAAACAGGTGATTATGGGGAACAGGACTTCCAGTAGAACTAATTATCAGTCAAAAATAGATTGGCTCTGGTAGTTCTTTTTGCTTAAATACCTATTAAATGGTAATATCATTACCTCCAAATACTGTATAGCTCAGAGAACAAGAATATATTGTTGAATTAGTGTTACAGCAATAGTCATCCACATGGTGCTAGTAAGGGAAAGGGTTTTTTTAAATCCATATGTTACAAAAGGTGTCTTACTGTAAAGACACAATCTCTCCCCTTTCCATGGGGCTCCTTAGTTATTGTTTTCTTCTGAATATATTTTCTGACCTCTTTACTCTTGGAGCTTGTAACAGGTGGGGCCTTCCTGGGGCTAGTTTGATGCTGGTCCGCCCGCCTGTCTCTGGGCTAACCACCTGCCTCTTTTTCCTGCTACACCTTGATAATACATAATTATGGTGTTAATTAGGTGGGAGGCTGCCCATTTTTGTACCCCAATGTTTAGGGGGATCTCTGCAGCTCCATTTCACCCCTACACTGCGGCTCAAGCCTCGCAGATGGCATCTTAGACAGCTAAACTCAGCTGTGCCCTTCACCCCATTCACTGTGGCCCCCTCCCTGGGACCTTCTCCTCCTCCTTAGGTCCTGGCCCCATCTCAGGCCAGTTGGGTCCCTGAGCCTCTTTGCTCCGTAGACATCCCTTGCAGTGGGCCCCTGGTCCTTTGACCCCTCTCTGGCCTCTGGCCCCAGCATGGGCCAGTCAAGGTTCCTCGGGACAAGCCTGAGCTGCTTGCCTGCTTTTTCCCTCACAAATCTGCTGGGTCACGTGAGCCTCAGGCCTCTCACTGGCCTGGGCTTTCCCCAGCTAGGACTGTGCATGGGCTGAAGGTTATTAGGCACCTCCAACCTACCTTTCACTGGGGTGGTAACTGGCCTGGCATTTTGGAGGGCCTGTTCTGCCATGAACAGTTCTGTCAGACCACCCATCCCCAGCAGGGTGCAGTTTTAGTACATGCCCAGGACCTAGAGCCTCCTCCATCCCCATAGCTCCAGCTTATAAATCTCCAAGCTGTTCCTGAGTCTCAGCTCCACTGGCTGCCAGCAGCAGACCACTGCTTCACCCTATACATATCCTGGGTCTCAAAATGGCCACAGTACTCAAACACCTGGCTGCTGCCTGCTCCAGCCCTTAAAGTGTCAGGAACCAACAGTGCCCTGCCACAGAACCTCTCTCATAAAACTTTCCTCAGGTGAGACTTGTGCATCCCAATGTGCTAAACTCACCAGGAGCATTGACAGACTGTATCCCTTTAACTAATTTGAGTAGTTCTTTCTTTTTTCATGAATCTGATTGTCTTCTGTCATCCTTTTAGATGTTTCATTCACCAGAAGACTGTACGTAGCAAGTCATTACAGATACGGGAAGATTTTAATCAGTGATTCAGAGCTGAAAATCTCCGTTATCAACTCTTTCATCAGTAAAGTAACAGAATTAAAGTTTCCCTGTTACCTGAACTTTCTCCACTGGCTTCTTCTGGAAGTTCCTGCAGACTCAGCTTCCATTCCAGAGGAGCATCACATGGTGTTACAGTAACTGCTAAAGGAGTGTTATCTTCTTCAACCACAAAGAAATACCTATGGAAAAAGTAGCACATTCATAACATCACTCAGTTTTGGTGAAAACTAATAGGCATTGACATGTCTAGAGCCTGAAGTCCTGTAACAGAATTCAGTGTAGTAGAGGGACATCCAAGCTAGTTTTAACTCTCAAGCTTAAGTTCTGATATCCATCAGGCAGAAAATCACTCACCTCATCTCAGGTTAATTTACTTGGCTTCTTAGAAACACAGTAGAAAACAATGAGACAGTAGAGAGTAGGAGGGATAAGTGTGGTGGAAGGACCAATACAACATCGGTCACATTTCTTTTTCCTTGGACCTTGGATTTTGTTCTCAGTTTAAGAGACATCTGTGTTTCTGGTGACTCAAGACTTATGCAAAAAAAGTCCCCCTGTGGCAGGACACGACCTAGGCGTGCCATGAACTCCCCTAGCGCCCCCTACCTACCGTGCCAAATCGGGTTCAATGCACCCTTGCTATCTTGCCCGCCCCATCTTTGATGGTAATATTGTTAAAGGGAGGCTACGTTTCTACCCTCTCTGGCATGGTGCCTTGATGTATCTTGTCTCTGTCTAGTAGTCACCTGTGCCCCCGCAGGTCCCCGGACTCATCTCCGTTGCCCGCCTGTGCCCTTACAGGCGCCTCCGGATGTCTCCCACGGCTCTCATAGCCCGCACCAGGGCCTGTCTCCCACGTGGCTCTTGTAGCCCACACCAGGGCCTTGCCTCGCAATTCCTGCAATCGAGGCTCAGGTGGCCGTAGCCGTGCCTGGCCCCCAGACCCTTTCCCCAGGTCTCACGCCCACTGGGCTCCTCACCATTGAGGCTCAGGTGGGTACAGCCATGCCTGGCCTCCAGACCCCCTTTCTGGGTCTTGCGCCCCATACTGGGCTCCTCCCGATACTGCCCACACTGGGGCCGGAGTCGGGACACCCCAAAACACAGTGTCGTCTCTGGCGCCAGGAACCCCACACTACTGGGGAGCTCCTATGAGGCCTCCTCCACCCCTACAGCCTCACCCAGTCCTCCCGTGTTACACAACAACCAAAACAGAAAACTACCACTCCCGTGTTCCAACACAAATTCCAAGCCAAACTGGCTAACCATCCTTCATATCCCTACTAGGGTTTCCTCCACCCAGTATCCTCGTGCAAAACTGCTCAGGCCATCCAGCTTCTCTGCTATGCCTGCCCTGCTTGCTCCAGCAGAGCTCCACCTTCCTTGGCTGCCAGAGGGGAACTGGCTCTGGTCTCAGCCTGGTTGTTTATATAGGCCCGGCCCTGCCCCCTTCTGGTCAGCTGGCCCGACTGGTTGTCTCGGCAACCCACACCTGTGCTGCCCTGGTGACTGGCAGCTGAGCCCATATTACTGTTTATCAGTAGCAGGCACCTTAGTACCCTGCTACACCCCCCCAAAACAAAAAAACAAAAAAAACCCATCAAAAACTGACATTTTTCTTTCTGGGTCTCTGAAAATTGGTTCCAAAATTAAAAAAAAAATAAAATTCTTGACTTCATGCACAACTCCATTATATTTCTATGAATCAACTTACCTCTTAGGTGTGTCCCGGAAGAGATAGCTGTTAATTTCAGCTCCATCTGGAATTACTGATGAATCATGGAAAAATGCTTTGTCCCTAATCTGCATCTGGAAAAGTTCCTCATCTCTGGTAGGCAACTTTTGGGTCCTGGAACTAAGTGGTAGCAGCAGGAAGAGCAAAGAACAATGAAGCAGGTGCATCCTACAACAACAAAAGGGATTCCCATGTGATGTCTTCCAAATTATATCACTGTAGTAACTGCTACTTTTTGATGCTCAATTTGTTTCATTTTAATTCTATGGCTTTATTTTTATGAGCACATACCAAATAAAAAAGGATGATAAAGCAATGTATTTCTCATGAATTTCGGCCAAATCCTCAACTGGTGTACACTAGTGCAGTTCTTTCCATCAATTTGTCAGCTGAAAAGCTAGCTTTTTATGCAAACCCTACATCCCTATACAAATTGTATTTAACAGAATGTTTCCTACAAATATTACAAATTATAAGAACAGAACATGTAAATCTCGATTCAGTTTAAACCCATAAAAATAAGAGACAATATAAACGGAAGACTATTTCATCTTTGATGTGCATTTATTTTACATATATATGGTGGTGGTCAGGTGTGTACTTTATATTTTATGGGAACCTCCAATTTTTGTGGTTTTATTCATGCCAAAGCATTAGCAATATATACAATAAGGAACTATCTTGCTTTGCCAAAGGGATTGACTAAGTATCTAAATAGGATTTTTCCATCTCTAAGTGAAACTGATCCCACTCACTGGTTTCCCTAATTAGCCTTACTGTTGCTCACTACCAATGATCAAAAGCCTTCACCTATTTTGTAGATCTATATTTGACATTTTGCCAAATGTAACTTGCTGGACATGAGAATGAGCACTAGCACACAGCAGACAGAGGTTATGTTGACTACACTTTCCTTAAGAGATTTTGGTTGGACTCCCAGAAATCTCTTAAAAATGAATATTTCCAGTGAAATTGCCCTTTATAAAAATAGTGAATTAGGAAAATATATTATATAATCCCATATGCATTCAAAGCACATTGGTATTCGTGTACAATTCAGCAAGACTTAATCCTCAAGTCTGATGGGAATTCCAAAACACAAAAGCAAAGAATCCTTTACAAATTAGGCATAATAATTCATAATCTCAGCCTTTCATTATAGTCTACAGCTATGTCAGTAATGACTACCCTAAGATATACAGTAGAATAGAATGAACATCTTTTGGTTCAGTACATGATCTAATATGTAATGGATTTTGTAAGGAAAAGAGCTGAGAGGGATAAAAGGACTGTTTGACACAAGCAAGAATAGGGGCAATTTAAATTATATTTTGATACAGTTATAAAATTTTAAAAATCAGATAAAATAATTCAAGTATTTCTACCTAAACCATGGTTCTTTTACTGAGTGCGTAGAAAAGTATAATAAAAGGAATGAGTCAAAACATTCTTATTTTCCTTTCTTTACTGTTATTAAAGCTAGGCATATCAGTATTCACCTTTCTTCTATGTTGCAGATGGGTTTATTATACCTTTTTAGCAAACACTTGTTTAGATCGAATTTTATAATGTGTATTGTTTCCACTTGATCTATTTGTAAAGTGGCAAACTCATGACTCCTTGTGAAGCCATGATATAATTTCACTCATCATAGACCAGCTCTTGGCCTTCAACTTCTATATGAAAACATAAACATCCACCACCCCATTGGAACACCACTAGGCCTTCTCACTCCTTTTCATAAAGGTAAACTACTAAAAGCTTCCAGTGAACTGCAACAGCCAGCAGGGGCCAACAAGGTCTCCTCTACCTGTTCTTCAGTAAACCTTCAGCAGAGACCTCCAAAACCACATGGGCCCAAGGGTCTCCCATCCCCTCTTCTTCCTCAAGATTTTCAGCTTCATATTCTCTATTATATCCCTTACAAGATCTTCAGAGACCCTGCTCTGTATTAAAATCAGCTATCCTTTCCTTCACTGAAAATATTATGTTGGCTCAACTCTCTGAATCCAGTACTCTAGTATGCCAGTACTGTCTGGCTGCATCTACACAAGACACTACTGAAAAGTGGTTACTGAGCATTTATTTAGTATTTGTATAAACAAATAATAATATATGCACAGTAACCTGAGTTACTGCACAGTAGCACCAATGAATGCTTTTTTGTGACACTACTGTGCAGTAGCGTCACATCACAGTTTTGCCAAACAATACTTCTGCACTGCAGTATCAGGCTGTGCAGTCAGCGTCTCATGTTGACGTGCCCTCCCTTTCTGAATCCAGTTGCCTTAATCACCCCATTTAGTCTTTTAATTGCTCCTTCTATGCTAATCCATCTCTTTAAACATGCTACTGCCATGAACATGCTATTCTCTGCATTCTGCCTCTTCTCTTGCCACATTCCCCTCTTTACTACAGCTCTCCATCCTACCATCCTCTCCTATTGCAACTCATATTTTCCCTTCTGTCTGCCCTTGCCCACAAGTGAAAATTATAGAGGGAAGAATGAATAAGGGAAACAAGTTTATGTAACAGTACCCCATGTTGACTGAACATTGCAAATCTAATTTACAAAAACTCAGTCTCATTAGAATGTTAGAATGCAGCTATAACAACTCTGCGTAATCCAATCTTTATCTTACTCATTTGACCCTCCTCCTCTCTTACATGTGAACTATCTACCTCTCCTTACAGTCTGTTGTTTTCCCTCAACATATTTATTCTTACACGTAGGGTCAGATCTAAGGAACATCCTAAGGAAAGTCGGCTTGAAAGAAAGAAAACTGAGTGAGGTTCATCTTCATATTCTTCTGTCAGACAGATGAGCTCATCATAAAAGTTCTCCATCCCCATTTTCAGAGCACTCAGCAAAAAGGATGGGTACCTTTGCAGTAAGTTTGAAACCTGTATGTTATGCTCACTCCCTTTCTCAGGAAGTTCATGAATGTGTTGAATATAGTTTTAGGAGTTATTTTTCAATAGCACAGTCAAAGTAGACTACACCTTTATTTATTCTGTGACAATCTTGTAATATCAACATATATCCATGTGACCATATTCTTTATTAGTGGGCCTTACAAGCCTTCATTCTATCACTTGAAGTATTTGAAAATGAATATTTTATTATTTATTGTATTTTATTTTTATTATATTGCTGTGCCATAACCGCTTTCATAGGAAGAGGGAATGGGCACCTTAATTAAGAAAAGTTAATTTTGTTTATAGCTAAATCAAGATTCTGTTTCTACAAGGTTTGTCAATATTTATCGTAAGTTGTCTTTTAACTTTTTTATAAAAAGAAACCTGAAAATCAAAGTGTTTATAATTACCAGCTAACCTAATGGCATTTGACCTTGGGAAGAAAAGTTCATAAGAAAAAATACTGCTGATTTAAGTCACCCAAGTCAGTATAAATCTCACCCCTTATATAACATAGGATGAATTCTGGGTGTAATAAAACACTTTGTTTATTGATTTTCAAGTATTATCCTTGTCCCAGAGGGAGAAAAAAAATCTTTCTGACTTAATCAGAACAATTACAACAGATTACTTAGTAAGCTAAGAAATTCTGACTCTTTCTAAAGGCAGCGTCCTCTAAATGAACCTCCCTGAAATCCCAAAACAGTATATTCTCAGTGTCAGCCCCAATGCAATTTAACCTTTATTAAAATAAACTACTTTTGATTATAGGATTACGCATACTAAGCTTCACTTCTTAAATTATTACACCAAATGATCTACTTTAAAGACTCTTGCAGACCGGGTCTGTGTCCACATTAGCAATCTGGATGGGGGAAAAGGTATACTTTACTTTCTGTGTATAATAACCCAAGCATTCTTTATGTTAAACATAACACCAACAATATGCGGGGGTTAGTTCTGCAGTCCTTTTTAAGGCAAGGACCTAATGTAGTCAACACGGATTTTATCTCATCAGAAACTGCAGACTGGGCCATTTCATAGCTGTTACACCTACAAATAAAAAAGCAAATTTATTAAACTTCCTGGCTGAAAATTTTAAAGGTGAATATCATTTAGGTGTGTTCATTGTTAGGTACCCAACTTGATACAATTGAAAGGGACTTCATTTTTATGCATACTGCATTCTAAAATTCATTTAAAAGCTGAGGCCCATCTATACAACCATTTGTCTGGCAAATCTACGCCTAAATGTAAGCCACTCATTTTACACAATCCATTGACTCTAAATCTAAAAAATAGAATGTTCAGCAATACACCACTTACACTTTTGTATAGATTTTAATGAAATCTTGCACTTACACAAAATGCCCATTGCATGAGCAAGTCAAGAATTTATCTGTGTTCAAATGCACTTTTGGTCAAGTTTATAACTCACCACTGACTTTTGTAACATCTCTGAAAATGCATTTAGTGCTTGTGAGCACATAGTTAGTGGTCTCCCTGCCTAGCCCTCACACACTTCTTGGAAACTTTCAGTGAATGTTTTATTTGTCCCCCATAACCAGGTCTGAGCCTGGTTTATTTTTAGAACACATGTATAAGAAAAAGCCTACAAATTGTTACTCCAAACCTATACAGCTATGTGAAATATGTTGTGTTCTCCTCGCTATGCCACCTCCTAAATGTCTTTTATTCCCTTTTCTACCAGTTGGTCTTGTTTTCTTTTCCTTTAAATACAGAATCAATATTTTATTGATATACTCCTGCTGACTGGAGGGATTTAGCTGCTGTTTATCACTGATTTTAAGCTGAGAGCCAAAGTAAATAGTCTTAAAGGAAAGAATAAGCACAGCTTTCTTTCTCTAAGATTGCAAAAGTGCCCTCTAATGGCCCATCTTTACCTCTCCTTTTAATTTTCTCCAAGTTCTTTTTCTAGCCTAAAACCTAAATCAGTATATGAATATGAATGTAAATCTGATGACCAGTCAGTCTGTGTGAATCTGATCTCTGAATTCTAGATATTAAGAGCTGGAATAAAGTAGATGATAAGACAGCGTTTGTACTGCTGATCTGTAGGTCAAATACTGACATGGTGTTTCCTGCTAACTTCAAAAAAAAAGGGGGGAGGGAATGGAGGGGAACTTGTCATCCTTAAGGCTCCATGACTGTCTTCTGTCCTAATTTATAAAAGAAGGGAAAGATTATTGAAGAATAAGCACAAATGGAGAAAAATAAAAATATTTTTTTCAATTTTTTAAAGAGGAAAATTGACAAACAGGTGAACAGAGTGTGCTCATGTACATGGGCCTCAACTTCTACTTCTTAGTAGTCAGAGTAAAGTTAGTCTTACACAGCAATCATGTTCAAAGTTAAATTTAAACCTACTGCCTGATGTCTTCAAGTTATGAAAGCATCCTTTCCAATTTATCTTTACAGAGTACTGTTCTATTACCTTCAGTATACAATTTTGAATGAGAAGACTGCCTTTTGGGCGGCGGGCTGGACTCGATGATCTTCCAAGGTCCCTTCCCTAATGTCTATGAAATCTATGAAATCTATTACACATACATTTGTTTATATACAAAAATATGTATAAGTAGAATCTATTACAAGACAGCATGTGTACCAGATTGACTGACAGAACTGCCAACCAAAATGCCCCAAGACTAAGTTGCAAAACAAGCATTCACAAAATCATCTTTAATGCTTTGTTCTATGGAAAATATTTGCTTTATTCTTCAAGTACCTATAGGTCACAGAGACCTTAAAAGATTTTCAGTAACAAAAAGGGATCTAGGGTTACGTGAAGCAAATACATCTGGAATAAATAAAACCTAATGTTTAATTACAGAAAGTGCATGATTGTAATTTAGTTAGGATAATTTCAAGGCATAGACAGCCACAACATTTTGTGTTGTGTTTCTTTCTTTTTTGTATGGATGGTTAACTTTTTCCCCCTCTGTGTCATATTTTTAAACTTAAAGCAGTTAATTTTTCTTTGAGGTATCCATGCTATATCTGATAACAAATCTATAAAACTTGAAATAGTTGCAAAGAAAATGTGGCCTTGGAAAATAAAAGGTGCCATATGTCTGCTCTGACCAATTAAAGGAACACTAGAGTTAAGGCCCCTTAAATTTTTCCGTGATAAAACCCCTATTTTCAGGGTTTTGTATCTTAGCTGTAAAATTTAGCTCAGGTGGCAAATGCAAAGTGTACAGCAGTATTTTGAAAACCCAATTTGTTTACCAAATATTATTAAAATATGTTTGGCTATCTCTGGGGTTCAAGGGCAAAAATTATGTTTTATCATTTAAATTTATTGTGGAGTTCCCCCCCCCCACTCCCACCCACCAATACACAACACTTTGTTCCATTAACATCAATTCAGTTGTTCCCTCATTGAAGACTGTATTTTTAGTTACTTTAGTCCTTTACGCCATAAGTATAGATAGGAGCTTTTTAGTATTTGAAAAAAGAAAATTTATATATTGACATAATTCCTTTGCCAGTTCAGTGGCAGGGGATTGGCATTGGCATCGGCCTTATCTCCCTGATTTTTTATCTGTGGCACATTCCAGAGTATACTTTTGTTTTCCAAAGGTGCTTTGTGGATGTGGTGTGAGAGAGAGTGCAGTGGACGTTCTTTTGTAATTTTTAGATAAATGGATACCTGCAAGTACATAGGACTGGACTCAGCGGGCTGAGGAACCCTTTCTAATTTCAAATTATTATGTTCCAAAGGAATATGGCCATAGAGTACACACACAGCTTTTCGTTTTCTCACAAGATTGATAGTATGCATAGTGAGTGTGCTTGTGCAGCACAGAGTCCAGATTGACATGCCAACTTCAATTGGCATAGCAAACTACAACTGTGAGGGAAAGAGCACTAATGTACTATTGTGTCCATAATCCTGGATTTAAACTCCCTAACTACACACTAACACGATGGACTATAATGACTCCTTTGAAGCTTTTAGGGTCCACCATGTCAGTAATCTGTGGATTAAAAAACCTTTTCTTGCAATTCAAATTCAAGTCCTGTTTTTCTTTTGTTGAAAGTATTATTTTAAGAAAGGAAAATGCAGTAGCATACAAACAAGACAGAACAAAACAAAACAAAAAAGCCCAAAGCAAAACCACAAAATAAAAAGAAACCTTGTGTGAAAATTAAAATGTTTGATAACTGAAAGACAAGATTTATATTTCCAATCATTTTTTTAGTGCACAGAACTGACAATCTGGACTTCAGTTAAAAGGACCTGTTATCGCTAAAAGGCTGAGATTTAATTATAAAAATATTTTGAAAATGCTTTAGATTAGTCAGGTTGAAAAGCAAAATAGTCATGAAAGCGCAGTACAAAAATGACTAGTCCTCACAAGGACTACTCAATTTCCACTTTATTTTTTGACTTTTAAGAAAAAGTACACTACATTATAACATCAATGGAGTTGCTATTCTGGAGCAGATCATTGCTCTAATTAGTCGGATGCTTCAGAAAACATTGAGCCTGAACTTTATGGCCACTACATAATGCTACCATACAATTGTAAGGCATTGAGGCATGCACCCTGTAAATGCAAGTTGTAAGGAAAGACATAATAAAAATGTAAAATATCAAATATCACATATGTTATATTTGATTCTCCATGCACTCATAATAGTTTTACATCCATGTGACTCATTAGACAATGATGATACTACAAGAAAAGCAATTCCCCTATTTTCCACTATTCTACTTGCAAAAATTAACACCATACCTCAGCTTTAAAGTAATTTTATTTTTGCTGCTGCTGCTGTTGTGAGCAGAATCTAACAACCCATGGAGAAACAAGAACCCCTACTGAGTGTCTTTTGCTCTGTATTTCTGTAGTATTCAGGCTGAGTCCCTACCCACTAGTAGTTTTGCATGCACTCCTGGGTTTTACATTGTACATTTGATATAAGTTAGAACAGCTGTTAACATTATGTTCATTATGTACCCTGCAAAAAAAACCCTACAAAAGCCCTTCACGTCTTTGTAAAATATTTTTTTTTAAATCACAAGGTTCATTAACTTCATTGACAAATGTCCGATCTTCCACATCAAACACTGATTTCAGTATGCTTCTTAGAAATGTGATCCAAAACTCATAGAAGTTTCCATGGAATTAAATGAGTTCTGGATGAAGGATTAAGAATTTAGACATTACAAAACCTTAATTCTGTCATGATGAATGACAGTTTAAGATAATAAAACATTACTTAATATGCCCAGCATTTGATCTTTCATTGCATGAGCATGTATTTTACAAAGGAGAGTACCTACCTACCCCATTTTACAGGTGAGAAAATTGGGGCTGAAAGTGCACAAATGTACCAGAGGACACATCCAAATTAGTGCCACCATCACATAGAAATAGAATCTAAGTCATGTTTTCCCACATCCCCCTTTTTTTGAAAACATTGGACATTACAAAGTCCCTAGACCAAGTCAGTTAGACCTTCAGCATGTTACTAAGGGAGTCTGTGTTACTCAGATAAACAGAAATATGCATGCAAGAAGTATGACCAGGAATTGCAAACTGTGGAAATTGTTTGCTATTTGGTACTCAGTTTCTTCCTGTTAGTTTAGAAATACAGAAATAGGCATATTGGAATGATGTTGCTATCCACCACCTTTACAGAAACTGTGAACAGTCAATATGTCCATATGGTTTGGTGCCCTATTGAAAAGCCAGCCAGGGAGCTGAAAGAAGTAATGGGGCCTAAATGTCTTGCTGGAAACCATTATTACTGTGCTGGAGTTTGAGGCTGGAGATGGGAAGGAGCTTCAGAAAGCTCTCTACAAACCCAGAATAAATAAATAAACTGTAAAAATGAGTAGCTACCATTATTTGAACTATTTTTCCTGTTCTGGAAGTTCTTCTCAGCTGAACTTTGGCATCTGCTAGCAGTTGAGTTAATTGTTTGTAGAAGACAGACAAAATAAAAAGGCATAATGCACAGAGTTCTGAGAGAGAGAGAGAGAGAGAGACCAGTGAAGTGCTGAGGGTGACTGGGCCAACATTATGATTTATGAAGCCCAAAGAAAGAGCAGTGTCTGAAGGCAGGAGAAATCCACGTGTGGGTAACTTCTGCCTCTGATCTTGTTGCTGAATGGGCTGAGTTTACAAAGGTGTGAATAGCAATGATAGCACTCACATTTTATATCTATGTTGTGATTACTTTGACATTCTTACATTTTTTATTTTCCTTGTGGTAGGTTATAAATGAGTGGGGGGGGAATTGTTTCACTTTTTTTATTGGGAGTCAGCTGAACGCATAGAGGCCATTTCTCCTTGATTTCCCAATGGTTTTCCATCGAACAGCGATTCAGCATACTTAATGGTAATTTTATAGTGTCTTCCTTTCTGTGCTTTCTCACTAGTTGACTGGTGAATCCTACTTAAGAGATAATGAATGATTGGGCAAATATCCAGAACACCAATGTCAGTAATAGCAGCAGCTCTTCTAATAGTCATCTCTAAACTGTAAGAGCAAACCAGTAGGTCTCTAGGCTTTGCAAATGGTTCATTCCACACCATAGGAATCTAGCAAGCTATTCCCTGGTTCCATAATAATTGACTCAGCCACTGGACTGCAAGCAAAAAAGGGTTCTGGGGTTATGGCTTGTTTACTGCTGTCATATGAATGTTTGCTTTCCAGACCAGTGACATAGCATGGTGCCAGGGGTCAATTCCCAAATACCTTTGTGTATTAGGAAAAATAGCTTTTTGTCAATCTAATAAGGCTCAGTAGCATTTTAGTTGGAGACAAGCAGGGGGACACTATCTCATTTCAAAAAAAAAATTTTCCCCATTCTACTTACATTATTTTGTGTTTACCTGAATTGTATAAACCAAATCATCAGCTGAGAGTCAGGCTAAACCAGCTGAGAGTTTTACCCATCTCTTTAATTAGCACATTAATATAAATTACACAGATAGATTACAGTTTTTTATAATTCAGTAATTTTTATCAGAATCCAAAATAGAAACATTAAGTCTAACACTAAAATCATATTTAATGCTACATACATTCAGTTTCACAAGAATGCAAGTATTCCTATTAGTTGTAAATGAATTGCCATAGGTCACAATTCTGTGTGTCTAGTATACCCCAAAGAGCAATATGATATTGCTGAGATACAAACACTTGTTGAGTGTTTGAAAATAGATAGTACTATAGGCTAATACGAAAATACCAACAAATATTTACATATGTCTACCACCGTTTTCAGCATTGTATAGTTAAGAGAGGAGACATCATCTAGAATTAAATCAACTGAGACTTCAATAATACTCTTAATGTTGATATGCTCTACATAGCCAAATCCGAATCTGAAGATTCAATGCTGATTTGGAGAACCAGCGATTCGGCCATCGACACAGCTTTAAATGTTTTTTCTACATACGTTGAGGTATCAGATGTGGCTCATGAGCGCTGTGATGGTGGGGTGGATGGAGTTTCCCACAGAAGTGCCGGGAGCACCCCCGCATGCTCAGCAGTGGACCCAGAAGTGGACCAGAAGTACTTCCAGTTCACTTGTGGGTCTACTGCTGAGCACACGGGGGACTTTCCCCTGCACTCCCTGGTTCAGAGATCATTTCCAGGGAGTACCTTGGGTGCCCCCCCAGACCTAGGAGGCCACCATTGCCAGGGTGGGTGGAGGGCCCCCATGCACTCTGTGGTGGACTGTGAAGTGGACCGGAAATACTTCTGGTCCACTTCCAGGTCCACCGCCAAGCATGCTGGGCACCCTGCTGTGCATTCATGAGTCGCCTGGTACCTTGAGGTATGTAGAAAAAACATTTAAAGTTGTGTCTATGTCCAAATCATTGATTCTCTTCGGATCTTTCTCAATGGATTCGGAGGGTTCTGATTCAATTCAGACAAATTAAAGGGTTTCCTGATTCAGTTCAGATTTGGAAATTCAGCCGTCGAATTGGGCCAAATCTCCACCAAATTGAATCAGTGATTGAAGCTTTGCATAGCCCTAACACCCATGCCATGCCAGCCAAGCTTGTCTGGATATGGAACGCTGTGTTTATTAGCTACTGGCAGGCAGCTTCATTTAATGCTTCCAGGACTATGGATTCAGCCAGCAAAGAAGGACCACCAGACAGAAGAAGAGGAAATAAGTAATGCCCACAGAGCAGCCCCAGAGGTCCCCAGCACCAGAGGTCTTGACACCACAGAGCATTGACGTAAGTACATTATTTCAGGAGTACATCTGGCAGTGAGAAGACCACAGGCAACAGAATGACAATAATCTTGCCCCTGGATTTTATACTCCTTGTTTCTTTTTCTTTCTTTTTTAACTTCTTCCTGTCTTCTCCCTGGGTGCAGGTTCTTCCAATACCAGCACAATTTCTATATCAGTGAATTTGAGAAGAAGGAATGTTTTTGGTACCGATATTCCTTTTTTGTACTTTGTGAAACTTGTACTGTTAATTTCAAGCCCACAGTTATGTCTGTTGCTCCACTGATTGCCTGCATTCTTCTGGTGGAATTATATTATTTCTAGGATGCTCATACAGGGGTAATGAACAATATTAGCTATTAGCTGCTGTAACATTTACTTCAGATTCTTTTTGGTGCAAGGCCCATATTCATGAAGTGAAAGTGACATGGGATAGGGCTGTGTTTGGGGCTGGTTAGGCTTTGTAGTGTCAGTGATATACTTTGGGATTTAACAAGGTATTTTGTTTTCTAAACAGCTCCAACCATGTACTTCCTGTGTGAACAACGTACAAAAACTGCTGAGTGGGAAGACTTATGGTCCGCACATGAATGTTACGGTGCTTTCAAAAGTGTCAGGGTCAAATACGGAGATGGGATAAAGGATTTCAAAATGAGATTATTGAGGGAGTAGATTTCAGCTTCTCTCTACTGCAACTCCAGTGTTTATTTGTCCAGCCTAGCAGGTGAAAGGTTAGTTCTTTATCTAGTTATTCTGAACAAAGGCTGAGGGAACACATACAGGCAGCTAGGTCAGATTGTTATGGGTGAATGAACATGCAAACAATACGAAACCTTCAGACCTTCTATATGTTACCCATACTGCCTCATCAGTGAGTTTTAACATTGTTTTTAAAAAAAGAAAAAAAAGAAAGTTTCTGGAAGAAAGGCTTTAATTAGTTCAGAGTTCAGGATGTTCATGCTTCTGGCACTAGCAGGGGATTTGGAAGACATATGTAGGGACTAGGCAGTGGGAGATCTGCCTCAGTTACTTTTCTTGTCTTGCATTATTATTTCCGGATTAAGAGATGACTGGAATGTGTATCAAGGGAATTCCATTTTCCATGTGGCGAGAGCTGTGGTGTGGGCCCAAATGTTGCCTTTCTCGGGAGGCAAAGCTTATCCGATGTTTGTAAAGCATTCTGAGATTCTTGGGTGAAAGTTTATTAATAAAAATAAAGTATCATTGCTTCAGTTTTGATTTAAAAAAAAAAAAGGATAAATACAAGACCTAATTACTCGTCTCTGTATTTTATCCAGACAGGGAAATTAAGAAGATCCACTGAAATTTTTTTTTAGCTTTCAACAAAAATAAATCTGATGATGTTAGGATTTTAAGTCAATGAATGTTGCAACTGCCATCATGTTAGGTACATCCACCCAAATTGTCATAGGTTTCATTAAACAACCTGTTTGTTATTTTTTAGCTTAACACTAGCAACTCAACTGGATAGGAGTACAGCCTGATTCTGGCCTCAATTACCAG
Source organism: Crocodylus siamensis (assembly GCF_052110815.1). Classification (NCBI taxonomy): domain Eukaryota; kingdom Metazoa; phylum Chordata; order Crocodylia; family Crocodylidae; genus Crocodylus; species Crocodylus siamensis. The sequence continues at coordinate 114,658,172 of NC_143396.1, read as the reverse complement.
TCTAGGTAAATTTGTTCTGTTGATTTTATATGGTCTTAATTTAGTCTGGTATAAATAAGGTCAGAATCAAGCCCCATGTGACCTGTGAGTCAACATTTTATACCAGTGATGGCATTTCATGGCTAAACCAAATCAGACTCAAATCCAAACTGCTGAGGGAAAGTAAGTTTACATACAATTTTTTTCTGTCTAGCGTACATACATATTGAACAATAATGTTGGAAATTCTGAGTGCTTTCTATTGAAATACAAATATTTATCTGGACTGTCTTATAAACATCTTATGCAGGTTTCAGTACTATTTTTTATCATAACTGGACACATCTCCATGAGATGCTTACTGAGGAGATGCCTAATTAGCTCCAAAGTAAAGCATCACCAGCCTACACATATGAAGCTATTAGGCCAAAGTAAACTAATTCACTTACTGTAGGTTAGTACTTAGCAGCACAAGTACTAAGTAAGTAAGTTATTTACTCAATGCACATGTAGACGCTGAAGGGCTGACTGGGGCACAAGGGTGCTTCAGTGTGGGGGCTACCAGACAAATGGCTCATAAGCACCTTCATGCCCCCTCCAGCCCCTCCGCAGCACATTGAGCCAGGTTGAAGCAGCCACAGGCTTGTAGGTTTTCCCACCAAGCCCCCCACCACCTGGGGCTGCACTACCCCAGCTCAATGTGCTGCAGTCCCAAGCGCAAATATAAAAGTTGAACCCGGGAGCAATAAACTCTGTGGGAACAGTGGTGCCAGAGTTTATTGCATCACATTAATATGCACATGTAGATGTGCCCACTGAGAATTTAAATATGCTTCCTTTTCTTAAAGTGATATGCTGTCAGCCATTACACATCAAGTAGTCCACTTTTAGAAGGTATATGTCATGCTTTGGATTATAATACCTGTTTACTCCAAAGGTTATTTTAAGTCAGAAAAGTCTAGAGCCAATCTCTTTTTGCTTTGTCCATACAAGGTGAAGACATTTAAACTCCTAGTTATTTTTTATGTAGTAATTTTTTGACAACTGTACAATAGGTCCTCTTTAGCCTGGTTATAAAAGTTTTGATAGTCTAACATAAAATCTTCCCCATTAAACAGAAGTTCAATATCCCATATGGCTTTTCAGCTTTTATTCATTATTCTCCACTAGTGAAAAAAACAGACTGGAGGGTTCCTTGGTAAAAAAAAAAAAAAAGGGAAAAAGACCTGTAATTCCTATAAGTTCTTACTCATGCAAGTATTTCTTACTCAGGAGAGTAAGCCCACAGAGAATTCAGTCCATATTTGGTAGCCAAAGGAACAGAACTAAAAAAGGCTAAGGTGCTTGGTGCTTTAGATCTGTTCAACTTTGTTTTCTTTGCATTCAAAGCCCAGCTGGTGATCTAGGATACTTGGCTTTCTTAAACAATCACATCCCAAACTGTAAACAGCTTAATTTGCATCAGGTTTTTGGCTTTCAGAATGTGAAGATAACTTTAGAATGGTTAAATATAAACAAATTACTAGTAAAAGTACTCTACCTAAACAAAGTAGCAACATCCTGGAAAATCTGTAAACTGTTTAATCTGTTTAATCCTTGCTGATACATGCAAAGAACCTGCAATTCTGGTACACTACATTAGTCAGTCTGTTTCCCTAATGTGAAGCATTTCACTATTAAAGTTTGCAGAAGGGGAAGCAGTTTCTCTAATGTTTTTATTTTGGTAGTGGTGAGGTTAAAAGGGGAGGGATTATAGGCATCATTAAACTTTTATCCTAATAAAATTACAGCCTTCTTTAAAGTTTTTTTTTCCCGCAGTAATATACTTAATTAAGAAAACAATGATTTTTCACTATAAATCATGGTGGAAGTGTCAGTTTCAGTAGTGTGTCACATTGTAAGTGTCTGAGGGTCAGTCTTAGAAGGGCACTCATATCCGGGACCAGTGGTGAGAAGAATGAGGTGGAAGAGATAAATTATTGACTTTTGTTTTTCAAATGTCCAGGTGCTATGAGCTAGCCTCACTGCTTCTGATCTCCACCATAATGCAGTCAACAAGCTTCTCTTCCACAACTGGATTCAATTATCCAAGCCCCCCTCTTCCCCCCCAAACCCCCCCCCAAACAAATCACCTCCCCCTAAAAAACTAGGGCAGTAAAATATGTCATACAGTAGAACCTCAGTTATCATGACTGATCCCGTGTCCTTTGACAACCTATTAATTATATTGAAAATTACCTCAATTATCTGAATGTATTCAGTGGTTCAACAACATGCAGATAATCAAAGCTGTACTGCATATCTGCTAAGTATAGCCTTTGGTAAACTTTAATATTTAGACAACACTAAGTTTTCAAGCTATCATCTAGCTGTGCATATTCTACATAAACACAAACATACTTTTGCTTTATCAAAACAATTAAAATAGAGGAATAGATTCTTGACTGACATAAATTGGTGTTTATCTGCTGTTTTCAGTGGAACTATGCAGATTTACATTAGCTGAGGACCTGGCCCATAAACACGCCTGAGTATGTTTTAAATCTTTTTTAAACGTTATATAAAAATCACAAAGCACCAACCTTGTTTTAAAAATAACTCAGAAACTTTTGAAGGTCAGCATAAACTACAGTGAAAAATATGATGCTGCTTTCCTGCTGCACAGGAAATGCTACAGAACTCAAAGCAACTATGTATGTCATATGAATTACTTTTGGTTACCGTTCACCAGTTTGTGAAATATTTAGTCCAGTGGGTATTCTAACAAATCTAAGATAAAGAAACAATCCTGAAAGAACCAAAATATTTTTTATATTTACTTTCTTTCTCTATAGATTTTGGAATAACTGCATACCTTCTAGCGCCTCATTTATTTCCATCTTCAGATCTATTTCCCTGGAGTTATGATTTATTACTCTGGTCCACTCCCCAATTTAAGGGGCAAATACTTTCACCTCTAATGATATCTTGCTAAAGCTTTCAAACAGTACATTTCAACATTCACAGGTCTCTCCATCAGCATTAGTTTCTTTTGGTACTTTTCTCAGGAAGAAATGGCCATTGGTTTACCTCATAGAGGATCAGCAACTATTTATAAAAAATATGTTTGTCCTAGGAGAGTTTAACATTGCTAGTACATTGCTTATTTCCAGCTATGAAGGAAAGGACATTTTAAGGAATATAACTTACGTGAAAATTTATATAACAATTTTGCTAGGACACTTGCTGATTGCACTCTATTTAAAATACTTGCTTAAAAGTAGGCATGCAATACATTTACAAGACTTGATTCTCTTCTCACTTTTTACTTCTATCTCCACTTAAAAGAAGGTATGCTATAAAATAATAAATGGATAATTTAACATTAGTTTGATATTAACTTTATTGGTTATGCAGTGATGTTTGTGATTCACATAAGCATTACACCACACAGCACTGCTTCCGTGTTCCACACGCATTACATGGTCCTTCATTCCATCTTCATATTACTTGTTTTGTAATTAAATAATGAGTACTGCTGAGAAGTACTCTTCTGCTAACACAAATATTTTGTAACAGGTTTCCAACCATGCTTGTTTTCTTTCATAAAGTTCTGTAATGTATTTTAGTCCCAATCTTCTTCCTGTCTCATAATCAAGCAGTGAAAGAGAGCTAAGAAAAATCCAAACACTACCTTGCCTTATGTATTATTAGCATTTAAATTAATATCCCAAAGTAGCAACAATTTATTTTACATTAACACTGTTTTCTATGTATTAAGCAATGCTAAATATGCATTTTCCACTAAAATAACTTTCATGCAGAAAAATATGAATTCAGCAAAACTTTGTGGAAACTATACTATATCCACTGACATAGATTAGTATGCCTCCTCAGAACAGAGCTAAGGAATGAAAAGATAGCAAACAACACTTAACTAAACTAAAAAAATGAAAAAAGAAAACATCTCTGGAAAGCTGCAAGATATTGAGGGAGTCTTGAAACAGCCCCTTAAAAACAGTGATGGCATGAGTTTACACTTGCATTATTAATATAAAGTTAATTGACTTGAAAATGAATGCAAAGTCAAACAAGGTTTGCTATCCTCTTAAAAATCTGTACTGTAACAGAAGCCAGTACCCAGATGTTCTGTGGGAATATCTCTTGTTTCATCACATAAAAGCGCCACATACAATGAAACATAGTACTGACTCCCATTTATCCAAACCTGGTTAGATTTTTGGTTTGTTTTTCTAGCGATCTTTCAAACTGACATGAGAAGCATATGAGGTGGTCTCTTATACAACCTCTTGATACCATCTTGAACTGTAACCATTTGCAGAAATAACCTGGGATTTCTTGTAATAAATTATTTATTAAGATGGTCTCAAAGCATAAATTACAGATTAAAACACAAAAGTATGACTTTAATAATGGTCTCATATATAAATACACAAATATGGTAAAAGACCTTAGCATATTTCAACCTAGTCGTCCATACTAGATTAAGAACTATCCATACGCTATCCAAAAGGTGAGGAGTGAGCAGGTTGTGTGGTGAGTGTTGTGACATTGCTCCTCTGAAACTGAGATCTCCCACTTGGAGTTAGACTGTGTGAAGGCTCTACAATGCCTTCAGTGGCTTGGGTAAATCCATGTCTCTTGAGCCATGGATCAAAAGTCACTTATCATATCTCCAAATATGAGGCTGACAATAGTAAGTATTTAGGATGTTATAAGGTGTTTTATGTTTTACATTTTATTCTTTACTTAATCAAATGATACTAATTTACACCTAACATTTTATGCAACAAAAAAATGGTAATGCCCTTTAAAATGTAACTAGATAAATGAAAACACTAAGGGCATAGCTGGTGACAAATTGAGCTTGAATACATCACCATTGCCTCTACAATTTTGAACTTGGCAACTGAAAGATTCTGGGCATCTTCCACTCCCATTGTCATTAGCAGGATTTGAAGATACTCAGCTTCTTGAAAAATTAGACCCTTTATTGAATGAGTACCTGGAGAACTGATCCTATGTCTAATCCTGAACTACCGATGCAGCTCATATGGGAACCAGAAGCACCCTGTAAAACTTGGGAAATAGGGCCGATGTTATATTCTGGGACCTTCAGTTGTCAGCAAAACATTGAATAAGTGGTGGATTATACCTTTAAACTTAACAAGGGATGTAACACAGGTGTTACATGATTTTAAACAGCTTGCTTGGCAGTTTGCAGCACATTGTTTTCACAGTCATTGTGGAAACCTGAGTGTTGTTCCCTGGTGTACTACCTCAATAATGTTTTTCAAAGCAGTCACAAAACCAAAATAGACATACAGGAGAACCCTCTCTCATATAAATGATCAAATAATAAAGAGAATTCCCGCACTAATTTCAGTGTGACTACTCACAAAAGCAATTACCCTGCAACACAGGAGCTGTTCAAACCAAGATTAAGTAGTGTCCACCATTAAACTGGGCATATCACCACCACAAGCTTCTATACTTGCAGCATTATATAACATCATGCATCTCTGGCAATTAAATTAAAAATGTGTTACACATATCCAGCTGGCTGTGGTGTGCTACTTATGCCATGAGAAACCATTGCTAAGTTGGTTGAAACAGATGAAACAGATGAAACGGGCCATAGGCATGTGTGACATACGTTTCACTTCATTAACATGACTATGACAAAAAACATCTGAAGTCCTTGTCCTAAAACTAGAAAAACATTTATTTTGCTCTGACCTGTACCATCCATTTCTTCTAAAACAGTGACAGAAACATCTACCTATTTTTCATATTTTAGAAGTCTGATATGCCTAAAGATGATACAAAGTGATTTTTTTCGTTCAGAATTTATTCAAGTTGGGAGGTAGGGTACTTGTTATCTTTTGACGTATCGCAAGGTGCCAGCTAAGGAAAGTGAGTCGAGTTTCTTTCTGAATAGCATAAGATATAGAGGCAGGATTGTATACCATATGTTACAGTGCAGTATACATACAGTAAACTGCAATTCTGTTTAAAACATTTATCAAAAGGCCCAAACTGTAGAAATTCCATCCCTGTCAAATATTAAGAACTGTAAACATTGGAGCAAATATAAAATGGTTTTCAGTGATACTGAAAGCTTTACTGTAGCAGATCTGCTCCTGCACATTTCTCTGTTAGGTATGAGATTGGCGTGGGGAGGACAAATCGTTCCTAACAATTGAGTTGAACTTGTCATTCCTAAAATATTAAGGATCAGTAGTTTGCAGATAGAGGGAATAAAGACATGGGGCTTTTCTCTTCAGGACTCTGAAGAGGTTCTGAAAATCTCTAATTCCTCATTTTTTATGGAGCATCTAAATCCTGTTATCGTAAGAGTTTGCTATGATTAAACCACAATTCCCTTGCACAGGCTGCTACAAAATACAATCACTCCTTCTACAGAAGCACTTGGACCTGTTACACTGCTGTGTTTTATGCTGACATGCCTCTATTTAAATGTTATCATGTTTAAAACCAAAAAAATGCCTTTGGTATAAAACTGAAGTAAAGCAATCTACATAAATCAAAGCAACCTATGCAGATTTCACAGTTGAGATTTAATCCTACCTTTGAGTCACAAAAGCTTTATGTAATATCGACTCTTTCCAAGCTAGGACATGGAGGAACCTTAGCTCCCTTTAAATATTGTCTAGCACTCAGCAGAACTGATAATGATAGAGTCCTGCCACTTCCGTAGGACTAGTCAAACATTTTGCATTTACAATTTTAAATTATATTTAGAATAGAGATTTAACTTTTTGGTGGGGAAAGAGGAAAGTAATGAGACACCAAAAATTGCACCACTGGGTCCCTGACGCCAGCTGTTAAAGAAACTACCTTCTCCAAAGAGTGGCTGTTGCGGTTCCTAAAGCAGCTTTCTGTCAGCATGGTAATGGCAAGTATATCACATTTATTCATAACAATAAGCTGACCTGCTTTAGGAAAGCGTGATACTTTACCACATGAATGCTAAATAGATCCTGAACAAACAAACTTGTAGAACTGGCATGTTTGGGGATGCCCTTCAAATTATATACATTTTAAAGGATAAAAGCTGTATCTGCAAATGATTAAAAGACACTTCATAGCCATTGTCTCCGCGCCGTTGAAATAAACGTGTAACTCAAACCACACATCATTCAGAGCAATTTCATCCTGTTCAAGCTTTCCAGCTTTTTTTTTAAAAGTAGTCAGTAATTAAAACAGTGTAATTGCCCAACTTGCATAGTTGATCGTGCTATTTCACTGAGAAAAAAAATGTCCTGACATCAAAATAAAGCGCAGCACAGGCTGTCCAGCGAAAATCATTTGCTTGTGAAGTGTTTAGTTAAAAAATAACAAGAATAAGAATAATAAATCAACAGTGCACAGTGCAGGGGTCCCAACAAACAGCTTGGTCCATAGAAAAAAAGAATTGAAGAAAGAGCCTCATGCCAACCACAGTCTCTCCCTGGTTGGATTAATATATTGGTCAGGTTTTAACCTAAGCTCTGACACATACGGCCAGTGGAGGTGTGGGTGCAGCAACCCCTCTGGCAAGTTTGATGAGAGCGTGGAGCTGTGGGTCCCCAGCACTCTCCGCACCCCAGGGTGGGGTGGAGGGGGATTGGAGCTGACAGAGTCCCAGAGTTTTTTTGCGGGGGGAGTTGGGGCCGACAGAGAAGAGTGTGGCGGGAGCAACCCTGAAGCCAGAGGCAGAAGTTTCCTTGGGCTCCCGTCCCGCGCGATGTCCACCCTTCAGCCCCACGGCCCCGGGATGGGAGCACCTGGGTGCTGCTCCCCGTGGAGGGGCTCTGAGAGGGAAGATTGTGGCGGGGCTTTTCTCAAGGAAGGGGGCAAGTCCGCCAGGGCAGGGACAGCAAGCCCCAGCCTGGCTCCTCCGGCCCCACCTGCAGCGCGGGGCAGGGGCAGGAGGGGAAGGGGGCCGGGCTGGGCAAGAGCCCTGTCACCCCTCGGCGGGCAAGTGACCGCGGGCGCAGCCCTCCGGGGGCTGTGCGGAGCCGGCAGCCCGGCCTCTCCCCCACGAGGTCCCTGCTCTGCGGGCTGCTCGCAGTCCAGGGGGCACCTGCTCCGCGCTGGGGCGGCCCCACGCCCCGGCCCCGCGCCCGCCGCCGCCTTACCTCGGAGCCTGGTCGCCCTCGCCCTGCTCCAAGGCGGGAGCGGAGCGCGCGGCGCCTGCGGGGGCGAGGCGGCCCCAACTTTGCCCTCCCGCTGCAAAGTTCAGCGCGGGGGCCCTCGGCCCGGCTCCCGGAGGCGACGCGGGGCCCCCTCACATCCCGCGGCAGCCCCGGGGGCTGAGGATGCTGCCGGCGCGGGCGGACGCCTTCCCTCCCCGCCTGGCCCGGGAGCGGCTCTGCGCCGAGTGGCACCAGCGCCGCTCCCTCCCTCCCTCCCTCCCTCCCTGCCCGGCCCCGCTGCCACGCACCCCCCCGCGGCGCGGGGACCCCGAGCGCCAACCAGGCGGCTGGGCGACGCCTCCCGGAGCCCGGCCCCTGCCCCCGGCCCGCGGGGACCCGGCCCAGCCCCGCCGGAGGGGCGGGGGACCGCGGCCGGGGGGGGGAGCGGGCGGCAGGGCTTTCCCACCGCCACAGAGGCAGCGGAGAGAGAGAGGCTGGAGCCGCGCTGCGGCAGGGCGGAGGGCAGCCTTCCTGCGCGGAGCGGGGCTGCCGGCTGCACTGGATGGTTTGGAGAGGGGCGATGCTGCCCCAGGCCGGGGCTCTTTGGGGCACAGAGGGCTCCTCTCCGCCGGAGGCTTTGACCTGGAAAACCTCCAAGCGGAGACCAGACAGTCACCTCGCTGGGGGCACCTGAGCGGGGTGCCCTCGAAGCCGTGAGGCATGAGTGCCCGCCCGGCCGCACACCTGACCCCCGGTTAGGGTGGCCAGCCTAGAGGACATTACAGTTTTCTGCTACTCTGTCCTCTACTGATACAAAACCCAACGCCTTTATGCCCTCTCTTTTTCTCTTCAAGAAAAGAGGACGGGGCAGGGTGGCGTTGGTCCTCCGTCTTCCCGGCGCCTTTATGCCCTCTCTTTTTCTTTTCAAGAGTTTTGTGTTAACAAAACATTTACCGTTGTGTTGCACTGTGTATCAGACTTGTTTCGGGGGGCAGCGAAATACCCTATTTTGGAAACAGCAGTCTCTATTTTCCAATGATATAGGATATTTGTTTATATTGCCAGATAGCTAAGTCAAATTGGAAAGGAATATTATTTTTTCTCCTCAAGAGAAAAATAGAGGACATAAAGGCATCCGGTTTTGTATCAGTAGAGGACAGAGGACCACCGGACTGTCCTCTATGATGGCCACCCTACTCCCAGTTATCTTTCCTACTTTCACCTACCCCTGAAAATCTTCAAGAAGAGACTAGACAGTCACCTTGCTAGGGTCACCTGGCCCCCAGGTGTCTTTCCTGCTTGGTGCAGGAGAATGAACTGATGATCTTCCAAGGTCCCTTCCACCCCCTTTACAATCTATGAATCTATGACACATGTGCACCCTTAATGCACATTAAAATGACAAAATTAGGCTAATTGAGCCTAAATATGATTCATAGATTCATGAAGGGAGGTAGCCCAGAAGATCATCAGGTCCAGCCTCCTGCACCAAGCAGGAAAGAGAACTGGAGGTCAGGTGACCCCAGCAAGGTGACCATCCAGTCTGCTCTTGAACATTTCCAGGGTAGGTGATTGCACCACCTCTGGAGGGAGCTTATTTCATAGTCTGGACACTCTGACTGTGAAGAACTTTTTTCCTAAAGTTGAGCCTTCCAGGAGTTTGTGGCCATTACTCCTAGCTTTCCCCTCGGGTGCCCTGGTGAACAACATTCCCTCTAAGCTGCACAGCTTCAAGGGAATGCTGCTGGTGAACAGTTGCTCACTGAGCCCTTAATGTACTCCCCTAGCATAGTGGTAAGCTGCTACCAGGTCCCCTCAGCCTTCTTTTCCACAGGCTAAAAAGTCCCAGAGCCTTTCCTCGTATGGCTTGCCTTTTAAGACTGATTATAAGGCAAGCCATCCTGCAGGTATCAAATTTAGGAGCAATTAGTTGAAGTGTTGTAGACATGACTGGGCACTAACTTTAGTGCCAGGTCTGCCCAGCCAGTAGAGGCACATTGCAGGGCTGCAGGGCCTTGGCACTAAGCCAGGTGCACTAACTTTAGTGCCAGATGTCTGCATGCGTAGACACCTGCTAAAAGTTGCTTAATGCACATTAGCTAAATGCACATCGAATTTAGTGGGTTTTTCATTGTAGCCATGTTGGTCTAAGGACATAGGCAGGCAAGGTTCTTTGAGCAGATGTTATATCTTTTATTAGATATTATACTCAGTTGTCTAATAAAAGATACCATATCTACATTAAATTTAGTCATGCTTAGATGTACATGCCCAGAGGGTCCAGCACAAGTGAGGAGGCATCTCTTATCACTAGCATAAGTTATCTAGTTATAAAGAGACAATACTAGGTATGAGGGGTGTTGGTTGTAGCCATGTTGGTCTAAGGACATAGGCAAATAAGGTTCTTTGGGTAAATGTGATATCTTTCATTAAACCAACTAAATAGTTGGAAAATTGTTCCTTGAAAATTATAGATCTGTGATAATGGATTTTCATTTTCAAACCACCATGCATTTGCATTTTCACTGACCTGATTTTTGCATATTGACTTTTTTCCCACCATGGAGAACACAAAACACTGGAAGACTCTCCCTATGCCTGAAGAAGTGTGTTTGTGCCCAAAAGCTTTCAAGGAACAATTTTCCAACTATTTAGTTGGTCTAATAAAAGTTACCACACCTACCCAAAGAACCGTGTCTGCCTATACTAGTTATATCACTTATAACTAGTCTGGAATCAGTGCAGGACACTTGTCAGTGCAGGACACTTGGCATAGCAAACACCATGACAAGATCAAGGCTAGGAATATAATATAGCACAGGATCAACTGCTCACAAGTTTATTGCCCCCCACACTAGACTAGCTACACTAGTTCACAGGGGTCACTCCTGTGAGCGGAGGTGTGGTGGGATCCTTCCCTCAGTCCACCTCTCTGGGTGCTTATGTGGACTAGATCCCCAGTGTCTTGTGCACGCAGGTGTGTCCCTCTACCAGGAGCAGGGAGTTTGGGAAAAGAGCATTGCCATTGTTTTTAATCATAAGTAACACAATTACAAACCCCCACTTGACAGATGCGGACCTGAGGCGCAAAGTAATTAAGGTATTTGCCCACCCTCACACAGTAAAGACCGTTCAGAGGCAGCAATCACAAATCATCAAGTTACTTTTATGGCACCATATAAATAAGGAGAAGAGGTGGTTCCTAACAACTGCAAAGAGATGGTAGGCTTTAAATCTAACATCATTTCTGGCTGGTTGGACACATGGCTTGGATTCAGTTAATTAGAGACACAAATATTGGCCTGGCTTCTGCCTTAAGATATTTTGCCCCTTTCCTAAAGTCCTTGCACACTTAGCATCAGAGATTTTAATTCAGATATACTCTTAGAAAATGTATATTGACATACCCAGATTGATAGGAAAGTTTAGTGTGGCTGTTACTAAAGCATTACAAAACCCTGGCTAAGCTCTGAAGGTCATCCTAAATGAGTGTTAACAAAACATTTATAGCTGTGTTTCTGTATGTATCAGACATGTGTCAGGGAGAAGTGAAATACCCTGTTTTAGAAATGGCAGTCTCTATTTTCCAGTGATATAGGATATTTGCTTATATTGCTAGATATCTAGGTCAAACCTAAACATGAATATTATTAATCCTGAAACTTGGGCCAGTATAATTTGAGGAATAAAATGCATATTGGAGCGGGGCAGGAGGAAGAAATATTTCACTGGCATTCTTTTTTTAACATCTGCTTGAAGTTGCTTAGAGGGCTGGAATGTTAGAAAACATCCCTGAAGAGATGGATTAGTGAGGAAAGAGCAGGTGAGGTGGTCAAGGGTGCATGATAACTGGATTGTCTCAAATGGGTCTGTAGATTATCAGATGGATACCAAAACCACCAATGTGGGAACTCTCTCTCCTTTTCAGTCAGGAACAACACTTGGATTTGTGGAGTTAAGGACATGGATCGGATTCCTGTCATTCAGGAGATGCAGGAATATGAAGGAGATTGACACCTTTCATTTAAGAATAACTCTCTACCCCTTTTTTCTTGGCAAAAATTATCCTTGAATATATTAACCACTACAGACATATGCAAACAACTTTTAACTAAAGCCTGTTCCTATTTTTTGCTAAAGACCACCATTTACTCAAAATCACTGCTCCCATGTTTAGGCCCGCAGAGGCAAAGAAAACATTTAAAAAAAATATAAATTGTAATATAAATCTGAGGGAAAATCCACAGCAGATGTAAAGTATCACAGCTTTTCACAGCTGATGATCTCGGTTTACATAACCTAAAACAGGTCATACATTTGGGAGCCAGTCCTGTTCCCGATAGCACTGGGACTGCTGCAGATTTCACAGCACCTTACAGATGAACCAGTTCTTCCAATGCAAGCCTGTGAGACTAGTCTACAATAAGGGGAACTTAAACATATGAGATTAGTGAAAACAGCACAGGATAAAGGAAAAATAACTCCATGGGAGCCTTGGTCAAGTCATCTGACCTTTGGTTTCCTCCCTGTCTTTGTTCCCCTACTTTTTAATCTTGTAGATTAGCATTTAGGTAATTCATATGGCAATAGGAGCTGAAAATTAATTTGTTAATATGTACAGAAAAACTAAAAATGACTAGCATTAACACACAACTTCCAGACTTCAACCACTTTTGAAAATTGACCTTGAAAAACTTTTTCAAATGTTGGCATGACTGCAAGACTCTTAGGACGCTTAGATAGGCTTCATTTCTGCTGATGGACTCTTGAGAGATTCAGGGACCCAAAGATAGCTCTTTCATACACGCATTCTTTTATGTAAAACACGACAGCTAAATTTAGGTTACTATAAAGAATCATCTCACTAATTTTCTGTAATCTTTCCCTGAGCTAGCCCTTTATATAGCAGGGTGATCTGTGCTCTGGGTAGAGCATGAGGTAATGGTAAAGTATGATTTGGTAAAGTGCTAAGACTGGCTTTGATTTAGCTTCACTTGGAGGTCAGCAGTAGTAAAGTGTTTTGCTTATAGGCAAAAGAATTCTTCAGACTACAATAGGTACAAACAAATAGATTAATTTTAACCGGAGAGCAGTTTCAGTGCTATTGTTCACTGAAATATTCTTATTTGTGGTTTCAGTGCACGTAGGATGACAACCCTTCCATGTTATTTATTGGGACACATGCACACTGTTTTTCTGGGTAAAGATACCTAGTTTTTATAAGCTCACTGTACTTAATACTGCACTTAATAGTTATGTGATTTGAAGCATGGCATAGAGTGACTCAGCCAAAAGAATAGTTAAATCTAATTTTTTAAAATGATCTGCCCTTCTTAAAATTTACAAGAGGTAGCAATGCTGAATTGTGGAAGCAGAAGACAAATTCTGGTTTAAATACTCACCAGTAAGAACACTCAGTTTGGATTTTAAAAGTCACTGTATGATAGTAGTCCAAAATATGGAATATTTCTATGGTATATATAATTTTAAAAAATCCATTACTCTGTTTTAGGTAATGTTAAGTGTCTTTGTCCAGGGTAATTAGGCACCAAAGCCTCAATACTGGTGTGCTGCTCATTTTATCCTTGCGGGATCAGGGCTCACCTATGGTATGTAATGTTATGCAGGGCTAGAGCTTGCGAGTTTAAAAGGTAAAAGGCATAAATAACCCATTGAAGCAATATAAATAATGCAAAACATTGCTTTATGAATAGAACTTTTAAATGACCTGACTTTGGCCATGATTGTTCCTTTCAATATTCCTTTGCAAGAGCTTTCAAGAAATCAAGTTTGATGATAAAGTTCACACAAAAAGGCAACTTTCAAAGCTGAACATGGGAATATTCATGGAAATTTTAAAAAATCAAGCCTTGGTAGAGGCTGCTGAGCATTCAGAAACTATATTTTGTGACTTATCTGACTGATCACAAATTAACATCTCAACTTGACTATTTGCATTGAGTCCACAGAGAAACTGTACTTTTTTTGGAGTAGGGGCTGCCGCCTTTGTTCTTTAACTAAGCTAGTGCAATACTGTACTCACTTGAATTCAAAGACAAGGGTTTTTTCCATGTCCAAGTACAACGTGGAGGGAGGCACAGGAGGCTGCTGCAGTTCTGACTTTGGCCCCAACCTGGGTTTGGAGCTTTAGCAGCCACCTGCCCCACACTGCCTGTCCTCTGCAGCCTTTGCCCTCTGCCTTAAACTCAGGGGGCAAAGGCTGAAGAAGGGGCAGGCATCAAGGGGGAACAAGTGGTGGAGGGGCAAGAAGTGGGGGATAGCACTCTTACCCTCCTTCCCCTCTTACCCCCAACTCCCCTGCTGCTACCTGCCCCCTCACTGTCTGCTATCTCTGCTGTAGCAGGAAAGGAGACAAATTTAAGATGACCCTCCAATAATTAGATTCATGGAAAATTATAACAAACATATCCATTTTCCATGTACAGAATCTAATTATTGGAGGTTCATCTTAAATTCGAAGTCATCCTGCATTTAGGTAAATACAGTAATACCTGATTGGGGTTCTTTGCTGTTACCATAATAAAAATGTATATATTATTAATTACAAGAGGAGTAAACATTCAAAGGTATTGAATAGATTTGAACATGAGTGACTTCTGAATCTGGGGGGCACCGGCAGAAGCCACTGATGGTGGTGGTCCTGTCAGAAGGGATACCAACCCTACCGAAAGCATCAGTGCTGGCTGTCACAGGGGGCACGTGCACCCCTGTGCACCCCCTACCAGTTGCCTATGCATTTGAACAACAAATACATTTGAGATGATGGAAATCTGTATTTGGATATCTAGGAGCAGAAAAAAAAGAGGTCTATTTCATCAAATAAATAATTCATTGCGAAGTATTTGCTCAGTGCTAATTTACCTTACAGGCATTTTCCAGAAGATTTTTAGCACCCGGGTTTTGCTCTGCATGAGAAAAGAGTACACATGATACCATGTATATTTTATTCAAAATAAGCTTGCTCTTATTTGAATGCTGGACAGGAATCTAATAGATGAACTAAACAGAAGCAGCTATGATATCTTGCACTGATATTCAGTAAAGATTCCATAAAGTAACCATTGCGAGAGAGGAGCTAAATATTTCTGAAGATAATGGATGCATAGGAGACTTTCAACAGTATCTATCAATTGATTATGCAGTTACTTATCATGAATGCTTCATAATCCACTAAGTTTTTCAGCTATACCAACTCAGGCCATGATTACTCTGTCCTCCGAGCAAAAGATGGGCTGACTTGGAGATGAGAGGCCCCAAATCTTGGAGCTTGTGATTCTGTAGTTGTTACTCTTTTCTCCAGCTTAGTAGAGAGCTTGTTAAATTAATTATCCTGCTAATTTACCTGCACAATACTTCTGTCAGTTGTTGTCTGACAAAAGCATAAGTAAACTGAAACCGCTGCTTATCTTTAGCATGTTCATGGCACTTTTTAAAAGCGAGTGTTAATGTTATTGCCATAGACAAATTCTGCTTGGGTTATATTTTTCTTACCTAAGACTGATCAGTAGATGCAACAAAGTTACCTGTTATCTTTTCTGAACTGCTGTATGGATGCTGTTTGAAGCCTGATAGCTTGCACCTGAGAAGTGGATACATTTCAGAGACAGATGAGACAATCATTTCTGAGCTTGTTTAGATATTTTTTTTTAACAGACTGGAAACTTTGCTGGACCACTTCGGCACATCACGCACTATGCCTAACACTTCCAGTGAAAATACAATCCTTCTGAGGAGCCTCTAAAATCAGTGGCAGAGCTCTAACAATACTATAGAGAACGTGTTGGATCTATTGTAATTTTAATTATGGTTTCCTTTTTTTTTAATGCGAGACATTTTCTCTTCTATTTCTCAAGACAAAGAAAAAAATCAAAAGCATATGCAGCAGTTTGAGCACAGCTTGCGATTTAACTGGGTATTTCTTCTTCATTACTTAAACACGTTGGTGTGAGTGAAGGATGAAATGGGACGGCTCAGCAGTAAACAGTGATTTGTGTAAGTTTATGACAAGCCCTATTACATACACTCTAGGATAAATCCAGCTGTGATGTGTGTTGGCAGATTGCCACTGAAATCAATGAAGTTATAACACTTCATAGTTGGGCTATTCTGGGCCCATTATCTAACCTATTTGTCTATTTTATGCCATTATGCTGCAAGACACCTTTTAAAGAATCTTGGTTTTATGCGGAGGGTATACCCACATTAACATTCTGCTATAGTATGAACTCTGTTATTAAAACCAATGATTTTTCCTAGAATGGTAAAATCATAAAATATAAACTCTAAATGTGGCTTATTGAAACAGATTAATTAATAAAGGAATTTGTGACATTTTTGTTGAAAAACTTCCAATTGTGAAAAAGTGTATTGGTGTTTTTTACAGGGCCAAATATGATTATAATATGATAGAACCAGATCAAAGATGAATGGTGTTACAGTAAAATCCAAAATATGCATGTGCAAGGTAATGAGCAACAGGGCTCTTTCATGTCTCAAACACTTTATCTTATTTATCATTTTACCCTTTTGAGAAAGAAAATTGCATGATTACTTCAGGCTATTGAAAAAAGTTTAAACTATTTTTGGGACAATAACTTTTTTTCAACAAAGCATTCACATTATTTCAAATGCACGATGCCCCTCTTAAAATTTGATATAAAAATGTAAGTTGCCCAAGTTGAAAATGGTAATTTGATAAAGGTGAGATGATATGAGATCAAGGGCTTTGTTACATGTGAGCTGCTCAAATGTTGATTGGCGTTAGTGCTAGCTGAATTTTGGAGCAGTCATATGTCCAGACCAGCAGGGGCCCGGAAAGCTGAAAGGTAAGAATCCTCCCCCACATTTGGGGCTTCCCTCCTGCCCCTTGGAGCTCCTCAGTTCTCTCCCCCTGACCCCTTGCTCCCCTGTCCCATCTCATCTCCTCCCACTTACTTGTGCCTGCCTGCACAGCCTGCCCTTGAAAAACAGGCAGGGAATGGATAACCTGCCTGTCCACCCCCAGCTGCCCAGGATAATCCTTCCCAGTCTGCTCCCAGGGGACGAACAGCATGGAGGGTGGAGTTAGAGGGCAGTGAGCAGGGATCTGGGGTTGGGCAGGTGGGTCGTTTATGCTAACATGTGTCCTAGAGTGAGTACACGTTAGTGTAACACTAGCTGGATAACATGGATCAGAGATAAAAAGTTGGAGTGGTATAATTTTATGTTGCCTAAAGAGTGCTTAAAACTAACTTCAGATGTTAATGTGTGGACAATTCAGGGGTTAAGAGCTGCAGGAGCAGACTAAAATTAAATGTGTAACAAGGTCCTTAGCCACTCAGAAGTCTGCAAACCCTAATCCAGAGGGTGGGCCCAGACTTAAATTTCCTCCTTTATCAAATTTCCTTTTAAAATCCTTTGCCAAAAACAATTTATTTGTGCAAGATTATTTTCAGGTATATAAATAATACATTCATTCACTGGCCAAGATACCTATTTCTTGATGTTAAAGGTTTTATACTGAAAAGTAGCCTCTTAACTTTTACCTGTTATCCCAAGGAAAAGAAGATGACCTTTTGGTTTCAGCTGTATTCTAATTCAAATTCTACATTAGTGGCTCTGACAACTACAGCCTAAAGCTAATTTAGGCATGATAAGGCTACTATAAAACTAGAACTAGCAACTATATGGGACTTAAATTAAAGTGTAGATCTAGCTATATTAACATAAAGGTAACACAACTTTTCCACATTCAAGTATTCCCAGTAAGTAAAACGACTAATTACAACAGTTTATGCACTGTTTATTCACTTCTGTGGAATGGAAAGTTATGAAGAAAAGGAATACAGAAAGATTAATTTCTGATAAATTAGGAAATGGTCCTTGCAAAGGCATTGTAGAGTAGGGTGGCTATTAAGATATAATTCAGAGGTACAACAACAAAGATTGGTGCTTAGGAGCAATATTTGACAGTAATTTTTCCACAAACAAAAGTAACACATGCAAAATCAGAATAAAAAGGAACGCATGAAAATGTAGTGAATGATTAGATTGTGATTCCAAAGCAAAGATGTTTATTCATAGTTTACTACGTGGCGAATGACCTATTTACCCCTGGAACTGGTTTTACCTCTCTTTTTCCTTTTGGAGAATTTAATGTTACCTCACTTTTGAAACAGTACCAAAATCCAACATTTTATAGAGGGAAAAGAAGTGGAAATCCATGTTATAAACTATAAAAGGAAGTAACTTTTTGGAATATCATGGATGAAAAAAACCCGTGAATTGAAGCTGGTATGAGACATACAAAGCCTGCTCTGCATCTTTCCAAGTCTCAGAAAGCCTCTTCAGGGAATTCGGGATTACAGAAAGATTGCTGAAATTATTCTGAATTTTGGAGTGCATATTTTAACCACTTTTGACAGCTTTAGAAAGTTCATCCCAGGTGGTTGCAGATGGGGGAGTGTCTCCTCACAGGTCCCAACCCACTCATTCCCAATCTCAGTCTGAATGACATTGGGTCTATTGTGTCCCATGAAAATTTGTGGCCAGGGGACTACATAGTTTTGTATCAATTCTTTTCTTTTTTTATTTGAACTCCATGCCAAAAATAGACCCAAGAACTAATGGGCCAAATTCTACTTTCATTTATCCCAGTAACTAGCAGCAGGATAGTTACATTGACATGAAAGAGAAAAGGATCTGACCAAGAAAGGGGAAAGTAAGATCTGGTGAATGCAACTAAACTGTCCTTTAAGTGTGTAGCAGCACTAACATATGCTCATTTCCCTTTTCCTGAAAAGAATGACATTTAATTAGGGCAACTTATTTCATTTTACACAATTGAGGACAGGGACTAAATGTTGCCTATACCACCCATGTTGAAGATAAGTATGATGTCCCCATAGGCAGAAGTTTACATTAGCCTGTGATGGATTAACTTAGTTGTTTGGTTACATGGACAACAAATGTGCTTCTAAAAACGTGTTTTGAGAAGGGGTTTGGACAGATTTGTGAGGTAAAATGCATAAGAACGCAGCAAGTAATCCTACTGAGAACAACATAAAACACAGGAACATGGAGGCACAAGTGTATAAGTAACTGAGTTCATGTATACACAAGAATGTTGTCTCTGGAACGGTTCACAAGAAATGCCTAATGGATAGTATCACTTAATCCTGGTTGCTTTTCCTCACTGGAAGGTTTTATTAGCTTTCCATTTGACACTGTACACTTAGGCCTGGGCTCTTTCTTCCTCTCTCTATATTGTACATTTTCGCTCTGACCTATTAAGCTAGCTTCTTAGTGCTCTGATTTTAAACTGGTTTTACAACTAAGGTGCCTTAAATTACTGTCATTAAATCAGCAAAGCATATGGGAAAGAAATAGTTTGAAACACTGCAACAATTTGGCAAAACATATTCCCACCAAAATGGAGATTAAAAGATCAGGGTGGAAGCGATCAAATCACTATACTATTTTTTTTCAAACTTCGAAGTTTCACAACGTCTGTTAAAAGGCAAGTGTTTCTGAAAGTTAGAGCTGCTGTTCAAAGTAGCTCAGCTGCATGAAACAACTCAGTGAAAATGCATTCTACATCCAATTTCATCAGCTTCTCCAGAAGCCACTAAAAACTTCCTTTAAAACAACAGCTCCATCTAGTGGGTTTTCACAAAAAGATGAAGTAAGAATCAGTCTTTCCTAGAGGCCAAAGTCTGATCCCATAGAAGTCAATAGGTATATTGTCACCAATTGCTTTTGCATATGGATATTTTCCTAAGAACGATTAAACAAAAAGTAAACCAACAAAAATGCATCATGTTGTTTTTTGCATTGTGAAGAGTATCACTGTTCAAGTTTGGTTTTAATGTTTAGTATATGATTTTTTATAGTTATAAAGACACACGCTTTTCATAATTTGTCTTTTGTCCAGAATTAATGTTACATTTTTCTAATGCCCCCACCAGCTGAATATTTAGTTCTTTCAGAACTAGAGTCGCAAATAGACTTAGGTTAGAGATATTTTCTCACATGAAAATAATCCATCCAATGACGTTAAAGTACAATTAAGTAAGCCTGACAGTATCTCTCTGAGGCAGGTATTATCACCAATCTGCAGATGGGAAAAAATGAGGTACAGGGAGCTGAATGACTTTGGGATGTTCCAGTTCCCAATTGCCTAGTAGCTACCAGAACTTGTAGCTTCTCTTTGTAGTAAAGAATCACCTTACTGAGCAAGACACTACTCAAAAGTCCCAGAGTTTCCACACAAATCCTTAAGGATGTCATCATAGTTCTGAATGTTGTACATGTTATGTAAAAGTTGGATCAATATTCAATTAAAGGTATTTTATGATGTTTAGTAAATCTTTGTCAGAGATGCGTGTTTCCTGTCTTATGCGAAAGGAAGATAAAGGCCAGTGAGAGATTAAAAGCTAACTGTATACCAAGGAAGGGAAAGAGGAAGGCAGAGAGGAGCATTTAATTGCATTTATTAGGAAATAAATAATGTTTGATTGTGTAACATTTATAAAAAATATTTTCCTCAAAATAACGTCTCTGGTTTCAAGACCCAATCATAACATCCAAATTGGTATTTATATTATTATATTTTACACTGATAGAGAGACAGAAAGAGAAGAAGGAGGCTCTCATTGGATAAAGAAAGTAGTATATGGTAATAAAACAAAAACTTTTTCATTAGTTTGAGGGTGCTGTAGCACCATTCTCCATGTTCTGGCTACATAAGCAGAATTGACCTGGAGAGATCTTGCATGTTTATATATGACTAGTAAACTTGTCTATTTTTTTACATTATTAATGTTTTATAAAGTGCAACAATCAAAACTTTCCCAGTAGAAAGCTCAGTGCAGGGACTACTGAGCTGGATTTATTTGGCAATATTGATAAGGGCAAGAATTACTTGCTCAAAAATGGGCAATGAACAGAGAACCACAAGGGGGGGAACTAAAGGTTTATGTGCGGTTTTAAGAATAACTCAGGAGAAGGTTTGCCTAAAGATATACTGAGAAATCTGAGCCAACAAAATCCCTCCTAAAGTCCTAAAGACCAATGGGAAAAACATTGAATACTTCCTATCATGTTTGCAGTACCAGATGGAGAAACACAAGGAATCAGGCAAACCAGCTATGCAGGATGGAAAGAGCATCTTTGAACTAAAAATTTGAAAATACATTTCGTATATTTGTTATTCCAAATACCATATTTACTGACATAATGCACAAACCTTTCCTGTCAGGCTACTGAAACAATTTTTTACTTCCCCTTTCCCTCTTTCCTCCAACAGAACTGGAGTCCCTGCCCTCCTCTCTTTTTTCCCCACCAAACGTTCTCTCTTTCCCCATACCCTTTCCTCCCTACTCCCCTTCATCCCTTTTCTCTCCCCACTGCTATTCACCTACTACCTGGCTCTCTCCAGTTTTCAGTCCAGGGCTGTAGAGTCCTGAATGATAGCTAGTTTACCTGGAAGTGGTGCCTCCTGGGAAAAAGAAGGAATGCAAATTGGTGGTTTTCTCTCAGGTGAGTTAACTGGAGCTGGTTAACACATTTCAGCGATAATTTTCATCCAAAGTAGTGTAACTTTAAGATGCCTGGAGGGTGCTTAGCACTTATTAACTATTATTATTAGCTATGGCTCAAGTTTGAAGTACTCTTAACATGGTCTAATTATGTTCTCACCCTAGACAGCTGCTGCTTTGTAAAGGAATCAACATTTTAAAAGAGATGCAGGAGAGAACTATCTAAATGAACCGGAGCAAGTGGCCACTGTGGTCTTGTGCGAGTATTATGAAGAATCTGACCATGTATAAACTGTATGCAAACATGCATTGTGAGGAAATATTATCATTATATCTATCTTACAGGGTAGGAATGGTTAACTGCATGAGCAAAGCTACAGACACATGACATGTCAAACCCCACGTGCTGTTGAGCCATCTTCCTTGTGACAAGTTTTAACAAGTTTGCAGTGACCTATGTCTCATCAAAGACAGCCTCTGTAGCACTGCCCCTTCACAGCAGTGAACAGCTCCCAAAATTCAATCCATGCATGTTCTTCTCATTCTTCAAAGGCCAGTAGTGGGTTGTTTTAAAAGGAAACTTCAATAAAACAGACTTGTGCAAAATAAGCAACCAGCTTTCATGCTTAACAATAGACTTGTACTGGTTGCATTTTCAGACAGATGAAAGCAATTAGTAGCTACCAAAATATCATTTTTTTAGAAAACTGAAATATGGGATTAATAAATCAGGTTTGAGGATGGGAGACATTGTGGTCTATAATAAAAAGAGAACAACACATCCACCCCTTAGGGTTTCTATCAGTTTGAACACGTATCCCAAGACATAACTGAAGGACCTGCCACGTTTCATGAAAAAGACTGGGAAACATGAATTTGCTATAAGTATTAGTTTGTTCAGGTGGCCTGATTAAGTAATTGTGTTTGGAAGACCTCAGGAAGATCATGAAGAAAGACTTCCAAAAATGTTAGGCTAGTTAAAAGCCTATGGACTGAAACTGTCAATTGATAAATGCCTATTCTGCAAAACACTAGTCAGAAACTTAGGTCTCATTGTGTGGAATGAGAAGGTGGAAGTATGAATCTGGATAAGAATGATAAAATGAAATCTTCACTCTATACCATGCCTACAAAATAACAGAAATCCCCAAATCTTTCTAAGATTTAGTGATACTACCTTAGATTTGCAAGTTGTGTTATTATTGTAAAGGCAATCTGTGACCTCCCAGAGAATGCAGCTTGAGTATGGAGGAAAAGAAAGGAAACTGTATAACACAAAATATCAGAAACCACCAATTAAGGTAGTTGTCTATTTCCACACTGTCATTATAATGCTCCATCGCTTGCTATTCTTGAAAACTTGGATAAGATGTGGTATGTTTAATTTCAGAGGGTATTTAAGGAAAATTATGGGGCAAAGGGAGATCAAGATTATAATGGGAAGTCAGCTTCAACATTAACAAAGAAGGAACTGCCTACACATACTCCGTTTGTGTTTGCTATTTCACCAATTAGCCACTATTAACTTAAAACACTTAATTACCCTCAGAAGAACTCATTATGCTTCACTTTTCAACTATGACGAGATCATAAAGATGCCAAGAACTATCCCTACAGACACTGGTTTGCTGAATCAAAGGAAGATACACGGCAGACTTTCCTGTATTTATGGCTGCTAATTCCAGCTGTTCCATTTTCAAAGCAAGAATTCCTACCACATGTCTGGCATCTATAATGATGTTCTTACTCCTTACAATCATTGCCAGAACATCAGTGATCTGATGCCAATTTATTTACATTGCTTTTCTGGTATATTGATAACATTTGGTGACAGTACAAATTTTCAGCTAGAAAGATCCTCAAAGTCACTCAGATCCTTAAAGTCTTACTACAAGAGTGGTCCTTCTGAAATCAGTGAAGTTATATATGATGAAATGTGTGGGGTTGAGGGATGAAATTGTGGGATTGAGGGATGAATTTGTATGCTCTCCAAAGGAGAAACCATGTGCCACTCTGAGGCCCAAATCTGTCCTCCTTCGGGTAAAATTCCCATTGATCTCAGAATAAGTACTGCAAGATCAGACCCTGTGTTTTTTTTTAAATGCATACTTCTATTAATTCCCTCTATTTCTGAATGTGTGTGTGTGTGTGTGTGTGTGTGTGCACGCACGTGCGTGCGTATAAGAAAAGATTCAAACCGTGTGTTCTGGAAGTTAATTGTACTACGAGATTAACTTTTTTCCCACTGAAACATAAATGTATAAGGGGGGTGTCTGTGTGTGTTCAAATTTCAGTGGGAAAAAAGGTTAATCTCAGAGTACAATGAACCTCCAGAACACATGGTTTGAATCTTTTAAGGCACTTAATAACATGAGTGTCCTGGATGGGTTCTCCGTGGTCTGCCATCCTCACTCTGGACCCACAGAAATCCAGGAATGTTTGGATTTCTTGAATCCAAGACAGCTTCAAATTTAAGATGACCCTTCACGCCCCCCCGCCCAAGAATTATATTCTATACATGGAAATATTATAAATGTATTATAATAGCTCATGTACAGAATCTAATTAATAGAAGGTATTCTTAAATTTGATGCCCCCACCCCACATTGCTATGACAGAATACAGGTAAGGTAAAGGGGGGTGAGGGACCAGATACTCACCCATTGCCCCTTTACCCTGTTGGCCCTGCCACTTTCCCCCTATCATGTTGCCCCCCTGCTGCCTGCCCTCTACCTCCCATGCCTGTGCCTGGCCCCATGTTACCTGTCCCCTCCCATGCCTACCTCTTGCTGGAAGAGGAAGCAGGTCAGACCTGGGTCAGAAGGTGAGTAGCAAGTTGGAGTGGAGGTGTGGGGGTGAGGAGGGAGCAAGCTGGGTGTTGGGGGACAGGTAGTGATGTCTCCCACAAGCTACCTATCTATACAGATCAGTCTTCCCTGGACACCTCTGCCTCACCAGGTTGTGTCCTCCATGCTTCCCCCGCAGCAAGCCCACTCTCCCTCCACGTGAGCCACCCTGACCCCGGGCTGGCAGCTGCTCAGTTCCAGCTCCTGCAGGACCAAAGCCTGAGCTGAACCACTGACTGTCCTAGGCCATTTTTTTTACTTCCCATGTCGTTGGGGGTTGGGGAGAGACAGAATCTCTTCTTGAAGTCATGTAAATAAGGTATTTCTCACTCAAGAAATTGCACCAGTTCTACTGTCTTAGGGATCAGAAACTGAATTTAAAAAGTGCTGACCAGCTCTGTGGGACCCTCCCCTGCTGTGGAGGGGTGGGGATTTTGTTCTTCATAATGATGAAACTGCAGTAATAGGAAGTGTACCATAAGAGAAGGCAGCTGCAAAGTACCTGGGTGATCAGGGAAGATAGACATTGTTTAAGGTAAGGTAATGGACTGGGAGGTGCCATAGAAAGCCAATTTTTATACCGTGCTTTCTCATCTACTGAAGAAATGATGGCCTGTTTATATTGCCTGAAGTGATTTTTCAGGCTTGTCTGAAATTGTCTTTCTTCCCATCCATTCTTTTTCACTGCTGTGAGTAGGCCAGCTCCTCCAAAGAGGCATTAACCCTTTTCTTCTGATACAGTGTTTTACATCACAAAAACTAAAAATTCAGATTCATAGATTGCAAAAAATGCAAGGGGAATCATAGAAAAGCATTTGTTAAAGCATATAAATGCACATAACAAGTCTATTTGAAGTCACTGGGCAAAGGGGAGAGTAAGGATAGCCATTCAGACTCCTTTACCTATAAATTAATCAACAGCAATCTTTGCTAAGCAGTGAAGACCACTTTGGAGCTTAATGAAATGGTTCTATTAAACCATAAAACCAAGTTACAAAAGAGTGAACAGAATTACTAGAAAGCAGGTCTGTAGGTCTTTTCCTTCAGCAATGTATACATGTAAAGCCAAAAAACCCAAAAATAAAATTATACTCAGAATGAAGTACTTTCAGCTCTTCTGAAGTCTTTGGGGTTGATCAGTCCAGAAACAAAAAAATTCAAAATGTGGGTTATTTTTGGATTGACACAACTTTTAAATTTACCATCATTAAGATAAAAATTAATCAGGCTAAAACAACCTTGTTCCCCCTTTTTTGTACTGCAACATAAGACAATGAAGCCGTTGGACACTGTCACATCTCAGTATGAATGATTAACTGCTTTTATTGTGTCTGATCAGTATCTACCCTGTAAGGGAGACCATTAAACAAAGATCAGCCTCCACCAATGTTCTTGTGTGTCACAGTGGGATAGAGGTTCCTATTCAAAACATAAGAGACTACATTTTAAGAAAAGACATTGTGTATATCCAGAACAGAGCTGCATGCAACTCATATATTTATGTTGGCCTCTAAGAGTCAGACCTCCACAGTCCGCGCACAAATTTGTATGGTCACAGTTCAAGCAAATGAGTACTCCATTGTGCACACAAATTGGGATTATATTCACATGCACAGGCGATTTGCACACACCTGCTAAAGTATCTGAATATCTGAGCTGTGCACATGCATCTTTTACAGAACTCTAGGCAAGAGTCATGGGGAACTGAACAGTGAAAAAACTAATAGGGTTCTAAATAACTTCAACAGGTTTCTATAGAATGCATTTTAAAATCCTAAAGAGTGGAAGAGAGGTGAATTTGAAAGTTATGGAGAGTGTCACCCTTCTATTAGCACTGCCTTCTTCCCACTAAATGTTTCTGTTTATTTTTCTTGTCTATCTTATCTGTGCTTCAATGTCAACACTTGAGAGCAAATGAGTTCCAAATACTTTATGATCTAAAAGTTTGCATTCACTTAAGAGAAGATTTTATTAATCAGGGTTCAATTAGTTGAAAAAGATTCCTGTCAGCACACCAATAGCATTCCAGAGCCTGTGCACATGGGAATTCATCTTCCCACAGCTCTGAACTCGCTCATAAAATGTAAATGGATGGTTTGCTGTGACTACAAAAGTAAAAGGATTTGAGAGGCAGGAGTGGAAAAAGTGGAGCTTGTCATAGACATCTGTGCAACAGTGAGAATTTATGGAAAGACTGTCAGTAGTAGCACTGTCAAATCTTTCCCATGAGGGTACTATTAAATTAGCAGTTCATTCAGATTAATTGAGAATTTTTCTGGAAATGCATTTTCAATGGCTCAGATATATTGTAGTACAAAATCTTGGTTTATACAGTATTCTTATAGTGGATATTTTTCTTTATGGCCAAAGTCCTGCCCTCAATCAATAACTGATCTGACTAACATGGAAACAAGGTGACTGTGCTCTATCCAGACTTTATGTACAATAACCAGAGTAGCTGGTTATTTCTGCAGAATTTTTCTGTACTGAAGTATTTAACAACTTTGTTTTTTAACTTGTCTTTGGGCAAACCACATTTCTTGGATGACTGAGACAGACTCACTCCTGGTAAAAGATAACTCATTTCTGCATACATTTTATCTCTATTTTAATAAAGTCTAATTCTCTTCTATATCATGCCCATCGTATGAGCATTTGAGTACCTTAGGGGAAATCATGGGCCAGATACAAAAATTACACTTTTATCAGCATAAGTGATCAGAAACCAGTCTAAACCCATAATAGAACAGAAGATTGGAACACTGATTTAAAAATGGTGAAACCTGGTCTAAGATAGGCAGTCTGTCTATCCCTTCTTCCCCCCGACCAAAGGACAAATGTGTGTTCTGTTCGTTACTGATCTAAACTACACCACCTAAAGAAAAATGTGCAACTTAGATCAATTCTACCTCAGGCTGTTTGAATGTCTGTACCTCACCCATGTCATTGATGAGGCTGCCTTCTTTGGCGTTATACCAAGGATACATGTAACCTTTACTTCCACCTGCAAATGCAACAGAGAAACACTGCATCAGTTCATGAATGGGAAGGGCTTTTTTATTTAGAACTACAATGTCAAAACACTGATTGTAAAAGGAATGTTGAAATGATATGGAAACTGCTTGGTCCACCCAGTGCCAGTCCACCTAAGAAGAAGGTGACTTGGCTCAGTTTGGATAGCACCTGAAAGTTGATATTCACCTGAGCTGTAGCTGAAATATCTAGCCATTTGAGTCAGTAATGTTATGTTGAAACGCTCATGATACCAGGGATTTTTGCACAGGTTTTCATAGTTTCAGTTTCTGATCAGTACTGTGGTAAGTAAGTTTTTCATGGTATAGTCCAGGGGTAGGCAAATTTTTTTGGCCAGAGTGCCAAAAAAACAACAATGTCTACCTTGGAAGGTGCCAGAGTGCCAGCATGCCAGAAAAACAAAATGGGAGTGCCAGGAGGGGTGGGGAGGGGGAGAGAGAGTGACATGGCAGGATGCACTGCACATTAGTATAGTAAACTGTTGTTCTATGTAAAGTAAATAAGGTTTTTAAAATGCTTAAGAAACTTCATTAAATTAAAATGCAGATCTTAGCACTTCAGTGAATCGGGTCACATCTGTCACCTGAATGTCCCCTCCTTAGTCTGGGGGTAGATATGTTTGAGCTTGTTCTTGGGCACTGGGGGGCAACCTTTTTGGCAGGTGTGCCACAAGGCAAGCACTGTACATACCCAAAGTGCCTCTCTGATCACAGGGCTGGAACGGGGAGGTACTGGGGGTGGCGCTGCACCTGCCAGGGTTGAGGTCAGGGTGAGGAGGCAGCTGGGGCTGGTATTGTGCCAGGGAGGCAGTTGGGGCCAGCACAGTGCCCACCAGGGCCAGGGCCAAGGCTGGGATGGGGAGGCAGCTGGAGACAGCAATTCACTCACTGGGGCCCACCAGGGCTGGGGGAGGGAGGCACCTGGGGCTGGCACTGCGCCAGGCAGGCAAATGGGGCTGGTGCTGCACCCAGTGGGGCCAGCGCTACGCCCACCAGGGCTAGGGTTGGGAGGAAGCAATTTCCCACCTGGGTGGGGTGCACACACATGTGTGTGTGTGCCAATTAAAATCATCTTGCATGCCACCTTTGGCAAACATGCCATAGGTTGCCAACCCCTGGTATAGTCTTTCCTAATGCTTCCACACTGGACCAGAACTGGGAGCTGGGGGAAAGTTAATTATACTTCTTTTGATGTTCAGAAATGTTCAGACCTGATTCTAGTCTTGGGGAATTTTTGAGATTAGCTCTCATATAACAAAAACAAATCTACAAATCTACCTTTAAGCTCTTTAAGAGACTGCCATGGCCAGCAGTGGCCAGTGAATGTTAGCTGGGTCCTCTTGATCCACTCTCAGAGATAATGTCCTTCTTTTTCTACACTTTTACCATGTCACCGCTTGAATGAATTAATTTATGATTTACACAGTGACGAACTTAGAATTAGGCCCACTGTGTACATAGTGGAAGCAAAACTTATACATGAGAAAAGAAACATTTGTTAAGTTTTCTTGTCTTTTAATCAAAATCGATAATTGGGTGATACCATGAATTAGGAATACAGGGTACCTATACACAAGCACAGGGGCTGCTCTGGTGCACTGTAATTACAGGGAGCAGACTTGATTAATTGAGTCTGCTGGAGCATGTCAATTACCATGCTTCAGAAGCCTCCCACATCTCATGTATCAGCATGCCTGTACTTCATAATGGTGGCTCAGGCACTAGAATGAAAGCGTGTCATATAAGCTTTACTTCAAGCATCCCCGCTGCCCCACTGTTTTGAAGTGCAGAGACACTGATATAAAAGATGCTGTGGAGCTTTAAGTAGAGTGGCTCTCACAGCTGCTCTAATTAAAACATCCCCTTCTCCCTCCTCCCTGAACACATGTAAAAGTGCCGACGAATGACAAAAAAGAGGTATATTCTGCCCTGGACTATTTCTACCAACTTAGGGTATATTCCAAATCAGTAGACAAGGTTTGGGAGATGCATGTGTGAGGGGGGAAGGGGCTGTCATGGTAAATCACCGTTTATCCATGTAAGACTATGTACACAAACAGACAGTCTTTTCACTATATTATCCAAGCATAAAACATAAAACCTGATAGCTATTCCACTACTTTGCTTTTACCCTTCCGAAGTGAATTTCCTTCAGCTGTAGAAAATGTCATCAGCTAGATAACTGACCTGTTCTTAGCTCTTTTACTGGACCTACAAAGTTCTGACTTTCAAGCCTATAAGGTCTCAACTCATATATTGCATCAACCTTGCCTCATCACCAGTCTGCCTTCACTAGCCTGACTCCTACTGTCTCTGGGTGCACAACTTTCTCCACTAGCTCATTTTGTGATCTGTAACAAGTGCAGGCCCTTTGCTCTCACACAGTCATCCCTCAAACAGGAAGCACCTGGGTGTTCTCCTCCATTTATGGGGCAGGTGGAAAAGAAGCAGAGGCTGTGGCTGCTGTAAGTGAAAACACAGAATTAACCAACATCCTGGCTCCTGGTGGGAAAGTGTTTTATTAATCAGGAAAATGCATTACTTTGTGTGATATCCTATAGACTTTATAACTTGAATGTAAAAGTCTCAGAGACACAGAAAGCAAGAGAAGAAAAATTATTTCATGTGAAGCTAAAATATAGAAATCTGGCATTATAAATATCTTATTAGGAATATTTTTAATGTCAGGGACTACTTCTGCCAGTTTCAAGGTACATTCTCAGTATAGGCAAGATTTGGGGGAGGTGTGTTTGTGGGCAGGGGGGAGGGAATTGCCACTGTAACTCACAGTTTTGTCATATAATACTATGTCCACAACCAAAAAAGCAAGACACAAATTAAAAGAGGGAGGGGGTAGGGAATTGTAATTTGTACATGTATAAAAAACTCTTGCTAAGGTTTAGACTAAACTAAGGTTTAGTAGATGGTCTTTCCTGATCCTAATATCTCAAAGCATGCTATAATCAAAAGTGAGATATTGATATTGATTGTACATGAGAAGGTGTGGTTAGCCTTCCTGACTGCATCCCCACATTGGCAGCCCATGTTCATCCTGGAGTCTATAATGACTCTAAGATCCTTTTCTGCCTCTGTGCTTGTGAGAAGGGAGTTCCCCAGCCTGTAGGTATGCTGCTGGTTGTTTCTACTTAGGTGCAATACCCTGCACTTGTCAGTATTGAATCCCATCTTATTCTCATCCACCCACCTCTGTAACCTGTCCAGATCTAATTGCAGCCTGTCCCTCCCTTCTAGCATGCCCACTTCTCCCCACATATTAGTGTCATCTGCAAATTTGAACAAGGTGCATTTCACCGTCTCATCCAAGTCGCTGATGAAGATGTTAAACAGTGCGGGCCCAAGGACTGACCCCTGGGGGACCCCACTGCCCACATCCCTCCAGGTTGAAAATGACCCGTCCACCACCACTCTCTGGGTGTGGCCCTCCAGCCAATTGGTGACCTATCTGACTGTGTAGGCATCAACACCACAATCTCCTAATTTTTTAATGAGAATGGGGTGAGAGACAGTGTCAAAGGCCTTCCTAAAGTCCAGAAAGAATATGTTCACCATGACACCTGCATCCAAGGATTTTGTCACCTGTCATAGAAGGCCACCAGGATGGTCTAACAGGACCTGCCTTTAATGAACCCATGTTGATTGCCTCTAAGCATACACTCCCCTGACTGGCCCTTGCAGATGTGTTCCTGGATAATTTTCTCAAAGAGCTTCCCCAGGACCAAGGTAAGACTAACAGGCCTATAATTTCATGGGTCCTCCTTCCTCCATTTTTTGAAAATGGGGACCACATTGGCCCTTTTCCTGTCCTCTGGCACCTTGCCAGAGCACCATGAGTGCTTGTAAAGCTGTGCCAGGTGTCCCACAATGACCTCTGCTAATTCCCTCAGCACTCTAGGGTGGAGGTTGTCAGGACCTGCTGATTTGAACATGTCCAGTCCCACCTCCTAGTTATATAACAATATAATGCTATGCAGCAACCAACAGAATGTCCCTCTAGAGGAATATATAGCTCCCTTTTCCAAAGAGAGTACAAGAAAGCAGAAGTTTGTGGCCAAACCCTGGCAGTCCCATGTATCACCTCACAAAAGTGTGGACTAAAATAAGACTGACAGACCAAAAGCAGAAAGCAAGGGACAATGTAAAAACTAATGGCAAAGAGGATAAGGTAGAAAGGAATCCTGGGAATGGGGCAGAAAAAGCAATTAGAAGGAGGAGTAAATGGTGCTTGCCAGGTAAAAAGTTAAAGACTGTTTAGGCAAATGAATCTATGAAACAAAAGGGGAAAAATCCATGCCTGAGGTGAGAAAGAAAGGATTCGGAGGACTTTAGAGATCAAAAAGGAAAGAGGGAGCTCACCCCTGATCTAAGGCCGACCAGCGCATGGCCCCTGATGCAGAGCATCTTATCTCTGCAATGTTGCAAACTCATACAAAAGTTTGTCTCTTGCCTCTTCAGAGCCAAAGTCTGGATGACATCTTCTCTTTCTTATTACTTAGATGAAGACCCTTTAAATTTAAATGAGCCCTTTTCTTCATTTTAGTATCCTTTAAAAGTCTAACATCTTGACTTTTGCCACGCAACTCTTAACTACTAAGACTCAATATTCTTTGCTGATCAGTCCTTTTCTCTATTTCTTAGATTGTCTTTGGCTACTCCTATGTCCCTCTGATGGTAATTATTATATCCAATAGGCGCTGGAGCCCTTTTTCACAAGTTTTACCTCTTTGAGATGAAAATTCCTGTTGTAGTACCTTTGTCTCAAAGGAATTCCAGGCTCACTCTACATTCAAGTCCCTGAGCTCCTCCATCCAGTTGATTTCACCAGGTGGTACCCTCTATTTACCAAAGGTTGCCCTTTGGAAATCAAGGACTATATTTATAGACCTACTTTTGTTTAACTTTCCACTGCATTTAAATTGAGTCATCTTGTGATCACTTAATTTGAATGGCTACGTGGTCTGCTCTTTATTATACCCTTTCTCCTGACTCTAAATACCTCACCTCTTGTGTGTTCAGTGAATATTTGAGGAAGAAATCCATAGCTTTCACATCAATTAATATCTGGCCCAAGTGATTGTTAGTAGAATTTGTTCTGCAACTTGTGAGTTAAACTCTCCCATTACAACAAATTCCTGATATTTTTTCTCTCTCTATTAACATTATAAAGATTTCTTCCTATATCAAAACCCAACTCCAGGGGTTTATAGCAGTCCCCAACACTACCTTATCCTCTTATCATCCTTTTCCAAATTTTTTTTGACTCACATTCTGTTATATCCATGTTATTGCTTATTTTTTGAGGTCTATCACTTCCACAGAAAACACTCCTGCAGTCTAAACCTCTCCCCTGAACAACACACATCCCTCGGTACCTGTGTGCTAGTACTGTTTTTTTTTTTCCATCATGTTTTTGTTCTCTCTCTAATGCCACTTTACATTCAATAGTTCAAGTTCGTCCATTTTGTTGCCAGGCGCATTGACTCTATGCACAAACTTTTCAGTTGTTTCTTATTGACCACACCTCATTTAATAGTCTGATTAGGAACAGTCCTTTTGCTAACTGACAACTACTTTCATCAATATGAACTCCTCTTTACTGTACATCTTTCTGATATTCCTTTATTTTTTGCCACATGCTTGTTACCTGATTTTCTTCTTCTACGTGTTAAAAAAGACATTGAAATTAAACAATTAGTTCTCAGATTCTCTTTTAATTTTTCTCATCAAATCCCTTATCAGTCAATTTACTCTCAATCTCAGATGCCTACTTCCCCAAGCAGTCAGACGGAATCTGTCTTTTGAGAAGAATCTTCTTTCTGTGAATGCACCCCAATGGTTGAACATCCCGAAACCTTTCTGTTAGAACTTGTTATCATGTCATGCCTCTCCATCCTTCTCTAAACACTGGAAGAATTCTAGTCATGATTACCTCACTTTTTACTTCTCTGAGCATCTTTCTAAGACTAGGATAGTCATCTTTGAATCATTCCAGTGAGAATCCCTTAGTGTAATTTTTCCTGAACATGTTGTGATACTAGATTTTTCTTCACTTTCTAAAGGACCCTTTTTAACCTTAAATCCACTCTTTGCAGACAGTGCACCACTGTATTTTCTATACCTGCTCTAGTGACAGGCCTCATCTCTTCTTAATATGGAACTCCTAATGATATACACAAGGAGGATTATTCTGCACTGGTCCAGTCCTGCAGGGAGCAAACCAGGAAAGCCAAGGCTGCAACTGAACTCCAACTAGCTTCAAGCATCAAGGACAACAAAAAGTCCTTTTTCAGATATGTGGGGAGCCGGAGGAAAAGCAAGGGCAATGTTGGACCCCTGCTAAACCAGATGGGGCAACTGACAACTGACGCCCAGGAAAAAGCCAACCTATTAAACAGGTACTTTGCGTCAGTCTTTCATCAATCCCGTGGGACGCGAATGCCTGCTATGGGACAGGGAGATCCGGGTGATGGGGATCCCCTACCCTCCATAAATGCTGACTTCGTGAAGGAACACCTTCAGAAGCTGGACACCTTCAAGTCAGCCGGCCCTGACAATCTGCACCCCAGGGTACTCAAGGAGCTGGCGAGCATCATAGCCCAGCCCCTGGCATGGATCTTTGAAAACTCCTGGCGCTCTGGTGTAGTGCCCGAAGACTGGAAGAAGGCCAATGTGGTGCTGATCTTCAAGAAAGGGAGGAGAGTGGATCCGGCTAACTACAGGCCCATTAGCCTGACTTCTATCCTGGGGAAGATCTTAGAAAAGTTTATTAAGGAGGCCATCCTTGATGGACTGGCCCAGGCTAACATCCTAAGGGATAGCCAGCACGGGTTTGTTGCGGGTAGGTCTTGTTTGACCAATCTCATTTCCTTCTATGACCAGGTGACCTATCACCTGGACAAGGGAGAAGAGATTGATGTCATATCTTGACTTCAAAAAAGCCTTTGATCTGGTATCCCACGATCACCTCTTGGCCAAACTGGCCGGTTGTGGCCTTGGCTCCACCACGATCCACTGGCTGGGAAACTGGCTCCATGGTCGGACCCAGAGGGTTGTAATCGATGGCAGTCACTCATCGTGGTGCCCTGTGACCAGTGGGGTCCCTCAAGGCTCTGTCCTGGGACCCATCCTGTTCAACATCTTCATTAATGATGTGGACATTGGAGTCAGAAGTGGACTGGCCAGGTTCGCCGATGACACCAAACTTTGGGGCAAAGCATCCACGCCAGAAGATAGGCGGGTGATCCAGGCTGACCTGGACAAGCTCAGCAAATGGGCGGACGAGAACCTGATGGTGTTTAACA
Source organism: Crocodylus siamensis (assembly GCF_052110815.1). Lineage (NCBI taxonomy): Eukaryota > Metazoa > Chordata > Crocodylia > Crocodylidae > Crocodylus > Crocodylus siamensis. Next base: position 114,623,317 of record NC_143396.1, on the reverse strand, counting down.
CCGAAAAATTCAAGGTTCTCCACCTTGGGAGGAAAAACCTGCAGCATCCTTATAGGCTCGGCAGTGCTACGTTGGATAGCACTACAGAAGAAAGAGACTTGGGGGTCATCATCATCACAAGATGAACATGAGCCTCCAATGCGATGCTGCGGCTAGTAAAGCGACCAAAATGCTGGCTTGCATCCATAGATGCTTCTCGAGCAAATCCCAGGACATCATTCTCCCCTTGTACTCGGCCTTGGTGAGGCCGCAGCTGGAGTACTGCGTCCAGTTTTGTGCTCCACAATTCAAAAAGGATGTGGAGAAGCTTGAGAGAGTCCAGAGGAGAGTCACATGCATGATCAGATGTCAAGAAAACAGATCTTACGATGACAGGCTGAGAGACATGGGACTCTTTAGCCTGGAAAAGCGCAGTCTCAGGGGTGATCTGATGGCCACCTATAAGTTTATCAGGGGTGACCACCAGGATCTGGGGGAACATCTGTTCACCAGAGCGCCCCAAGGGATGACGAGGTCGAACGGTCACAAACTCCTGCAAGACCGTTTCAGGCTGGACATAAGGAAGAATTTCTTTACTGTCCGAGCCCCCAAGGTCTGGAACAGTCTGCCAGCGGAGGTGGTTCAAGCACCTACATTGAACACCTTCAAGAGCAAATTGGATGCTTATCTTGCTAGGATCCTATGACCCCAGCTGACTTCCTGCCCTTTGGGCAGGGGGCTGGACTCGATGATCTCCCGAGGTCCCTTCCAGCCCTAATGTCTATGAAATATGAAATACACCTGTTTCTCCCTGATGTTGGTGTATGTCTGTATTCCCTTTCTCTTACTCTGTCTTCTGCCTGTAGATCCTCTTCCTTTTTGTCATTTCTCAAAAAGTCTGCTTATCATCTTTGTACTTCCTCATGCTTATTTCTCTCTCTCCAATGTTCCTTCCTTGCTTTTCATAGAAATATAAGTCATTGTTTTTGGGGGGGTTTTTTGGCATACTTGTTCCTGTTTCTACTTCTTCCTGTGCTCATTCTTCTGTGCAGTACACTGTTTCCCAGTTATATTTCTTATTCAGTCTCTTCCTTTTGCCTTGCTGTCATGGTCATATGTTTTCATGGATTATTCTTTTAATCTGCCTAGGGGTCTATTATCCAAATCCGCTTGCTTAAATAGGTGTCTTCAAATTTTTGATTCAATATGAAGGTCTTCTCTCCTCTACCATTATTTTCTCAAAACCCATCCTGGCATTCTCTTGGAAGTAGCATGAACCATAATATAAAATAGCATTGTTTGAAGCATGCACAGAAGATAGAACATCTCAGAATTAAAACAAAAATAAAGAATGACCAAAACTCCCTTTGGCCAGTAAGGAAGTGCCCTGATCATGAAAAGCAGGGGGTAGTCGCAATTGGCCAGTTTTGTTCTACAACTCATTGTGAGCTGCCAGACCTAAAGAAAAGGATGTCTCATAGCTGACCAGCTCCAAAGAGAGAAAAAAAATATAAGACAAGGCCCATATCCACAACATTTTTTCTTAATGACTACCAATGAATTAACTTTTTTATAGCTAGCTTATTATCCTTCTTGTCAAAATGATGTCTACTCAGCTCAACATGTCAAAACAAAAATATGAAAATGCTATCACAATGAAAGAATTTACTATGTATATGAAGGGAGGGGAAGGGAAAAGTTCTTAACTAGCATGGTCGGTATGTAGTGCTACAGCTATACAGAAAAAGATCAATTTAGAATGTCATTTTACACTAACCCATGCTGAAATTATGACAAAATATCACCTTATATCTGCTTTGAGATATGATTTGATATTAAATAAGAATGTCATTCAAGAACAAACAGCATTAAAAAAAGTGAAACTCCTTCAGAAATTGAAATTAATGGTGAACACTCTCTATGAAATATTCCAAAGCCTTTTCCAGACAAAGAGGCAGTAGTGAAGGAAAAATCTGTCAATTTATGTTACAAATAGTTCAGAAAGCCCATTACTTCTTCCACAAAAAACCTAGAAAATAGTTAATGGGATCATACTGTCATGTAGCATACTGAAAAGGATTGAGAAATCTAATGATATGTTAGCATAGATTATATTTTCAACAGTTGAATGTAAATATTATTGCTCACAACTGATGAAAGTTACTGAGATCACCCAGGTGGTGTTTTGTTTGATGTTTGAATGACAATTTTGGTATATAGGCAGCATGTCTGTGCCCATTTCATTCTATAAGCATAGGCTGAGACTTGTTTGAACAGTCTAGGGATTTGTTAAATGTACAACAACTAGTAAAAACATCAACCTGAAATGGTCCAAAAGAGAATTTGTACAGGTGGGTTGTCTGCCATGACTGGCAAGAAGAGCTGTGTTGCTTTACTAGAAATATTTTCTCAGTTGAAAGTTATTGACTGTATTATCCATCACATACTCTTTGTGCCAAGGGCATAATTTTCATGCATGTGCTAATTCTGTTGTCCATAGCATCAGAAATGTGCATTCATATTAAACAACCAAGACTTTTGAAATGTATCTGCTGAAAATGACAAGCATGGATATATAGTGCTTCCTTGAAAAATGTTTTGGTTGTCAAAAAGACAGGATACTGAAATGAAGAGAATCCATGCAATGTTTTTAAAGAGACGGGTAAAGTGTCTTTAAGCAGTGTATAAACATTGACAAGGTTTTCGTAAGTAATTTGACTATCCCTGCAGACATCATTCTTCATCTCAACCTTACCACATTCCTACAGGGGATAACTCACCTTTTTGCTACCCTGTTTAATTTAGTCAAAACTTACAAATGCCTCATTCACAGTCAATGAGAGTGTTTTTTTTCAATGAAGACAGGGTCATTGGACTAAACCAACAAACTCTTCCAAAAGAGTTTGACTTACAATAATTTGAACTATTTTATTAATGTAAACTAGGCAGTTGCCCATCAAGAATGAGGAGGAGGAGGTGGGCAGGGATGGAGTGCTGACACCCACCACTCCGTACCACCGCCGTCTCCCAGGAGTGGGGGGGGGGGGGCAGCTTGCCCCACCATCCCCTCTGACCACCTCAGCCAGCACCCGATGCTGCCACCACCTGTAGGGAGCAGGGCCAGGGGGGAGGGCAAGGCCAGTGGCCCAATCCATCACCCGCCCCCACACCTCTGGTCTCTACATCCCCGCCGTCATGGCAGTGCTTTGTCTTGGTTTCAGACAACCAATTAGAGTGAAAATAAAGTGTTATGGACAGACAGACAAACTGACTGAGGCTTTTATAATATCAGAATATTTAAGACCAGATAGTGAAAAGGGTTATAAACTGTAAAAATACCTCCTTAGAGTGATGTTGAAGCCATAATAGTCCAGGAATTATGCAGGAGGCAAGGATTTTTTAGGATTACCGTATTTTTCGGACCATAAGACGCACCTGACCATAAGACGCACCCAGTTTTTATGGCAGGAGAGACTATGTGTGCCGGTGGCCGGCCATTTTTATTGCCGGCTCCCGGCCACCGGCACGGGCGCTGGCTTCCGGTGTAAACAAGCGGCGGATGTCCCGCTCGGGCTCCGCCGCCTGCTCGGGCAAGCTCCGCCCCGTCTCCCCGGGACACGGCATAAACAAGCGGCGGGTGTCCCGCTCGGGCTCCGCCGCCTCCGCGGGCAAGCTCCGCCCCGTCTCCCCGGGACACACACCTTCAGACCATAAGACACACCCTCGTTTTCCCCCCACTTTTGGGGGGAAAAAAGTGCGTCTTATGGTCCGAAAAATACGGTAAACAAGAAAGTGTCATATGATTATTTATTTATGTATTTTTTCTTCTCATTTCCTGTCTTGTGAGGATATGTTTCTCAAACTCAGATACTATCTACTATCTGAATTAGTGTTGTTGTATCAGAACACATTGAATAATTTGTACACCCCGCATCCCACCATATACCATGTGTAGATGGTAGGGTTGCACTGATGCAGTGCTCTTCCTGGAACAATTGGGGGCCATTACATGCAGCACATATCTCAAACAGGCCAGAGCAGGCATCACTTGCAGAGTGGGTCCCCAGACCAGTTGTGGAAGATGTCTCGCTTAGTGTGGATCCCAGACTGGGAGGAGTAGGTGGCATGTACAGCACACATCCTGAGACCTGCATTGCATTTGGCATCCATACTGGCCAGTCCGGGACCTGCACTGCATGTAGCACACAGCACACCCCCCTCCAACCCCTCCTCCCACCAGTGCAGAACCCCCATTGCATGCAGAGCATTCCCAGACTGGGCAGGGGGTGGGCGCTAGATGTGGCATAGATCCCAGACTGGCTGGGGTGGGTACCACATGTGGGGCCAGATGAATTTGACACCCTTGTTCCAGGAAATATGCCTGAAGAAGAATGTATTGCATTTGAAAAGTTTTCTAAATCTATTCCAAACAATAAATATTGGACCAATAAATGATATCACCCAAAGATATACAAATTATACACACACACACAAATATATATGTATATAAATGTATGTGTGTGTGTGTGTGCGCGCGCAACATTAACCACTTCACCAATCTACCACCTATAAGACAATTACAATATCCCCAAATTTTGAATAGCATCCCAAAATACCTTCAGGAAAAAAAAAATCAGCCTACGAAGTTATCAATGGGCTCTGATCATGTATTTCTTCCAGCACTTGAAATCAAATAAGCTAGAGAAAGCTAATAATAAAAACAAACGGCAGAATGACATTTAGGAATGAAAAATACAGTTTTATGACGGAGACTGGGTGGGATAATCTTAAAAGAGAAGTGGTGGGAATTTCATCAACTAGATTAGACAAAGTTTAAGAACTATCTGAAGCGAGCAATCTTGAAGAAATAAACTGCAGTTGGTTTAACTTAATTGGCCTTTTTTCCTCCCTTTCAGTTGTCTGTCACACACACAAAAAATATTTGGTGCATCTAGTATGATAACACTAATTCAGATAGCAGACAGTGTCTGGGTTTGAGAAACACATAACATCACAAGAAAGGAAATTACAAGAAAAAAGGTACACAAATGTTTTCCTTCCATGCATGCCACTTTGGAAGCCATGCCTTACAGTTGGCTTCAATGGGATTTGTGTGAGTAAATGTTTATAGGATCAGGCCCTAGCCAGTCAAGCATTAAAAGTGCTGTGACTAAACGTAGAAGTGAAAAAGGAAAGTTAGAACTGCAAACTCTATTTTCTTAGTGTGAATAGCATATGCTGAGTCATCTCTCTTTAGGCCAGATAGTGCTCACACAAACTATATGATAATGAGGTAAGCTTCACAAATAGAAGGCACAACCTTCATAATTAGTTGGGGAGATGGATTGAAGTGAATGAAATGGAGGTTTGTTGGCTCTACTGCCAGATGCACAGAAGCTTGTCTGTTTTAAATATTCACTACATCTCTGAGTGTGGGGTGCCCTACCCACAACACTGGTCACCCACTGAGAGTTTGAATTGAATTAAGTTACATTATAATTGGATTTTCCTTAGGCATTGCATTAGCATTTTCCATGATCTCACCCTTATTAGCCAAATCGCTAATCAGGAGTAATGTGGTTATATTGTTTGCTAGTTAAATTATCTGCTGATACAGTTTCTGGAAGCCAACTTTGTACCCACACAGAGATAAAACTCTTTTCTGTACCTTTAATGGATATTTGGGGGTTTATTCCATGGCTAATGTTGCAATGGAACTCAAGAGTTTTAAAAGGTAATGAAAACATTTTCTCCAGAGAATGGTTAGTTTGGCATTTTGCTCATGCTTTCATGTTCTGTGTTAGAACATAGGGGTGATTTTTCTCCTTGGTAAGTGAAGTGAAGGCAAAGACAAAGTGGTCAAGGAATAAATTTAATAGCAGAGAAGTCCTTTCCCATGCATTGTTGTCTATTGTGCCCAAGCTGAAATACTGCTAACATTTAAAACTTTTACATTTATTATTGTAATACAACAGGAATCAAAATGGATTGTTATTCATGTGGGAATTATGCTGCATAATATTGTAGAGGCTGGTAGGTTCACCTGAAAGTGTTGCCTTGGCCCAATTTAGGAAAGGTGTGATATTAGAATCATCTTTGCAAATATAGGACTGGCTAGGTACATCCGTTGGACATTTGATGTAGTTTACTACCAACCATGCCCCTGATTCAAGGCAGATTTCCAACAAGCTGTGGTAGAATCCCTGTAAAATTTTTCGTGTTAAAAATATGAAGGGAAAGAGATAATCCTGTAAATAGGCTGCATCATGCAGTATCATACATAAACTACAGTAAGTATGATTTCATTTAGATACATTAGTTTTATTTTCAGATTCGAGATCAAACAGTTATATTTAGAATTATTAATTGATAAAAATCCCTCATAGAAGTAGAAACCTGTTTTCATTGTCAATCTAAATCCATGACACAGTTTCTTTAATATTCTATCTACATGTATATATACACATACAGATAATATTATAATCATGTTCTGCATATACACTAGGCTTGAAACAACAAGAATGCTAGCCTTGACTTGAAAGACGGCCAGTCTCTATTATTCCATCTATGCCACCTCAATTATCTTACAAAGGCTGTTGAAATGATAAGCCAGACTTCCATTTCATTAGAGAACTCATATGCATTCCAGACTTAGAAATGGGTACAGAACTCAAAATGGCACAAAAAGTAATTTTTAGGAATCAAATAAACTGGATTTTTACACTAGACCAGAACATTAGTGTGCTTAAAGTTTTGTGGTCAAATCCAATGCAACTGTCTCTGAATCCCCAGTCACTTTACATGTCATACCATAACCACTTTTAATAAATTGTTGATAACCAGGATAGCTAGTGTCTTTCCTCAGAAGAGGAATATTTCCCCATCCAATTTAACTGGATCCTGAGGATCACAGGCTATGAAAGATCTGCTTCTCCATAACCACCAGAGATTTTTCCAGGTATAGGTAACAGGCACTAGAGAGAAGCAATGGAGGGGAAAAAACAATTAATAACGAAGTTACAAGGCTAGCTCTCAGTCTGTTGTCTGCCCTTCTCTAGGTCACGTGCTGTCAGTGATGGACTTTGTTCTTCGAGGAGGAATCTGTAAATAAATTAAAGCATTTTTAATTGAAAAATACAAAGAAATTGTTGACTAATTTCCCATTAGTACCATACCTTTTTGACTCTCCCTTATTGGAGTCAAAGTTTTATGTTGTCCCAAACTTACAGTCCCTCCTGAGTTACAATATACAGAAGGAAAATTGAAAAATGGGCAGGAATGTTGTAACAATGGCTAATAGTATCTAATAAACTCACTGTGACTTATTCATAAGGTTACCCAATACCTAGGAAGGCCTAACAGGCCACAGCCTTTCCTCTTGTGTCAGTTATTTACATTTCTATAAAGTCAGAGTAAAATACTGCCATTCTCATTTGCCCAGAATGCAAACCCTACACAAGAAATGAAAGTAAACAATCAAGTATTGATTCTTTCAAGTACCGTATAAAATCAAGTACGACATGATTTATGAAATCTAATAGTGTCTGTTGTTATTATCTATTGTTCAAGCATCTATTAGTAACTCTCATGAAATAGGAAAAAAAATATAGTCTTAGAAAGGAAAACATGCTATCACTGATATAATGCACAGCTCCTTTCTGAAAAAGTTTCAGCAGAGGTTCATGAAATGCTATAATGTATTGCTAGAACCACAAGGAAAAATGAACTATACTTGATGTAAAAGAAAATAATTAAAATAGCAATATGAAATTATTCTAAGGGTATTCTGAGATAATCCAAGAAAATAGTTTACAGCTCCAAAACATTATGCCTGTCATTTGTGTCAGAACGTACAGTGCTGATGATATCCAAATGGAGAAGTGTTGCTTTAAAAAAATGAATCACAAAACCAACTGGTCTTGGATTAGGAGTTGCTCTAATTTATGCCTAGAAATAAAATGGTCTTGTTTGGACTGAACCAAATCCCAGAGCATTACAGGCATTCTTCTTCCACAAAAGGGCAAGGTTAGAATATTGTGGAACTGCTTCTACTGAGAAATTTCCTTTCCATGTGGAGTATCTTCTGGTACAGCAATCAAGGTTGCTTCCTGGTTGCTTTGTCTCAGTTCAAAACAATTGGTTTAAGGTGCAAAATTCTACATTTATCTTGTTTTAAATGTAAAACAAAATAATTTTACATCTAAAATGCATACTGCAGTAAGAGCCAACAAGAGAGACTTGGGCCCTTACTTAAGAAGAGATAAGTAAAACTTGTACTTGCAGGCTAAGTACAGATCATCAGAAAGCCCAAGGCTGACCTATTTAAATTAAAAAGGCCGCGGGCCTAGCCCACTAAAAATTGGGGCCACCACTGGTCGGGTGGCCACAGCTTTTAAAAATCCAACTGATTTCGGGGGACAAATCATAAGAAAACAGGATGTGCACGTGCAGGGTTATAGGGCCAAAACAAGTGCTCCCTGGGGGGACACTGAGCACAGCATGCCAGACAGCACCCACTGGCCCTCAAACTCAGCCAGAATGCTGGTGGCTACTGCCCAGCTATGCTCCACTCAGAGATGTGCAGGCAGGACACTGAGGAAAAACGCCCCAAGGTCTCTGCCCAAGGTTGAAGTGATTCAATCTTTGAAGGTTAGTCTAAGCTGTGTAGATTGATCTGATAAGCAAGTGAACAGACATTCACTTTTGATTCCAGAAAAGCAGCCACAAGCCTGCAATGGCCAAGGTGAGAAGGCCTGGGGTGCTAGTGCATGTCTCCCTGCTCAGCTGGAGCAGACAGTTTGGACCAAGGCTAGCTTGCCCAACCTGCAAGGGGGAATTTGCAGGGGAGACGCAACGTATCCTGGGATGCTGGTGGACTGTGAGTTAACTTGACTCTGGAGGGGATCTGAGACAGATGTTCAATAAACTGATTTAACCTAAATCAGTTAAAATCTGATACTACATCCATCCAGATTTAATTTAAACCAGTTTCAGTCATCTTGAAAGTGATTTACATGCACTGAACTTCTGTTGTGTTACAGATTAGAATCAGTTTCTGATCACTTATACAGGTTTATGTGTAATTTCTGTTCCTAGATGCAAAGTTGTGGCATTTACATTAACAGACAAATAAAGACAAAATTAATTTTGCATCGTCTTTAGAGAAAGAGAAATCAAATTAATTTCTACAGAAATTCCCCATCAAAATGAATTTTCCATGATGCTAAAAGAAAAGAAAATCAAATCACCACGGGTGACTGGTAGGTTCCCCAGCAACTGATCAACAACTGGAGGGTGTCACTCAGTGGCTGATCGCTGACCCTGATCACAATCCCCACTCCCTGGCCAGCTAGAACCAATTTCAGGGGGGGCACATGCCTCCCCATGCCCACCCCCATGTATCGCCTATGCAAATAGCTCATACATATCTGATATATAGTGTGGAAATATAATGAATTTATACCCTATCACTCAGGGTAAATATAGACATGCTGCAGACTCGATTCATTTAATCAGCTGGAGCTTGGTAACTGCCATGCTCCAGCAGCCTCCACACCTTGTGTATCAGCATTCTTGTGCTTCAAAATGGTGGAAGGGGTGCTTAAATGAAAACCCTTCAAATGAGCTTTCATTCAAGCACCCCCACCACCATTTTGAGGCACAGGGATGCTGCTACACAAGATGCTGCAGAGCTTTAATTAGAGAGGCTCTCAGAGCCACTCTAATTAACGCACCACCCCCCACACTCCTGGAACACATGTAAAAGTGCCCTGGAATACCAGTAGTACAATGTTCATATGAACTAACAGTATAAAACCGAGAAAACCTTACTTTAAAATATTTTCCGTTATAACTTAACTATCAGATCTTAGCTACCTTCATGCAGATTTAAAAGATGTGTAACTGAAGCTATTTAAAATAGCTTTGACCATTTACTGACAGCAAAGCAGGAAATGGAAAGTCTATTATGGAAGTAGGTCTATGAAAGTTTAAAACCCTAGTACTGTTTAATATACGTATCCTACTTTTTCTTTATAATGATCCTGTCTGACTGATATTCTATGGAAAAACACAGACTCTTTATATAATCTTTGAAAGCAGAAAAAGAAAAAAGGTCTTGAAGTTGAAGGAAGCAGAAATTATAAACCATCCTGAGTCCTTATGGGTTGCACTGTAGTGGCAGAAATAGAATTGTTCCTGCAAAATTCCCCAAAACATTTGAAAAAAACCATCAAACATGAGGTAAATCAAAGACAGTTGATGATTATATATGTCCTGGATTGCTGGAAAAGTGCCAATCCTTATAAAATCCAAGTCTTAAATATCATAGGATGCAAATTTAGTGTGGAAATATAATACAACTAAAGCTGTATAATATTATAACTCAACTAAAACTGGTTTTTGATGGAAAATTAGTTGGGTTTGCTTTAGTAACTGAAGTTTTTATTGACAGTGCCTGCTTTCTGTGGAAAATGTTGACTATTCACTGAAAAACCCCAAACTTCTATTTTCAGATTTTCATCTGTTCATTACATCCTAATTTTTAACAAAACCTCCAAAAACCCTCTAAATGTCCTACCCTTCAAACCTCACAAAAACTGTTTTTCAACCACTTCTACTTATAACATTATTGGGAAAAGAGTGTGTAATAAGGGCAAAAAATGTGCCCCTTGAGCTAAGTACAGGCAGCAAAAAAGCCCAAGGCTAAATTGATTCAATCTTCCCAGGTTAGTCTAAGCTGCATACATTGAACTGATAACCAAGTGAACAGACATTCACTTTTGATTCCGGAAATGCAGCCACATGCCTGCAATGGCCCAGGTCAGAAGCTGGGGGACACTAGAGCATACTTCCCTGCTCAGCTGGACCAGACAGCTTGGTTCAAGGCTATCCTGTCCAGCTTGTAAGTGGGAGTTTATGGGGGAAATACAAAGCATCCTGGGATGCTGTGAGTTAACTTGAATCTGGAGGGAATCTGAGACAAGTGCAATAAACTGATTTAACCTAAATCAGTTAAGTTTAATACTGCATCTATCCAGGTTTATCTTAAACTGGTTTCAGCCTTTTGAAAGCGATTTATGTATACTGAACTTCTGTTGTATTACAGATTTCTCATCATTTATACCAGTTTGTGTTTAATTTCCTTTCCTAGACCTTGAGAAATAATAATATGGATGGGTTAGGAAGGGGAGTAGTAAAGTCATGAGATGTGGAGATATTCTGTTCCATTTTTGACAGGATATCCAAAGATCTATAAGCTAGGCTTGCTTCATCCAGACTTACTCATTAGAGCCAGAGTTGCTAGAAAGCTATACCCAGTCACTCTTCCTTGGATTTTGTACTGCTACTTCAGAACCATCAGCTAGATTTGAAAGAACTAGTTTTACTGTCTCCCTGTGCCAGGTATAATTTATGCCAATTCAAAATAAACTGCTATAATAATCTTTAGGACTAAACAGCCCAGTAGTCATATCACGTGTTTTGAAGGGATAGCTGTAGTCTTTAAATATATGTGCTTGAGATGCTAATAATTATTACTGCCAGAAACAAACAAAACTGAGAATCATTTTGAAGTGACGAAAGCAATGCAAGTCAGTAGCAAGAGTATGAAAGAGGGACACTTGTATTGCTTGTATGCTTCAAGCAATAAACCTCTTTTTCAGATAAATCTTTATTACAAGTGGGTTCAGGGAAAATCTCCAAAACCATTTTTTTTTTCAAACTCTTTCCAATTTCGTGCAATTGGATCAGGAAAGAAATCAGTACCACCTTCCAAATAAACTGACATTGAGCGTATTGCTTGAATTCTTATCCCTTGCTCCTAACAAAATGAAAACAGACTCCAAGTATACCGAGTGGCATAGTGCATAAAGAGGACTTAGGAAATGGTGCCCCCAAAGGGAAAGTATGAGTATTTAAATAAAGTAAGATTGGAAGCAAAGCCTTAATTCAATGAAGCAGTTTAAACAGGGCCAAAGGAAAAGAGGAGGGGCAAAGATCAGCTTCAGGAAAGCAGGTGCAGCTCTGCTGGAGCTGCTCCACTGTTGTATTTGCAAGTTGTGGGAGAGAGGGGGGAGAAAAAACTTCTATGTAAGCCTTCCTCTTTCCACACTTATCCTCTATTATATATTATCTTTTTGCCTGCTTTTCTGACACCTGACAAAGAACATTTTGTATTCAAAACTTGTCTACCTGCACTACATAGTGGGTCCAATAAAATACACATCACCTTAGGACATCCCTATCTTTTGCACATTTCCTTTTCCCAGTCTTGTTTTTTGTATCCATTGCATCTGTTTTGATAAGAGGTAGATGCACAGAGGGCCAAACTAGGGGTGCTGTAAAGCAGACTAGCTCAACTCTTCCCATACTTCAGTTGTCCATCCCTTCTACATTCTTGCAGCCACTCTGTTTTTCCTACCTCATTCTGTTTTTTGTTAAATGGCCTTGTTTGTTAAGTGGTCTTGCCTCCATTTGGGGCATGAGTTGCCAAAGGCATGTCTGCAGGTAGAGATACACACAGTGGACAAATGATACACCCAAATGTTCACCCTGACTATCTTTCAGCTGGCATATAATGCAGTATGGGATATATGGAACAGGAAAAGGAAGAGCTGTGTTCTACCATCCCACACATTTACTTATGCTCTTAGGCAAACTGAACTCCAGCAAGGGGATTTAATAAATGCACAACACACACATTCACAAACATGAATGAAAAGAAAATCTTATTAAAATCTTAAATCCAATAAACATGAAGAGAAGCTCCACCCTTCCCTTTGCAAATAGCTGTTTTAATAGTCCTGGATTCAGTTTGGTTCCCAGCACTGGGAGCCCTGGAGGTGGACAGTCTTTTTATGAGACAGAAACATGAAATAGAAGGACCGGGGTGGAAGGAAAGGAAGCAGGTTAATCGCTCCAATTCCTGTGGACATACAGCATGTGTCCTCCCAAATGGCATATGAATAGCCTCGTGGCCTCACTCCTGCAAACAAAGTGGCATTTTTTCCCCTATGACCAGAAGGAATAGGTGAATATTAAAGATGTTCTACCCAGCATATGTGCAGGGGTGTGGAATATACTGAGTCATCAAACACATTATTAAAGGTGAAAAACCATTTCTTGTACATTTTTTAAAGTAGGTTTATAGTGGTTGTTAAATTGTCTTCCTAGTCTGCAGCCAGAGGCAGCCTACGCAGTCTCCCACCTTCTATACTTTTCTCTGTTTTTTAACCTATACATAATATTAAGACAGTTTCTGGGTGGGACCTAAGGTCATGTATTTGGATGACTATTTGTTAATATCCAAGGTAAACTCCCTACAGCGCTGCAGCTGTGTCTCTCTGAAGCTGAATGTTCAATATAGTTTCAGAGTTTCTAGGGTCGGAAGGGAACTGAGTAGATCATCTAGTCCAACCCCCTGCCATGACAGGAAAGAGTACTGGGGTCAAACGACCCCAGCAAGGTGTTCATCTAGCCTCCTCTTAAAACCCCCAGGGTAGGAGCCTGCACCACTTCTCTTGGAGTTGGTTCCAGATCCTAGCCACGCTGACTGTGAAAGCAGACTGGAGAAGATCAAAATGAAGAAAAAAATATTATATGATGTTATACCTAATGCTGTATTATAAACCTACTTCCACAGGTTGAAAGCCTCTAGCAGTCAGAGCTAATTTCTTCTGGTGCAAATCAGTACAGTTCCTCTGAAGACAATGTAGCTATATCAGTTACATTAGCCAAAAGTCTGGGAATAGTTCTGGGAATTTATCTAAAATTTAACAAAAGGTGGAATACTGATCATACTATTTTCCACATAAACCAATGCTTGATATTCAGTTCCAGAGACAGTTCTTGTTGTAGCAATGTATGGATGTGTACATATTTGTGTTTAAAGAATGCATAAGGCCCAGATCCTACTCTACCTCTGAGATGTTGAAGTGGCACCTACGTGGTTCTTGGGGCTCTTAGTGAGATTCCACCTCATGCAGCAATCACAATTGTGGAAGATGTCTAGATTTAGCCTGCTGCATATGCTCAGAAGAAATCCAGTACAGTGATCTAGGCCACTGCACTTAGGCTCTTCTGTGACCCAAATCCATTTGGGCAAGGATAAAAAGTCTACATAAGTCTCCAAAGTCTCCAGGAGTAATGATGCCCACACCCAATTGCCCAGTAAATGAAGGCAGAAAATTCGAAACGGGTGTTCTAGGAGTATCTCAACCTGAAAAGATCTGAATTCACATCTCCTAGTTCATCACAGAGTGCCCTGACCAGCATTCCATAGGCTAAGCAAGGCTCGTAACAACTATCACCTCTTCTACTGAAGCTACCACCAAACAGTCAAGAGTGAAAGATTTATGGGTCCAGAAGGAAAGGAAGCAAAAAGAAACCTGGCTCTGTGGCTCAGCAATCTGGGAACTTGTGGGAGGGAACAAGGTCTGGGTTCTGGCCCTTGTGTTCCCAGGGCTCCCTTCCTCACTTCCGTCCTTAGACTGAAGTCAGTGCTGTTGCCTGCCAGATATGCATGTTAGCTCATGTAGTCTTTTCTTTCTCTCAGAAGCAGAATCCCCAGAAGATCTCTCCTCTTACCTGTCACAATTAAGCAGGACCCTTACATGATGAAGTCAGCTAAAACTGTGATAAGGCTGCCCATTTGGAGAATGGAGACTTAAGCATCTGCACAGGTGGAATATGATTCATCTCTGGACCTGTACTACCTGTTGTCAGAATGGGAGTTCTGTGCATTCCCCCAGGAAGAATCAGATCATTCCCTTGAGCTAGATGTCTACTTCTGGGATGAATAGAGATTAAGTACTTATATGTCCAGAAGGAAGAGTAAAATCTGGACTGAAGTGTTTGTGGGAGCTTGTAACTGAGTAGATCATACTTCCAGGAGATACTTGGAGCCCTTTGAAAACTGGTAACTGGATAATCAGGCATGAAGGTGCTGCAGACTCTGAAATCTGTATTCGTGGTTTTCCTATCCTAAGTTCAAGACTGGCTTCCTCACTCATAGCCAGAAAGCCTTGGACTTCACTGTGGATAGCTGGCTCAAGAGGACAGCCTCATGCATGGAAATTCTTAAGCACTGAGGCTAGGGATAGACACTATACACAAACCAGTTGAAGTGATCAGAAACTGGTTTAAACCTGTAACAGAACAGATGTTCAGTGCACATAACTAAGTTTGAAAATGGCTGAAACCAGTTTGAGATAAACCTGGTTGAATGTAGTAGCAGACTTAACTGATTTGCCTCAAACCAGTTTATGCAATGTCTGTCCCAGACCCCTTGCTGGTTTAAGATAAACCAGACACCCCCAGCATCCCAGCATGCTCTCTGGGCTGGGCGGGGCTCTCTGCTCCACAGCAGAGCTAGCTCCTCCCCTCTGCTACCTGGCTGGAGCTCGAGAGACTGCAGGCTGCTTCCCCCCCGCCCTCAACACTCCTGCTGCCCTCTGCCTTGCTTAGGAGGTGCCTGTGTATTAGCTAGCAGACCACATGCTGGCTATAGTCCATGCTGAGTCAACAGACAGAATCAACAAATAGTTGATGGTAATGTCCCTCTGGTGTTTCCTTAATTGGGTGATAAACACTGTTATCAGTTCCCTGCTGAGCTAATTGGAGCTCCTCCTGAAGCCTGGCCATGTCCCCTTTGGCTCCATGCTGTGGAAGGAAGGAAGGCCTGCTCTAGCACCCTCCAGCTTCTAGCCTGAGCCATTGAAGGCATGTCCTTGCATTTCTGGGATGTCTGTCTGGTTACAAAACTGATTTAGCCTAGCCAGGTTAGACTAACCTGCAAAGATTGAATCAATTCAGGCTCAGGCTTTTTGAATGTCTGTCCCTAGCCTAAGGTCAAAGGCAAGTTCTGCTAGCCGGCTTAGGAGAGCTAAGCAATATGCACTGAAGCTCTTAAGCTTTTAAGGGCTAAAAACCAGACAGGCAGTTTACTCCAGACCAGCTAGTACAGCAGAGTGCCATACCAACAGGCACTTTACTGTATCCTAGTGTAGTGAGCTGTGATTCAATAATCAGCAACTAATGGTCTGATAATGAAGACTCTGTGGTAATCTGCAACCACAGAAGTTTTATTTCACTACTCTAATCCCAGTAGAAGTCTGAAATTAACTTGAAATCTGGGTTTTCTGTGATAGTTAAGTGTTACTGCCTTTATATTTACTTTGTTTAAAAACATGAAACTAATAATTTCCATCTAAACAAGATGTGAAAATTTTCTGGGTGGACCACTGCTTGTTTCTTCTCATTCACACCTTCATACCTGCCCCCTGCCTTTCTCCCTGTACCTGTAACCCTTGTTTTATTCTGATGAAGGCATTATTTTCTATTAAAGCTAGAAAGGGGTCCAAACCTCTTCACCCCTCACCCTGATGATGGCATTTCTTTCCACTAAAATTAGGAGGGAGGCCATCCAGAACAGAGCCAGAGAAATGGCTGATCTCGAGCCAAACACTGTAATTGAATCAACATGCAAATTATCCTCTATGAACTGTAGAGATACAGAAGCAGGGTGTGTGTGAGAAATCAGGCACATGAGAAAAATCAGGTAAGTGAGAAATCAAGCAAGAAAAAATGAGTGAGGATAGAAAATCAGGTAAAGAAAGGTAGGGCTAGGAAGAAGTTTCTGTAGGTCTTCAGAACATTTAATAGCTGATCCTGGTTTCTGCAAATTTTTCCCCTAATTTCAGCATATGGTTTTTAGCTGTACCTCTAGGGTACTGTATGTAATACATGCTCCCTAACCTCCTCCAGCCCTACTTTCTTTGGCACTGATTAGCATGAAACTACAAACCTGCAGCAGGCCTATGAAAAGAGTCAAAAGAGGTAAATCCTGATCCCATGGAAGAAATTATTTCATCGGGGCCAGAACTTCACTAAGAAGTGTAAAAGAACCTTTTCAGGTATGATATGATCAAAGATATAATGAGACAGAGACGGGAGGAGAAATTGGGCAGGAACAACATCTGAAAGATCATGTGGTTGCTTAGCGATAGGCCTTTTCTTGGAGAAAATAAAAAGCTAAATCAGTGATTTCTTTCAGAAAAAGTGGGGCTTTAAGGAAGCATTTAAAACAAGACAATAAGTCAGAAAAAAGGGATCCAGGCACAGGGCTAATTCGAAGGAAAGTGTAGATGTGATTGTGTGAGGCAGAAGAACAAAGTCAAGGGTATCAATATTAGCAGAACAGTACATAAAAAGGGGCAGCAACAATCTGCTTTAAATAAATAGACCTTAAGTCTTCCTTCATAGTTGGTTAGCGAAGCTATAGACATTGAGGACATTTTTACATGTGGTCCTGATGTGATGCTGGGCACTTTTAATTAGTGAGCCATGCTAATTAAAAGTGCCCGTGTGTCATGTGCATCAGTAGTACAGTGTGTTCCCATGCTGGGAAAATGGCCATGGTGCACTTTGAACTAAAGCACATTGAACTTGTTTTAGTTCAAAGTGCGCCACGCCATTTTGTCAGTGTGGAGGTGCACTACACCACTGATAAACGTGATGTGCAGGGCTGCCAAAGCACATCAGTTTACATGCTCCAACGCGCTGGATTTCCAGCACATCAAAGCAGGCTCCCTGCATGTGTGCAATTGCCCTGAGTTCTTTAAATCTTTCCTTATATCAGTTTTTCTAGTAACTTAATCATTTTTTGTTGTTCTCTGGCCTTCCACTTTACCACTTTCTGGTAACACGATGCCCATTTCCAAGTACAACTGACAAAGGCTATTACTACTTTTATTTTCTGTGATGTAAGCCCTTTGCAATTGCAGTGACCTTGTAGCAAACTAGATTAAGATCATTTATTATAAACACTGAGTATGGGAGTCTTTGGATCTGTCATTTATCTTGCACTACCTATAGTCATAGTTACATACATAGTAAAAGATTACTACATTTGGCAAACTAAGTAACATGTATGTGCAGAACATATACTACTTTCAGATAAATTAATATGCTAAATACTACAACTACTAAGTCACCCATTCATTTTATGTGTGTGCAAGTCATGACATTGAAATTGATGGACCAAATCCTACAGGTTGTTACTTAAGCAAAATTCACATAGTCATTAAGGGAAATTTGTGAAAAGTTGGGGA
This sequence comes from Crocodylus siamensis, assembly GCF_052110815.1. Taxonomy (NCBI): domain Eukaryota; kingdom Metazoa; phylum Chordata; order Crocodylia; family Crocodylidae; genus Crocodylus; species Crocodylus siamensis. The sequence continues at coordinate 114,605,228 of NC_143396.1, read as the reverse complement.
AGGCCCTATAATGTCAGGCCAGTTTTCTCTTTATGAAATAAACTGCCTCATGATGTTAACCTTCTGCATTTGTGCTGTTTAAACATTCCAGTTTCATAATCAGCACTACCTCAGAAATTCATCATTAACATTTCAAGGAGAGTTATTACCTCCCTGGGAATATTAAAAGCTGAAATGAAATATCCTGCAGAAGTTTTGCTAGTTATAGTCCTTGTCTTAAGAAGGTTATAATAGTTAAAGCTAACCCAAAAGCAGGGGAAAGGTGTAAAGTTGCCCCAATATTTTTCCTATTTATTTTGGAATTTTGAAATTTGAAGTCTTGCCAAAAACAATGTAAATCAGTAATGAATTAGTAGTTATTGCCAGTTATTATTAATGGCTAATTTTTACCGTGCAAAAGCACAAAACAGAAAAGATGCCCATACACAACATACTCTCTAGATAATGGATTCATTCTGTACTATAGGCCAAAATTAGGAAATTTTCTCTATGGTGTCTGGCGAAGTAGACAGAGTAAAAATTGACAAATTTCAACTCATCAAATTTCCAACTGCTTTTTGTCCTGGGAGGATGGGGATTGGGCATCCCCTACCACCAGTGGTAGCACAAATGGGAAGCACAGCTTTAAAAATATTTGGAAATGGGAGAATGAGCAGCCATCTCATAGGAAAATGAAGGGAAAAATCGGGAGGTAGAAAAAAGGTACAATTTGAAACCCGTGATAAAACCACTCTGCCAAATAATCACCTCTGCAGCCGGCTCCCAACATCCATTTACAACATAGGGAGCATGGGGACAATGCTCATCAGCAAAACTTTGTGCAACAAAAGCAGAAAATGAATAAGCCCCAGCATGTCTTTCCCTCACTGTACAACTAACTATGGAAGATCCAGCCCCATAATTTAGGATACTTGTCCATGCATTTCAATGGATATTAATATTTTCACCCCCTTCTGCATGTATTTGCTAAAGAATAGATGACCAGACATGTTTTCATTTTGGATTGTTCAGGAGAGATACTTTAGCAACTTCCTATCAATCTTACAACAGCCATACCATACAGAATAATAAATATGACACTGTAAACACATGATATTAAATAAACTTGGTTTATGCATTACTGCATAGCTGACAATGGCATTATGCCACCTGAGAGGATATTTACACAAAAGGGTCATCACACATGACAGTATGGGAGGACATAATGCCTTGTATACCATCCTCCCTGCCAATTGTTTTTCTGTGCAAGGAGTAAGGTGAGTTTCTAAGGAGAAAGAGAAGGAAGAGGCACTTGGAATGCAAAACAAGGTCTGATTTGTTTGTCTAGTCTTGATCTTTACAAAGGTCTGAACCAAGATTAAATACCTATGTACTTTCTGGAATTTCAAATCCAAATTTCAGTGTTGCAAGTAGATACATTTGCCTCACAGTCACTTTTTACTTTTGATCACTTAAAATGATATTGCCTCCATTCTTGACATTTTTAGAGAGCAGAGGTCTACGCTTTCTGATTCATAGTTTTGTTCAGCAGTGATGTCAAAGATGTCTCTGCTACTTAGTTCAAAGAGAAGAAACAGTGATTCCATTAGCAGGTTTTCTATAAAGTAAAGCCAAATCCCAAGGCTTGAATTGTATTAATAGGGCTCCCTTCTAAAACCTGTCCCATCTCTGTCCCATGTTACATACAAAGTCTTGGTTGGACTAACAGAAGCTCTGAAGACTACCTCTTTTCTTTAAGCCTGTTACTAGGAGTTTAATGAGGCATTTATGTGATTTCAAAATATGTAAGAGGTGTTTTAAGTTCAGCGAAACTGAAAGCTACAGTATAGCCTACGATTACATCAGAACTGCCAAGACATACCTGTTACATCCCTATAAGGCCAAAACCTTACAGTGAGCATACAACAGATATGGACATTTACTAAATATCCCAAAAAGGCCCCAATAAAAAAAGTAAACTCTAAATATGCTCAGTACAGCTGTTGTCTTACCATTTGCCTTGTGCTGCACATCTGGCGGAAACTGGTCAGGAACATACCACTGATAGTCTGGCTGAAAAGAACAATAAAACATTATTACAGCAATATGGGCTTCATAGACACTTCAAACAAAAGAATAGTGACATATTAAAAAATAATTACACAATGAAGCTTTTTATTAGTCATACAAAAGTAATTTACAAAATAACTTATATTTGGCTCTAAATATCCACTAATTGAGTTTTTCAGTTTGCTTTCTTCTTTATGACTTGTGGATTAGATGCTGTGCTCATTACAAATGCCAGTGTAAATCTTTCTAGACCTTACAAATCAAACCAAACATTAACATGGCAATTTTCAAAGGTCTATAAAGTTGTACCTGAGGAGGAAGAGGAAAGGGAGAAATGCTCCAGAAGACATTGTCAGCCATCACAATTTTGATTATAAAGGTAAGCATTCAAGAACAAGGAGAATCATGGCATGCACTGACATGACAGGTGACAGTATTCCAGTTTGAAAGCTTTGCTTTTTCATGCTGACAGCTTGATCTCAAAGGAATGTTCCTCTTGTTCTACTGTATTACATGAATACTCCTATCATATCAAATAAGTTTCATATGCCATCAAGAAACTACTATGGGACAAGGAATCATTGTAATAGACATTTTCCCTGTCTACAAGAAGAAGCTACCAAGATGATTTTGCCCTGCCAAAACTTCAATATTTAGCATAGAGAAGGAAAAAAGGGAATGTGGTTCTATACGTTACATCAGGGGTTGGCAACCTATGGCCTGCAGGCCGTATCTAGCCAACAGAGCCAATTGATACAGCCTGCAGACATGGATCTCTGGCAAGATTCAGTGGCAAGGGGCTTCAGCAACAGTTACTTTTCCCCTTTGCCACAGGGAAAAACAGCAGTGGCAGCTGGGTCTCACAGTGCAGCCCCAACTCTAACCCAAACTGGGTTAAACTGACCCTCAACCAAAAAGGTTACTGACCACTGCTTTATATCACAAAATGTGGTCAATAACTAGCAAAGTAATTAATTCCTGAAGACAAATTTATGAAATTGTTACTTGGTAGTTATGTTTGGACTTAAACCCAATAGAACTTAATGGCCTTTAAATGGGACACCTTTGCCTTTATCTTGAATACAGAACTGAGATTTTTTTTTAAATAGTTCATTTTTGCCTATGTCAATTATTAACAGTTGGTGCTTCCTTGTTTAGGGAATGACAGGAAATTATATTTATTATGTGTTTTAAATAAGAATTACAGTATGCTTTTTAAAAGTCTGGACCTATGCACGGACTATAGCATTAATTACCAGGGGAACACTAACAAGGTTCCTAGAGTGACAAAAGTACATATGTGAATTGCTCCTTCCTTCAGTTAGTTAATTGGAGGAAGTTGAAGAATTCTTGACGTACAGGAATTACTTGGGAAAAAATTCCACTGTGGATTTCAAGTTCTCTGCCTTTACATGGAAGACACATTACTTAAAAGGAGTTTTGGCCCTTACTCATGGGCAGGTCCAGGAGCAGGATGGAGATGACGTCCCCTTTCAGCTGTGTATTCCCAGTGAGATCTCTGAGCTAACTGGCTTCATATCCAGAATCATACAATCATAGAAAAGAAGAGACCCCAGGAGACCATCTAGTTCAACCTCCTGCTCAAAACAAAACCACTCCTGCTTCCTTGCCCACCACCAAATTTGGTGGCAGGGAACAGGGAGGGGGTGAGCAAGTATGGCATTCACCCCCTTGGGTTTCAAAGCCACATCAAAATAGTGGCTGAGATCACAGCCATGCTGACAAGCTGATGAACTCAGACTGCTCACTGCACAGGTGATAAACAGCTGAACCAGGGTGCAAACACCCCTCCCCAGACACCTTTAGATTCTATCCCTACCCTTACTATATAGCAGTTAGACTTAGGTTTTATTCAATACAGTCCTTTGGAAATCTGTGTCCTACTGAGAAGTCACAGAAAGCCTAAGCAAGAGAAGCATCTGTCTTTCACTGAGACAAGAAATGGTATTCATGTTTTATACCTTACCCTAGAATTCTTAACTATTTCTAGGCTGGAAGACAGGCCAATGCAGGCCGTGAATTAAACTATTTAAATATGTGATAACTTTAAATACAAGAATTGTCCTATAGGTTTTAGGACAGTAAAAATGTGCTCTAATGCTTCTCTTTATTGGATTTACAGAATTTGCAGTTCACTTAATTCTTTTCTCCACTCTTCTACCTATTTATATTAGTTTGGAAATCTACCTAAGGATGGGAGGAATGCATTTCATGTCAACAAAATGAAAATGATTCTACTGGAAATTTTCAAAGGAACATAAAGGAGTAACATGAAGAAAGAACAAAAATGCAAAACGCACAGAAAAACACACAGTATTACATATGTTAAATCAAGAAACACATTCAATCCCAACACCTTTTTTCATTGCTGACAAATTGCTCAGGGGCTTGACAAGAACTCAAAAGAGCAACATGATGCTCACACTGGAAAAGAATTTCAAAGACGAACTCAAGCAACAAAGATGAGAATTTCAAGGCAACCAATCAGAATCTGACTACTTCTTCCCAGAACCCAGTTAGGAATGGTAAAATGTATAAACACAGGGATTCCTTGTGGAATTAGAAACACAGATGATGAAAAAACTTGGAGGGAAAAGCCAAAGTAATCTAGGACAGAGTCCAACTACAGTGAAAAACATTCTATGACATTTACAACTCTGATAAACAGAGAGACAGGCATATTTTAATTATATTTATATTGATCCACTTGTCCACAGTTTTTCTTCTAGGCATTAAAGCTGACAGTCACAATTTGTAAAACTCATTTATAATTACACTAATAAACATAATTTAGTATGTAACATCATTATAGGAATATACAATGAAAATGATGTGCAGCATTTCATGTTATTTTACTCTTATTTTAATTTCTCCTTGAAAATGTAATTATATAAATAGTTTCACAAGAGATGGATCTACTATAAGAAAATTATATATTTTCTTAAAGTGTTAAAATCAGGATTTTTGCCTTTATTCACAATGAGTAGAGCTTTACTTCTCCAGTGGTCTCACCTAAATCAAATCAGCTATAGTTCAAGATAGTGCACAATATAAATAAAGATGAGTGGAATTTGACCCTCTATACTTTATAGAAGAGTTTCACATCCTGCCATTAACTTGCCCATGTGCACGAAATACAGCCATGCTATCCAGAGAATATCTGATCATGTGGTTTGTATAAAGTTTTATTGCCCTGATTATGGGGATGGGGACATTGCAAGTCCAACAGGTCATCACAAACAAACACGATCATTTACTGAATCAGCTAGAGAAATACAACGTAGTAGACAACTCATTTTTTAGGGCCCAATCTGACTTCTAGAGAAGTCAGCAGAATGATCCCATTGAACTCAAGAGGGCCAGGATTTTGAACATTGCTACTGTCACTCTCCTCATTTATTCTAAATGTCTGGGATATGTTTCACCCCTCAGAGATCAAATCCGTCTTTATAAATATAGCTTAATTATTCAACAATATTCAAAGAAGACAAAGAAGATGACACGAGTAAAAGTACATACTCATTATTATTTAGTTGCAATCAAACTTCTTGCCAGGTTATTTTAATGAGGAATTTTCCACTGCTATTATTTAAAACAAATGCAAAATAACCACCTCTGGATATAATAAAGAATTGTTAGAGAGTGTTAAATATTTAGCCCACATATGGAGCAAGCATAAAATTGCTAAAGACTTAATTATAATGGTAAAATTCAGATGATCAAATTGATAAAGATATTGACTGGATATATAAACTTGGCTGAGATCTGCTCAGGGCAGCACCTGATAGAGGAGAAACAGGGAGCAAACAATATGGATTATCAAAGGCAGACTGGTGATCTGTGCAGAGAAAGGCAAGGAGGCAAACTCAAGAGAGATCACTAAGGCTAGCTCAAGATCATGGAAACAAGGGAAAGATTTGATCTGGATCCTAAAATGAATTGAGAGATAAATATGTGTATAGAATCATAGGATAGTAGGGCTGGACAGGACCTTATGAGATCACCAAGGGACAGCCTGAAATTAATCATTGTGACTGTCATGTTCTGGGAAAACCATTGTTCAGGGGAATGGGAAGTAACAGAAATCCTACTTACTGGGTGCTGCTGCTGGTCATGAATGCCTCGTACTGTTCTGTGTAACCAAGGGTCTTGGTAGTGGTGGCATAAGCCACAGTTTCCATAGTTAGCAGAAGGTGGAAGGAACACTTGAGGCTGGATGTAGTGCCTTTCAGTTGGTACTGCAAGAGCTTTTCTCTGCAGGAAAAAGATTTAAAAAAAACCCCTACATTGTTAGCTGCAGATGTACATAAAACAGAATACTCATACAAATGAACCATATGTGAAGATGAATCAATGTTTACACAACTAATTGTGATGCTTCTAATTTAGCCTATTAAGAATGTTAACAAACATATATATCTTCTCTGATCAATCCTCCTCCAGGCACAAGGCCAAAGTGTCTACAATTTTTCAAAATGACTAAATGCCCTGAAAACACATCTTTGGTGTCTTCTAGAGCCAGGTGACACTTATCACATAGAGTAGCATTCTGCTATTCTCATGGTTCGTCCAGTGTTAAATGCTTGTAGACTTGCTTAACGTGGAGACTGGGTCACAGCAGTAACTACAAAGCCAAATACTGAGATCCTCACAGCTTTTTGCTCTGCTTTTTCTCAGGCCTCATGGAAGTTCAGTGAAGCTCGGGAGTTTGCCTCAGAAGGGACTGACCAAAAGGGGATAAAAAGATGAAACAGAACCTCGCAATTTGGTCTAATAATATAGACTAAGTACATATCTACATAGCACTTTTCATGTTCAAGACCTTTCAATAATATTTTCTAATCAAATCACAGGCAGTTAATTGAATACATTCAGACCACAGCAACTATAGTGGAACATGTTTATAAAGGGGCTTGGGGCACTGGGCAGAGCTGCTGCTTACAGGTGAATTGTATACCAGTGAATGCTGAAGCAGAGAAGCTCCATTTATGATAAATCAGAAGTCCAAGTCACTCAATAGGAGTTACTTCTCTAGCACATCTCCATTTATATAGAGAAACTGCTCTATGGGAGGGAAACAAACATAGTATGAAAATGTAACATAACAGCTGACCCTGCAGTCCTTACTCTCCTGTATAGTCTTGCTGGCCTCTGAAGGGATAGTTCAAAGGCTCTCATTCTACAGGGTGAGAAGGTGGTAGGTTTAGAAGTGGAGATTTACTTTACCAACTCACAGAAATTTTGAACCTTACATTTAAATGTAAAAACCAAGGTACAAAGGGGCATACAGACCTGTTGTTTTAGCTGTTTCTGTAGTTGTTCTTTTTCTTTCAGACATGCTTTCATCTGCAAAGAAATAAAGTTTTCACTTTGATTAGTTAACCATATTGACTTCCAGTCCCAAAACTGGTACTACTGCAACTGTTCGTAAAATACAGAAGATACCCAAGTGCAACACCTCACACTGGAGCTCCTGCCTGCTATGGTTGGCATAACTCCAATGTGTTTGTAAGGGAAGAGAAAGAGATCTCTTTTGGCTGACAAGCAATTTATTTCAGGGGGAGGAGGGGAGGGAGAGAGCGAGAGAGAGTGCTAGGGTGGCCATTGGTCCTGTTTTAAGCCAGACCATCTACTTTTAAACCCTTTGTCCCCTGTCCATTTCTGAATGAGGAATGGACAGCTAAAAGTCCTGTTTTTCAGTTAACTGGTGGCAATACATGTCAATCATTTGTCCTCATGATTCTATTGGCTCTGCCTAGCAGTAGGGCAGCGCACAGCCAGGGCAAGCAGAATTCTGAGTCAGCCAGGGAGGGAGGTGGCCTTTTTGAGGTGGCCCCACCCCTTGCTGCTGATTGGCTAAGGAGACAACAGCCTCACCCCTCACTGCTGATTGGCTAAGGGGGCTAATGATTCCACCCCTCGCCAACAGATGTCCTGTATTCTGGGGTTGTGTCTGGCCACCCTAGTGTGTGTGCATGTATGTGGTGTCACTCCATTTAGCACTGGTGAGGTCTTGCCTTGAGTACTGTGTCCAGTTTTGGGTCTCATGCTTCATGAAAGACATAGAAAGATTGGGAAGAGTCCAGCAGAGTGACAAAAAGATTTTTAGAGGGTGGGAAGGATGATTGATAAGGAAAGGCTAAAAGAACTAGAGTTTTGTGGGCAAAAGAGAAAACTGATAGGGGATTTGATGATAACAGTTCAAATACCTGAAGGCCAATTATAAAGGGGATGTAGATAGATTTTTGTTCTGTGACTGTAGAGATAAAGCAAAGGAAGTTTAGGTTGGAGATTAGGAAAAAAAACTTTTTGACTCTGAGGGTGGTCAAGCCCTGAAGCAGGCTACCTAAAGAAGTTATGAAATCTCCATCCATGGACATTTTCAAAAGCAAGTTAGACAGATACTTGCCTGGGATGGTGCGCTGGATCTCTCCCAGACCTACTTTCCTATGGTTATTTACTCATTACTTATTTATTTATGTACATGCGCACTCACACCAGATACCACCTCTCCTAACCCTAATCACAACATCACAGAGAAGTGGCAGGTTGATTGCATACGATTGTTTTAGAGGGATCTTCATGTCATTAAAGTGAGTGGTTCTCACACCCGACCATAACCTGAGCCTCATGCTGTGAAGGAAATAATTCTTCAGCTTGATACAGCCATTTCTAATACCTGAATCAGCTCCAGAAACAAAAATATCAATGAAGGAAATTAGGCAGACAAGGTTCTTTGGGTAGATGTGATATATTTTATTAGACCAACTAAAAAGAGTAAGAAAAAATGTTCTTTGCAAGCATTTGGACACAAACACCCTTCTTCAGGCATAGGAAGAGTCTAGTGGTATTTTGTATGCTCTCCTGGGTAGAAAAATGCATTTTCACAGGCCTGTATTTTGCATATTGGCTTCCATTCTAAACATGTCTAGACTCTCCTGTGCCTGAAGAAGGGTGTTTGGGCCCAAACGCTTGCAAAGAACAATTTTTCCAATTATTTAGTTGGTCTAATAAAAGATATCACATCTACCCAAAGAACCTTGTCTGCCCATGTTCTTAGACCAACATGGTTACAACCAACAACCCAACAAAGGAAACTGGCACCTGGGCATTTCTTCAGCTGATTACAATGTCTTTCACTGAGAGTAATGTACAATCATAAGACATTTAGTTACATGCCATTTATCCTTGCTATTTCCATATGCTTGAATGCCCCTGCATGACAAATCAGCATTCTTTCTGGCATTTTCTGCACTGGCACTAATCATTTTACAGTCACCTTTTGTTACCTGCTTATTTTTCATTTGGAGTCTCATCCTGTGCAGTCCCAAGCACGTGCAGGATATGCTAACTGCCCTCATTGCTAAAGTGAATAAGAGCCTAAGGCAATCATCTTCATTGAAGGAAGCACTCAAGCACCTTGCAAGATATTCCCCTGCTGCTTTAAGATCCTGTGACTCCTGCTACTACTGGTTCATAGATTGGTTAAGAATCAGCTAATATTTCTATTTCCTCTTTGGAAATCAAGGAGGAAGAGGAGTTATCAAAGTATTTCCCATAATGATGCTACTTACTGCAAAACATTGCACAATTCTGTCAGACAGAAGATACTGTGGCTTCATCATGTTTTTAAGAGGTAGGTGGGAAAACTGAATCTTTGTTTTGTGCTATGACTTCATTTCAGCTTTCTGAATCTCCATAATCAGAACATTACATTGAAGAGGATTTTGCAGTAACCTGAATGACTCAGATTTGCTCAGTGTGGCAAATTTTGTTCTCAGTTATGCTGGAGTCATACACGGCTGAGAGCAGAATTTGATGCATTACATACTTTAATTCAATGCTTGGGTCAATACTGTAGTTTTTATACCAAATGCCATGCCAACAAAACAAAGAGCGTCCTTTTCCTTTGTTCTTTTTATTTGAGAGAGATTTGAATAGCACCCCTTCATCTACTCAATTTGGAAGAAGTCTCTAATCATTTCTCATCTCCCTACAATGTTACTTCAGAATGATTTCATCCCAGGTGGTGACTTCACATAAATCCAATGTCAATTAATGGAAGCCAGAAAGCCTTGTATGGAAAGTGAGAAAATAAAAATAAAATACACGTGTACTGGCAATGGTAGCTTTTTTTTCTGAGTCATACCTGAGAATTTAATTTGCTCACCTGGGACTGTGATCTCTCATTGATTCTTTGAAGTGCTTCTTTCTCCTCATTAAGTCTTTCTCTGTCCGACCTCTCCTTTTTAAAGTCTTCTTCATATATCTGTACCTGCAATTATTCACATTTGTCATTTGTATTCCAGCAGCGTGAAAATTATGGAGTTTATCCATTTATACTTTTTGTTTTGTTTAAATACAGTTTCAAACAAGTACAAGGAATGCATTCAAAGGGGAAATTCCATAATCAAAATAATTTTGTATATCATTTTTACTTCTAGAGAGTAGATAGCTAATGGGTTCGGAAATAGAATACACCCACTTTTACCAATAGGTTTTTATTACTAATCTAGGCCAAATTAATGATAACCTAAATCTCACTGATGGTTTATGAAACAAAGTTGATGGCCAAACTAGCAATTGGATGTCTACCTCTTAAGGAACACAAGCTTATTAGCCTACTTTAACAGATGCAGCAAAGAAGCATGGGGAATGGAGATCTGGTCTTATTAGTTTGCTATCAAGCCCCATAGGCACGTCATTTACAGTGATTTTGTGCTGCTGCTGCTTATACTTTCTTTTTGTGTAAAGTATTTTAGAGTCTTCTGGTCATCTTTGTACAAGGGAAGGTCCAGAGTGAATGTACTGATTTATACAACTAAAAAGATGCATTCATAAAACTCTTCCCCAGGAGGATTTTGAAAAATGGTTTATTCTCTTTTACTGTCTGGCAGAATGAAATAATTCAACACTGCACAATCAAGTGAAAGATTCTATTCTCTAGCATTTGGCATGCGTTACATTAGAGAGTGGAGTCTGGCTCGGCTGTCAAACGTGACAGAAACAAGTATTTTATTCCATGGAGCTTCTGATCATGTCCATTTGTGTGTTGATATGACCGACTCTAACATTATACGGGATGAGGGGCTTAAAATTTAAATTAATCTGAAAAGTACTAATAAAAAATTGTTTCTATACACAAAGAAAGAGAAAGCAATGAGAAGAAGAAAAGCATTTTGTTCCTTGAAATGAGGATTACAATGCAGATAAAATCTAGCCTTTTTTTTGTCCCTGGTATACAGGTTATGAATTTCCTTACCTCACTTCATTCCTCAGGGCAATTGGAATATCAAGGTATTCTATACTTTTGCATTCCAAGAGCAAGATCCTTACATAATTCAACACTGTCAGTTGAGCAGAGCAAAAGTAATCAACAGCATCAATACCCATCGGTGACTCATGGAATGAATTACTCATTAGGGGTAGTGGTGATGTGTAGGGGGTGCGTGTGCACCCCCTGAGAGCGCTGGTGCACCCCCTGACTGGCCACACTCACCGCATGATGGGCAGGGAGTGCTGATGCTGCCCCCACAAGTGCCAGGCAGGGAGTGGGAGCACCATGGCACTCCCACAAGTGGGTGCAGCCACTTCCGGAAGTGGCCACAACAATTGGCTGTCTCGCGATCAGTCACAGGGGGACTCCCTCTCCCCCCCACCACCCCAGTCAATGAGATCAGCCTGGTTGCTGACCGGTCACTGGGGGGCACATGCCCCCCCTCACTAAGGCAGCACCAGTCGCCCGTGATTAGGAGTAAAATTCAGTCTGGAGAAGACTAGCACAATGCCTATGAAAATCTTAGGATACATTTATACAACCCCAGTAAAACACCAGTAGAGCGTATTAGTGTATACACAGTGCCACAGTATGATGATTATTGTAGTCCTGATTAGAAAGGCACTATACGCAGAGTACGCATGGCATATCCCAGTGAAGAGCTCCCTGGCACCTCTACTGGTAACCTTTACATTTCACATATGCTGGTATTTTTAATAGTAAATAGGCCTTTTACTGGTCCTTGGCTAAGGACTGAATTTTACCATTCATACTGCTGTAAGAACAGTATTTTGAACAGCAGGCAGACAGACAGAGATAGATACAGTAGATAGGTAGGTAGATGGATACTTATAACCTGTATACCAGAGACTAGAGGAGTTTCAAATATAGGATAGCATATTAACCAGAGAGAGGTAGTTAGCTGTGTTATCTTTCTCTGTCCGACCTCTCCTTTTTAAATTCTTCTTCATATATCTGTACCTGCAATTATTCACATTTGTCATTTGTATTCCAGCAGCGTGAAAATTATGGAGTTTATCCATTTATACTTTTTGTTTTGTTTAAATACAATTTCAAACAAGTACAAGGAATGCATTCAAAGGGGAAATTCCATAATCAAAATAATATTGTATATCATTTTTACTTCTAGAGAGTAGATAGCTAATGGGTTCGGAAATAGAATACACCCACTTTTACCAATAGGTTTTTATTACTAATCTAGGCCAAATTAATGATAACCTAAATCTCACTGATGGTTTATGAAACAAAGTTGATGGCCAAACTAGCAATTGGATGTCTACCTCTTAAGGAATACAAGCTTATTAGCCTACTTTAACAGACGCAGCAAAGCAGCATGGGGAATGGAGACCTGGCTAGAGGTAGTTAGACAGAAGGCAGGCCAGTGTGACACTTCATACACTAACTCATTCAGAGGTATGAACTTTCATAGGCTACAGTTTAATATAGCATCTGACAAAGTATGCTGTAGCTTACCAAAGCTCATGTTTCTCTGTACAAGTTACTCTCTAAGGTGCCACACTGCCCTGCCATCTACATTAATCACAACAGAGAACTTGTGATTCTCAGAGAAGGGAAAAATTAGTACTGCATCAGATGTGGTCAGGTGTATTTTCAGATATTCTCACCTGCTGTCTGAGAACTTCCAGTTGAGTTCTCATCTCTTCATGTTTGCAGTGTCTGTCAGACTTATCCAAATGAGGCACATGAAAGGATGAACACTGTTTTTGCAATGCATCCAGTAGGGCCTGCAACATAAAACAATAAAGTCCAGAGTTGGGATTTGCCACATCAAATGAATTCCTTTTTAATAGTTAAAACATCTGCATCTCTGACTGAACAGCTTAAAGCAAGTCCAGGCTTATTTTTTTATGTGCAATTGGTACATACTAGGTATGAACTGTATGACTAAATACATTTATTTCTTAGGCCTATATTTTTAAAGTGCATGCATTGCAACCTTTATGCTTACGGGCCTAGGATTTTGGAAACTCAGATTTACATATATAAACAACATTTGCAGATGCAAACTGAGCAGCTGCATTTCTACCCAGTTCACATTCACAAATGTTCTTTCCATGTGCAAATCAGAATTTTGGAAACGACTGAAAAAAATTAAAAACCTGAGATGGGTTCTGAAACTTAGAGGCAGTTTCCCTTCTGCCTTTATTCAGCCATTATCTGACAAATCATAGCTGTAGCAAGAGCTGAACCCAAGATTTTTTGCACTAGAAGCACAGCTTTCTTTCCTATCATGAGTTAGGGAATGCAGAAGGTTATGCATTTCATGTGGTCAGCCACTAGAGAGCATCATGATTACATAGTGTATATGTATGTGCATGCGCACGCGCACACACACACACACACACACACACACACACACACACACACACACACACACACACACACACACACACACACACACACAGAGGCCGGTATATTATACATCCTCTTTTTCAAGCAAATTCTGTCAAGGTGTTTTGTAATATTTTCCTAATCTTATTCTTAACTTTACTCCACAATTGGTTTTGAAGTTATCTTAAAATTATTATTCACCATTCCCCATAATTATTTCTCATCATTCCCCATAATTACTAGCTTTACAGTTTCCTCAATTTATTCTGACACAATCGTCTGCCATTTGGTAATGGCCCTTCTCAAACTTTATCTTAGAAACCACTTCCTCACTATTCCTTTTAAAAGGATAATTCCCACTAACTCTCTCAAACTGCCCCCTTGTCTGAATTGCTCTGAGTTATGTCAAGTGACCTGTTATCAGAAAGTTCCCATGAACTTCTCAGAGGTCCCACTCACTATTTAACTGAATGAACTTCCTAAGCATGCCTAAAGGCATCTACCTCAAACAATCTCTTCACTGGCTTCCATACATAGTCACAAGGGACTTAGGACAGATTTAAAAAGTGAGGGTATGGGGAGCACCAGAAGAGACATAAGAAGGCTTGTAAGAGGACAGATGTCCATAGTGTTATACAAGAGTTATTATAATGTGCTTCATCTTCCATTAAACAGAGAAAGTTTGATCCAAAAATCTCCTACATAACAAAAATGAAGAAGGGAGAATATTTTTAATCTACTACAAACTCCTGGACTGACTGCTGTGTTCCAGATTATTCCTAATGAGTGCACAGTTTAAGACTGAGATTAGTCAAGTACCAGAAGAATTTATATTGTACATTAGGGCTGTGCAACGCTTTGGTTGCCAATTTGATTCAGTGAAGATTTGGCCCATTTCAGTGGCTGAATCTCCAAATCTGAATCTAATCAGGAGACCCTTTAATCTCTCCGAATCGAATTGGAACCCTTCAGATCGATTCAGAGAGATTTGATGATTTGGACATAGACACAGCTTTAAATGTTTTTTCTACATACCTCAAGGTATGAGGTGGCTTGTGAATGCTGAGATGGTGAGGCAGATGGAGCGTCCCACAGGAGTGTGGCGGGGTCCCCAGTGCATTTGGCGGTGGACCCAGAAATGGACCAGAAACATTTCTGGTCCACTTTTGGATCCACCACAGACCGCACGGGGGACCCTTCCCCCACCTCTGGCTTGGCAACTGGTGCCTCCTGGGTCTGGGGGGGCATCTGGGGTCTCCCTGCAGCCAAACACCAATCCAGGGGAGTGCCAGGGGGGTGGTCCCCCTGTGGTCAGCGGTGGACCTGGAAGTGGACCAGAAGTACTGGAAGTGGACTGAAAGTCTGTCACCAAGCACGTGGCTCCCCACTCCCTGGTGCTCCTGTGGGACGCTCCATCCGCTCCACCATTGCAGCATTCACAAGCCGTGCCTGGTACCTTGAGGTATGTAGAAAAAACATTTAAAGCTGTGTCTATGGCTGAATTGCTGATTCTCCAAATCAGCATCAAATCTTCAGATGCGGGTTCGGCCAAATCAATTCGGGACAGTGCTCTGAATCAACGAATAGAATTACTGTGCCCTGAATTAGGCAGAATCGGAATCAGAATTGAATATGGCTGGCTTTACACACCCCTACTGTACATGTAGGAGCATGTTCATGTATGAATCAGACCAAGATAAGAAAATAAACACAGCTGTAGATTCTCTGCATTGTGTTATGCTTCGTAGGGCCACATGCCTTCCTAAGTCATAGATGTTTTGGATAACTCACTTTGTAAATGATGTTTCACGACTATATGCATGTAAAACCAAACATCCATCCCATTTTTTTGTTCTCCAATGACTAGTATGTTTTTTACTAGTATCCCTGAGATACATACTCCTGTAAGAACACTTCCAGTTAATTACAAGTTGGAGTTATGGGTGTGGGGTGAGAAAGCAGAGAGACTTGGTAAAGTTTTACAGGATTCATACTACATTTGAAAGCTAGCATGCTCTCATGGTTTATTCCCACTGAAAGCCCTTCTCTCACATATGGTGCATTATGAGTAGATGCCAGGAATGCATGTGGCTGAAATCTGGTTTTGTTTTTCCTTCTCTCCATGTGGTATACACCTGCACCTTGCTGACAAGACACTTGGACACTACAGTTCAAGCTCTCTAATTCAAATATGACCTTATCTCATTGTTCTCTGAGGAAGTACTGTTTCTCCATCTCCTCAGTTTTTATATGGCTTCTGTCTGCATTCATAATTCAGACACAGGATACATAAACTTTATTGTCATATCCATTGGATTTTGCTAAAAAATACCCCAGCTTTTATTGGTCTTTTAGACAGAAACCACTCTAACATATTCTATATCTCAGCCCTATGCTACACTACATTGGTTCACTGCACACAGGTGGAAGAGGTGAATGAGAACTGCACAATAAAATTTCCTAGTACAGAAGTGCTCAATGCCTAGCCTGTGGGCCAGATCCAGCCCCCAGCTCCTTGTCCTCTATCCTGCAGGCTCCCCACTGATCCATGAAGAGCCCTGCAGGCCCTGGTCCTGCATGCTAGATGTGGCATACAGGGCAGCACAGGGCCTGAACCCAGCACTGGAGGCCTGGTGGAAGTGGCACAGGGTCAGGGCTCTTTTCCCAGTATGCAGGAGTAGGAGGAGGTAGCACAGGGTCCCAGGCCACCAGTCCCAGAATGCAGGACTGGGTGGGGACAGTACAATTTGGATCCAGGTGTGCACACCTAATCTCAGCCACAGACTGGTGCCACACCACTCATTTGGCCCAATGGGCCAAAGGTTGAGCATCACTGTTTTAGTATGTCATAAGTGGAGAAACATCATGTATATTGTAAATAACTTTGGAAGGATACGTATATAAAAATGGAAATTGCTATTTCCAAGAAAGCCAGGAAAAAGAAAACCTTAGAGATTAATGTGATCATATATCAGTGGAAGCTAGATAATCTCCATCCAGAATACTGAAAACTGGCATATGAAATTGCTGTTCTGGTACCAAGTACTTCTTCTATTAAATCAGAAGCAGTACCACATTACTGGAAAAGAACTAATGCAGTTCTTATTTTCAGAAAATAGGGGGAAAAAATCAGAGAACTAGACAAATTCTTTTTCTGACCTCAGTGGTATGTTGCAGTTTAGAAAACATTTTGAAGAAAAAAGAAGTATATGTGGTAGTCAATGAAAAATGAAAAACTGCAACAAAGATTTAGCAAATATAGATGATACCAACATAACCTAATAGTTTTAATAAGAAAATAGATTTTCTAGATAAAGGAACTGTCATTAGTTCTAACCTGTCTCACCCTCAGGAAAGAATTTTATATGATGCCCTCTTGGAAAATTATTAGTTAAGCTGGACAACATTGGTATTAGTATATGAATTATAACTGAAATAAGGAATTGGCTAAAGAGTTTGTACTAGGAGGAGACTGATTCTTTCTTTGTCCCCTTCTTATATATTTTTATTAATGACATAGGCACAAAAAAGTGTGCTAATTAATTTGCCAATGGAAAAAAATTAGGAGGTATCTGTAATACTAAAGGGATCAGAATATCAGAGAGGAAAAAATGGATGCCCATAAGGCATCTATATCTATCTATCTCTGCCTAGCTATATATCGATATATAGATATCGATAGATAGATAGATAGATAGTACAGGGTCATTCACATAGGAACTAATAATAAGAATTCTACTGATGAGCTACCAGCTTACAGAAAGCAATGGCATAAGAATACTGGTATTAGTTGATCACAGAATGACTATAAGATAGTCATGTACCATGGTTATAAAATGAATAAATAAATAAATAAAATAAACACGAATGCACTCCTAGAATGTATTAGATAAAGTGCTTCTAATAGGAACTCGCAAGTCCTTATGCCATTATACAAGCCCCTAACAAAATTTTGCCTGTGCACAGCTTTAACCCCCTGTGTTTTTTTTAAAAAAAGAGGAAATCAAACTGGAACAGGCACAGGGACGGGGTACATGAATTTTTAGGAGAATGAGGAGACTATATTATGGCTAGGTAGAGACATTTAAAAAGCCCAAGGCAGAATCCATCTAAGTTATGCTGTTTTCTATAAGTGGCGTAGTTTAGATCGGTAGCAAACTTGGTGGAGAGCGGGTGGGGGGCAAATCTTAGGGAATTTATAGATGCACTCTGTGAGTGTGGGGGGGAGGGAGAGGGGGAACTTTAATTAGAGTGGCCTCAAGAGCTGCTCTAATTAAAAGCACTCAGAGCATCAGTGTCCCTGCACTGAAAAAGGTGGCAGAAATGCTTTAATTAAAGCTCATTGAACAAGCTTTAGTTAAAATGTCCCCACCGCCATTTTTCATCATGGGTGCACTGATGATGCTGAAATCTGCTACAGCGTGGTAATTACCACACTCCAACAGACCTGATTAATCTAAATTAATTGCATGTGCTCCAACATGCTGTAATTACAGTGCATCAGAGCAGCCTCACTGCACATGTATAGGCATCCTTAGACTGGGTTCTGCCCTTTTGAAACCTGTCTATGTGTGCTGAACTTCTATTCTGTTATGGGTATAGACTGGTTTTGTGTGCTAAGCTTCTGTCCTGAGTATAGACTGGTTTCCAGCCATTTATACCAGTAAGTGTAATGTCTGTACTTGGCCTATGAGAGGAGACTAAGTGATTTAACTTGTCTGACTTATTTTAATAAGTCGAGGGGGGGCAGGATAAAAATTGCTTCTCATAACTGTATCAAGCAGGGTAAAACCCAGGAAGAGACAGCAGCTATTTCAGTTGCAGGACAGTGCTGCCAGAAGAGCAAACAAGTTTAAACTGGCCAGGAATCAATTTATGCTGGAAATCAAAAGAGGGTTTGTAAACATTAGAAGTACAAAGGTTCTAGAACAGTTTCTCTGGAGAAACACTGGAGCACCAACCTAACTGGTTTTTATAAGAAACAGCTTGATAATTTTTTTAATAATATTATCAGAAGTGACTATTTATAATAAGAAGGGACGAGACTCAGTGACGCATAATATCCTCCCAATCTTATGTTTTTTTCTATAGTAGAGAAATGTTTATAGAATGATCCACAGAAAACCAGGGAGAGCATCTTTCTCTGTCTCTTTCTTCCTCTCTGCCCTCACCCCTCCCATTTAGTTAACGGTGTGACAGAGCAATGGTAAGAGCCATTTGGTAAGAGCTGCAGCAGCACAGCTCTTACGACATGGGTACATTTACCCCCTTTCTTCTTAATTCTACCCACAAGATTCCAGGAAAACAGACTAAAATGGAATACCTGAACGTTGTTTTAGACCCGAAACCTTTGGAACTGAAATCATGCAACCTTTTCAAGCAGGTCCTGCCAGTATATATCAAACAGAGCTTGAGACCACAAGTTCAGTTAAATTCTTTTGTAAGAAAACTTGGAAATTTCCTTGCTTTGAATGTTGTACGTCATGGTGTTCTTGCTTGTGCATAAAAAATTACACGGCAGTAACTTTTAAGAGCAGAGCATTTCCTCAGGAAGTTTGTGTGGTTTACCAGGAGATGCAGAATTGTTAGAAAAGACCCACTGCTTTAGACCCAAGCTACAGATTAAACAAAATTATGTTTATTGCTTTGTTCCTTTCTTTAAAAATAGATTGCCTTTTTCTCCTGAATCACTGAATAATCCTAAAAATACAGGTAGTCAAGTAAGTTGGAAGCATGAGAAGCATGTAAAAGAGTTCTTAGTCACTAATGCACCTCATATACAGGCCCATATGTTCAAAAATGGCCTGAAAGCTTTTGAACATAAATTACATACAGAGATACATACAGCTAAGATAATTGGTTTGTGAAATTGTGAAAGTGCTATGAGTGATTTCAGCACTCATAGCACCTTCTACCAGCAAATAAATTGAATTTGAGTGAAAACATCTGTTATATCCATGTGCAAATGTTTGCGACTACAACCTCACATGTGCATATACTGAAACCAGGTTGAAGCCCCCTTTGAAAACCTGGTCTAGGATTTGCATCTTTGCTTTTAATGTGACAAAGGGCCAGACTTTGCTGTGATGGTAAAGGATGAAGATGAGTTATACATCAGAGAGCAGAGACATGAGTCTCATTTGGTTCCTTTGCTATTGTAGTGATATTTGTCTTTTTTTTTTCTTTGTTCAAGCAGAAGGAAATGTCCCCCCACTTGGGCAGAGAATCAACAGCACAGGTGAACTTGTGAGAGAGAGGTCAGAACTGTGGTCTACAAAAATGTATATTCCTCTTCCCAGCACAAATTCCACTGTCTGCCAAAAGTGTTACACTATAAATACAGGTTTAGGTAAGCCCCTTCCTAACCGTATCTTCCTATAGTGAGGCACATGGATTTGTGACTAAAGGGCCCACTGCTAGGGAAACCACAGCAGCACAACAGATGCACATCTTGGATAGTTAAGAAAGCCCTCTCTCTTCAACATTCATGAACTTCCATGCTACATAAGTAGCCAGCTGCAAAAAGCCTTGAAATAATGACAGGCATTGAGGTGCAAAAGCATTTAAAGCAGAAGTTCCTATCAAATGGCCCTCTCTAAGTTCATACCTTATTAAGGCGACTTATTTCACATTCATAGTGCTCTTGTTTTCTAGCCATTGAAGCATTTTTTTCTTTCAGAAGCTTGTTCTCTTCCTTCATTCCATGCAAGGCTTCATTCTGGACTTCTTGCTCTTTCTGGAATGTAAAATATATATAAGTTGATTCAGTGCAGCTGGAAGAATTTTCCAAGAATGATTTTCAGAATCTCTTCCATCTGGCAATCATGTTGCACTGCTGTTCCAGGGAATTATGCCAAAGTGATGGCGAGAAAGAAGCAGGAGAACAAATAGTTAGCAGAACCTTAGACAGTATTTTGAGGCTGTATCCACCAATCACATTATTATTAGATAGAAGTGTAACTTGCCAGACCAAATCCTGGTCCCCTTATGCCCATTTTGTGGTCCCTGGTTGCACAAAAAGAGCCATAAAACCGTGTGGCTAAATAGATGAGGCAGCACAGAGAGGACTACACAACCCCACATTAACCCCTGGTCTAAGTGGCAAATTCACATGATCTCAGCAGCGGTCCAGCAATCATGGTAGTGGAATACTTATGTGAGAGCCACAGCAGATGATAGTTTACGGCAGCCTGGAGGCTTCTCTGAAGGTATTTCTACATAGCACAATGCAGTGCTTAAAGCTAACAAAGCTACCTCAGGTTACTAGAAAAGTATTACCATAGTAGCACAGCACTTCCTCCAGCTAATTAGCTATGCTGAGAAGTGGAGCATATTTGCCCAGGCAAAGCATCGTCATGCTGTATAGTCTCTGGTATCAAAGGTAGCTCATTTAATGCTCCAGTGCATCATGCAGATAGTTGCATTAGGGGTAAGATGAAGTC
Organism: Crocodylus siamensis; assembly: GCF_052110815.1. Taxonomy (NCBI): domain Eukaryota; kingdom Metazoa; phylum Chordata; order Crocodylia; family Crocodylidae; genus Crocodylus; species Crocodylus siamensis. The sequence goes on along the minus strand of NC_143396.1, from coordinate 114,584,066 downwards.
CCAGCAGGATGCAGGATCAGAGAGCAGCTAAAGTAGTTCACAGACACCTTCCTACACCTTTCCCTCAGCTGTGATGCCTGGAGCTTACCCACATCTATATGCTGATTCAGTACTATTCCCATTAAGGACAGCACTATGTTACTTTATGATGATGTAGGGATTAACAGAACAGGCTTGTTAAACTTACAGTCTGATTCTGATCACACACCAGATATAGGCTGCTATTACAGTACTGCCGTCAATGCAACTACTCCTGATTTACAAACGGATGAAGCAGAGATCAGAAATAGACTCCCAGTGTGACTAGTATTGCACAAGTTCTTGACCAACTGCTCTCATAAAGGTAAGCACGTTCCTTGTTAGGCAACTTTGGAAGATTGGGTTAGATCAAAGTTATTCTGAGTTCTTTTAATTTAATTTTAAAAGCTTGTTTCCTCTTATACAAAACAAGAATTACTGTTAAGACTTTTTCTAATGCAGCTGCCTTGGGCAATAAAGAAACAAATGACAGTGATCCTAAATCTGCTGTGTTTAAACACACAAGGGACTATAAAACCCTGTCTTATGTGGAACAGGTGTGCCTCTGTTCAGTTAGCTACTAGGTAGTTACTACTTAAATGACAGGCAAAAAATCCATGTGCACATCTACTCACTAATAAAGCAATATACATTTACAGGTGATATGGCTTCTCTCAATAGAACCCAAATTACTTCAGATATTTAATTTCTTGAAAACAAACTGAAAAGGATACCAGGGTATCTCCTGATTAATTAGAGATCAGTTTTTGCAAATTACTTTTTAAAAATCCTTAAATCTTCATAAATATTTCGATCTCTTCTTGCTTCGGTACTTGCAGTTCTCTCTAAAGTCTCCCATAACTCCCAATTCTCTAAATCCCAGCATATGCAAAATTCAAGTTTGTAGCTTGGAAAATAGTTGGTTTTGCTACTAGGTGTGTGCAGGTTGTCATGAGTGACAAGTGTGTTAGAAGGATTGCTTATCAATTTCTTTCCCTCTTTCTTTTTTGTTCTGTGATCCATATTTAAGATCATGCCACGAATATTGGGATCCCTTTCAAAGGTGTTAGCTGGGGACAAAAGATCCAATGAAATCTGAACATGGATGACTTGATAGCCTTTCCTAGTTGAATAGTTACAGAAAAAGGTCTCACAGGAAACTGTAGTGAAAATAAATAAAGGGATATGGCCTAAAAAACTGTGAGAACTAGCACGGTGAGTCCAGACTGCTTGTTATTGAGGAAAGTAAAATAAGGGAAACTGAAGATAAGTCTAAACTCATACCAATACCAGTTGGCATCCTTTAAAGGGCTACTCCACCATACCCTATACTCCAATCCCTCCGCAAAAGAAAGAGGAAATACATACAGTCTGATAAAGACGCAGGAACAGCTGCATTTGACGCAGCCTTGTCCCAAGTGTCTGAATGCTAAGGGATGGCTATTCTTGAGTAAGCACATTCTTGAAAGTCTTTAGCTCCTCAGCCAAAAAGAGAGGCTTGCTAATACCAGCAGCACCTGCCACAGAGTATGTTACCCTTCCCAGTGGCTTCACAACTGCTGAGCTAAACCAGTTCAATACAGTTACAGACGAACTGTGTACGTATTAGATAAGAACCGGATAAGTATTTTATGCTACACCTCTACATGTAGGCACGACCTCAGTTGCACAAGCAAGAGATGGATGAGCGGATGAGCCTGCCAACTATTTCATAACAGTCCCAAGCAACTTAATCCAACACATTGGTTACAAGGACACGAACAAAGAATTTATCAGGCAGACTTTTTGTAGGTCTGAGGAACAGCCAGCTATCCAAGTACCAAAAATTATCCTACCCTCAGACAAAGGGCAGCTAAAAATATAGTTCTCTAGAAGTAGGAGATTCTTCTCAGGAATTACTTCAAGGAGGAACCTATTGTAAAATACAGACAAAAAAGGAAATACACCAAGATGTCCAAAATAACAACTACCAGACCAATCTAAACATAAATGGAACTAGCATAGGATAAAGAAACATAACATGAGCTTAAAAGAATACCCATGACTTAGCAAGTCACTTCCGTCAGAAGAAGGGCTTTGACAGGCATCCTAGAGTCAATTTTTTGAGATTATTGAATCTAGGCAATCATGAATGACTGGAAGCTTTCAAAGAAAAGGGAATAGTGTAGAGACTCAGAGCCCTGCACAGTCCTACTTTATCAGTGTACCAGAAGCAAGTCACCTACTACAACCAGTGTCACCCAACACACTCTGATCGCTATGAGACTAATCCTATGAAAACCACCTTGCCCAGACAGTCACCACAAAACTGCAAAAACTGCATATTTTTCAATACTTCTTTGCATGAAGAGATACCTGGTTTAAAAAGGCAACATATTTACATTTCTGACCAATTATGAAAGATCTTGAGAATTCAAGAGCAGCAAAGGTCTAAGAGTTTAATGTCTTAAGGGGCTAATGTAGTATAGTTTTGAACCTTTAGAACTGGATTACCACCTAAGATTTTTTTTTTTATGATAACCTGCAATCTTTCTACTGACATCTAAGCTTTTTTACTTTTTAATCACACATTTTACATAATGCAAATGTAAGCCTGCCCTGGATGCCAATAAGAAGAGGCTGGTTCAGATTTAGGGCTTTAACACCAGCTTTCTAAATCTGGCTCAAGCCCCCACCCAGAAGCCTGGGGAAAAAGAAATTAACTGGATGCAAACAAACTTCCATACACACAAACAATGATCAACTAAAACAGGATTTATTATAGGGGGAAAAGGGATACACACATGACCTTAGAGAAAACCATAACCATTAAATATTAAGTGAACCTCAAACTGTTAATAGTCTAAGGGCCAGGTTGCATAAGACATTAGCACATGTTAAATGCACTTGAAACTCATGTGCCTGCATGTTCAAGCAGGATGACACAGGCTAAGTGCACTTGTGTCATATCAAATTTAAGATTTTCCAGCAAGTGTTTCCAGATTATATTAAGGAACACATGTTGAACTAACATTGGATTGCTCCATAGAAATACTATCATCAGTCGTGATCTCGAGGCAGGGACCCATAATCTGATTGTGGGTCCCAGCCCCAAACCACACAGGAGTCTTAAACTAGCTCCAGCATAGTCCCAGCACTGGAATAAAAAAAATCAGCTAACTGCCAGTCTCAGCCCTTGGGACTGCATCCAAGCTGGTTGCAGACTCCAGTGCAGTCCCAGGGCTGGGACTAACAATCAGCTGATTGTCTGTCCCAGCCCCCACACCATCTAGTCTCAAACCAGCTATCTTGTGGTTCTGGGACCTCAAACAACAATCAGCTGATTGTCAACCCAAAAAGAGGGTTGCAAGAATATATGGAAGGGTCGCAGACAGACTTTAAAAGTGGATCAACAAACTTTAAAAATGGATTCTCCTTTAAAGGAGAAAAAATATGGGAAACTGGTTTTTCCCTTGTGTGCTAGGAGAGTTCCAGCATAGATTCATAGATATTTTGGTCAGAAGGGACCTCAAAAGATCATCAAGATCTCTTTCCTCTGCTGCGCTGCTGAGAAGGTTATCCCCCAGCTGACAGGTGTGCTGGTGGTTCCCTCTCCCTAGGTGCAGCACCTTGCACTTGTCCTTGTTGAACTGCATCCTGTTGTTTTCTGCCCACTTCTCTAACCTGTCCAGGTCAATGTGGATTCAGTTTCTACCAATCAGTGTGTTTGCTTCACCCCATAGTTTGGTGTCATCTGCAAATTTGAACAGAGTGCTTTCCAAGCCATCATCCAGGTCACCGAAAAAGATATTGAACAGCACCGGCCCAAGGACCAAGCCTTGGGGAACCGGACTGCCCACATCTTTCGAGGTCAATACTGACCCATCCACCATGCAAGGGGCTGCGTGAGCTTATGCTTCACACACTGAGCAGCTGAGGCTTGGGTGTGGGGGGCAGCAGGTCAGGAGTGAGGGGCACTGGGTCAGGATTGGATGTTGATGTTTACAATTGGGCCCCTGGTACAAAAAAGGTTGAGAACCACTGGCTAGAAAGACCAGACTGAGACTCTTTGGTGGCTGCTGCACTCCTGCTTAAACACAAGACGGTGCTGCTATGCCTTGTTTGTCCATCAATATTTGCATCCAGCCTTATTTGGAAGGCAGATCTTCAAACAGGCTCACGCTTTCTTAGCTTTTTTTTTTAAAAAAAAAGAGTTTACAGACAAGCATTTATAGTTATTTTTAAAAGGCTACCCATTTATGGACAATTGTCAATGCTGGTTTAGAGCCTTTCTTAGGGGACATACAGTAAAAAAGTAAGGGTCTGTATCATGAGTCAGATGTTGCATTCAACCATAGTCTCTGGTATGCTAGATCTCTACTCTCCACAGGAAGAAAGATCAAACACAGGCGAACATTGAGCAAGGTCCTTAAGCTGATTTTTAACTTTACAAGCATATGAGTAGTCCCATTCTGCTAAAGTAGGGCTTGAGCTAGACGAGAAAAATATCTGCTTGAACACCTCACAGTTCTTCAGCTGATCCACCTCACACAAAGAAAATATGAGTTGGGGGTGGGGGGGAGGAGAGCTCAGTTTATGATACAGCTACTAATGACAAACTTCAGTATCTGAATCCTAGAAATGACCTGTGCCTTATACTGCTTCCAGATTGAGCTCTAGCTTCAGGCCTTGCAAGAAAACCCCAACTTCAAGTCTTAAGATGTGATCCATTCCTATTATAGCGTGCAGTGTATCCACCACTCTGATATAAATTGACATGATCACAGTTGAAAACCATATATTCTTTTTTTTGCAGGATCAGGCTCCAATGTTACTAAGATAAAGAAGAACTTTATACATGCTTTGATATGTACTTAAAACATGCATTCTGATAATACAAGGCAGTAAAAATCATTGTGTATTTGCATTTAAACATCTACATATACAGCTGAAAGTATTATTGGTCACTCAAATTCCTGCAGTATTTACAGAAAACTCACTTTAAAACTGAGCAAGCTGGAAGGGGACAGGTATAGAACTAATTCTGATCTGTATTCTTATCTTATTACTTAGGTGAGCTTTTGAGACCTGTTGTTTCTATAGGTTTAGTTCTCATTTGCTTCTCTCTCCTAGCACTGCCCCCTTCCCCACTCTGCCCCTCATCTATCTCTCTATCCCATCTCCCTTGTCTTTTGTATTCTAATTTATCTCTCCTTATACTCTGCTTTCTGAACATCCTTTCACAGCATCTGATGAAGTGAGCTTGGGTTCATGAAAGCTTGTGCTCTCTCCCTCTCTATGTATAAATATCTTAGTTTGCTTCCTGACTAACTTCAGACTAACATGGACCTACTATGAAAGCACTGTTTAAATTTCCCATGCTCACCCTTCCTCTCCACCAATATTCTATTCATTTAGTCTTCCGTCTACTTGTAGGGTGACACAGAAGTTATTTCCTCCCGTCGAGAATCTCTGATCTGAAGCCTCATCCACCCCCTCACTTCAGCAACATAATGCCTGAGAGCAAGTCCAACGTGCTAGTCTCCTCTTGCTGGTGAGTAACCCATCTCTTACTAGGAAATAAAATGCACGTAGCACCTTGGAAGCAAACAGTTCAGTAGAAAAGGGTAATGTAGGGGAATCCTCCTACCACTTCCTGAAGGAACACATCTCTGGCCAGGCCTCTCAGCCCTTCACATTCTTGCTGATTTTGGTGCTGCTCTTCCTCCAACTCACGCACTCTCTTCTGGGATGCATCCAGTTTTGCTTTCACTTCTGCAAGCTGCAAAGCAAGCATACACACTCACAGGCTGATTCAAGCCTAAAACGCTGAGTGATGCAGCATCCTTAAAGCTCCTTCAAAATCTTTGTTCTCAGTATGTTACTCTTAGGCAGAGAAAGAGCAGGATTCGGTTAGGAGTGAATATTTTTCCCTTCCTTTTCCAAACCAGGCTTTCTCCATAAGATTATGGGGCCAAATTCTTAGCTGGTACAAATCCAGTTAGCTCCATTATTGATGATGCTGCCAATCCATATAAGCTGAAGATCTGCATTTCTTTATGAATTTAATGCTCTTTTCATCCCACTGTGAGCTCCCTCTGCAATGATGTCACCCAATCAGAAGAGCAAAATTATTGATCATGCAACAACCAAGTCAATTTGGTTTCTCTTTCTCCCTTTCACTCTAGCACTTTGGCTAGGGACAGACATTACACATAAATCTGTTTAAGTGATCAGAAACTGGTTTAAACCTGTAACAGAACAGAAGTTCAGTGAACATAAACCAGTTTGAAAATGGCTAAAACCAGTTTGAGATAAACCTGGTTGAATGTAGTATCAGACTTAACTGATTTGGCTCAAACTGGTTTATGCAATGTCTGTCCCAGACCCCTTGCTGATTTAAGATAAACCAGACACCCCAGCATGCCGGCTTGCTCTCTGGGCTGGGTGGGGTTCTCTGCTCCACAGCAGAGCTGGCCCCTCCCCTTTGCTCCCTGGCTGCAGCTCTGCACAGACTGCAGGCATCTACCTGGCTCCCCCCTCACAACTCCCTGCTAAGCAGGGATTCCACCATCCCCTCTGCCTTACACAGCATTAGCTAGCAGACTACATGCTGGCTATGGTCCGTGCTGTGGCAGACAGGACAAAGGGAGAATCAACAGGTAGCTGGTAATGTCCCTTTGTTGTTTCCTTAATGAGATGATAAACACTGAGTTAGGGGTGATAAACACTGTTATCAATTCCCTACTGGGCTGGTCAGAAGTGGGGGGAACCCCTCTCTAATCAAAGAATACTGCCAGGGCCTCAGTTCAGCACTGTTCAAGGGAAGGGCACTCCAGCACCCTTCCACTCCCTGGCTTCTAGCCTGAGCCACTGCAGGCATGTGCTGGCATTTCTGGGATGTCTGTCCAGTTACAAAGCGGATTTAGCCTAGCCAGGTTAGAGTAACCTGCAAAGACTGAGTCAATTCAGGCTCAGGCTTTTTGAATGTCTGTCTGTACAAACATTTTGAATGTTTGTAAGCACTTGGTGGAGAGGTGGGAAGGGGAACACACTGTTACAAGAGCTGGTTGGAAAATTTCAGAGACAAAGGGCCTTTTTACACGGTAATTTTGGGTGGCTCCTGGAGCTCTTAACACCTGGTCCGTCCATTATTAACACCTGAAACCAATTTTAAAACACTTGGTTAAGCAGCTGAGAGGTGCCCCAGTTCAGGGCAGGATTATCTCTCATCTTATATTACCTATCTTATCTCACTCTAAGATGTAGCCACTCTAGGCTACTCTTAATGTTAATACCCCACCTGCCTCCCCCTCCTATGCTGGCCTGTATTGGGCCGCTACCTTCCCCTAGCCTCCGCAGTACCTCAGATCCCTGATTGATGTCTCCTCCCCTCCTACATACTTGTAGCTGCCCACTCTGTCTGTCTTGGGGGAGCAAGCAGCAAAGAGTTAACCTGCCTACCTGGCTGCCACTGCTGCATTCTGGGTGGGCTCCGCCCAGAGAAGAGCAGGAGTCTGGCAAAAATAAGTGGAGGTGCTCATTCTCTTATAAAGCAGTAAAAGCATGCTTGCATTGCTTTATAAGATTATTTGATCACTTGTTACTTAAAAGAAAAAGAAAAAACAAGGTACAGGCCACCATTTTTATAAGCCAATTAATTACAGTGTTTTCAAAGAAACGGCCATGGAACATATCAACAGGTGGGGAAAAAGAAACCTGATACTTTGATGCAAACACGGGAAAGGGAACAAAAATATGTATTTAAAATAAAAAAGTACAGAAGTCTTTCTGAGGGGTAACAGTAGGGTAGGGATTGGCAATATTTTTGGGCAGCATGCCAAAAACACCCACAACCTCGACTGTAAGATATTGCCATGTTGAGGCAGATGGCAGGGAAGCTGTGAGGGAGCCAATCCTTGTTGTGACAGAGTAGTCCTGGCCCCTTCCATGCTGTCCACCACAAGGCATGCATGCAATGAAAAATGCCTTCACATGCCGCACTCTGTATTGGGGGTTGGGAGTGAGGGGCAATAGCAGGGCTGAAGTGGGGAGGGAGCTGTGGGGAGGGAGTGAGGGGCAGGGGCATGGCATGGGCATATCGCTGTCCCCCACAATCATATTCTTCCTGCCCCTGACAGGTGTCCTCATTTTTGAAACTGGAAATATGGTGGTAACCCTACGTAACAGAGACCAGAGATAGAGCTTCAGATAAGATCCCCTTCACACTCTAAGGGGCCTCAATCTAGTGATTCATAAACCAATTTGGAAAGTAGCACTGAGAATGGGGTGAGGGTCACTGGATCTGTCATGCATATTTAGTGTCTTTGGCACATACCACACACCTGTAAAGGAAACCTGACTTGACATGTTTTATGAACTTGTGGAGGGCATGAGGATGCCATTTTGATCAAGGAGACCTATTTATCTAACCACTATGAATCTCATCTCCAGTAAACAACTGCTAGAAAAATCATAATCTCATTAATTTATATTTTATATGGAAACATTTTAATTTTTCCTTTCTGTGGGAGTGAAAGTATAATGTGAATGTTTTTATACTGTTTAAAAAAAAAAAATCACCATAGCTATGGTCTGCCTTGTATTTAAAGATGGAGCCACTGTCAGCTGATAACACTTTCTGACCTACACAGAAACAGTCAAAATTGTTACCTTTCTTTCATATTGTTTTTTCATACTCCTGAATTGTTGATCCCATTGTTTGTTCACCTCCAGTAGCTGTAATTAGCAATCAGTGATCCTCAGTCAACAAAATTTACTTACAATGCATTTTTAGATAAAAACAAACTACCTAGCCAAGTTGTTCAACATCACCTCATTAACTTGCGTTGGGGAAATGAAAGTTCAAAGGTTGCAAACTTTTGTGGCATATCTGCCAATTCTTTGCTATTTTTCACCCATAGTGCAGTCAAGGTGCAGTGAATCTGGGTTCACGAAGTGATATTTGCATCATACAGACGCATGGCAAACAGCAGGTCATTCATGGTTAATAATGCAAATGCCAACCTACCACTCCCATGCAGATTCTTATTAAAGCCATCCCACGCTTTTCCTTATCTACAGTTCAATTAAGTCAAATAAGCATGTTAATAACATCTGTGCACCTTTAAACTAGATGTTTTTATGTAGCCAAATTATACAGAAGTACTTTTGATGGTTCATGTAAGTAAGGCAAGCAAGAATTGGGTCTCATTATACACATAAACAGCATATAAAAATTTAGCAGTAGGATTAATGCTGGCATATTTTTATGGTACATATGTAAAAAAAAAGTTCCCATTTCTTTCTAGTTAGCTTCACAGTAAGCCATTTGTTTCAGTTCAGCTACAATCTGTGTCAATCTAATAGGTTATATTATAATATATTATAAGTATTATAAGTAATTTTTAGAATTTTAAAGGGAGACTTAAAATTACCTCTTGTCTCTGTCTTTCCAATGAAATGATCTGTTGTTCAAGAGTATCTGTGGATGTGCTCTTCTTTTTTGTTAGCAATAAACACTTCAAATAAGGAGAGAGAAAAGGACATTTAAAAATAAGTCCTCCCAAATTATGCTAATTTACATCTACCGTACAGTCTGCTTACACTCTGCTGTAAAGCTGGAAAAGGATATCACCTTTGTACCACCATAAAATGTTTAATGGCAACACATAGTGAAAGCAAATAGACATCCATGCCCTTTATCATGTCACAAATGCCTTCATTTTTTGCCACAACAAAAAAAAGACAGCAATAGTTTGTGCCATGTTTTCACAATGGATGTCTATTTGCTTTATGGCAGCAGTGGTTGGACAGCCTGAATCTGTCTGCGCTCTGCAGGTACCCTGGGCAGGCCCCGGCTGCATACTCTTCAAGCCACAGGACTGCCTGCCTGGCTTACCCTCTTCCATAGATGTGCTCCCAGAATCTCCAGGGTGCCTCTTGATAAGTTGGGAACCCCAGCTTTCCCACTTACAGAGAGGAGTCCCAGAGATTCCCAGGAGTGTGTCCCAGTTCATGGGGAACAGGACAATGGACAACGAGTATTTCACCCAATGAAGTGGATCAGATGATCCACTTAATTAGGCAATGTCTAGTTATATCTTAAAGCAGCTATAGTGTAAATGTATGTTAGGGCCCACTGAAATCTGGGATACCTGCTTATACCAGATAAGGTTGCAACTTACTGAGCACATCTACATATTCAACTAATGTGACCAAATAAACTCCAGTGCAATTTGAGTCAGAGTGAACTAATCTGTCTTTACAGCAGAGTATAAGCAGAGTGGTAGATGTAATTTTTCTATTGCTAATCAACATCACTGTCTACACATGTATTTAAGCGCAGTAATTCACTCCGCTGTTAGAAAGTACTTGTGTCTGCTGGGACTGTCCGATAGCACTGTCAATTAGTCTACACCGGCCCAATTGCCACGCACATGTAGACGGTGATGCTTTACTGTGCAGTAAATTAGTCTACTACTCAGAAAAGCACACATGTAGACATGCCCATTGTGAAATTTGACTGCATTACAGATTAAATATTTAGATAGCAGTTTACATAAAGAATACTTTCTTTTTACTAGTTAAGTTGATATTCTATTTTTTTAATCTTACAAGTATGTTTTGCCTCTTAAAACAATAGGATTTGGATTCTAGGCTGCAAACCACTCTAGGCACAGTAATAAGCATGAAACATCCCAATCATTAATGATCACTAGTATGACAGTATAGTTAGCACCTGGATGATGCCTGGCAATAAGTGTTTGCGGGACTAGACAAATAATAATGGTCTGGCACAATGGGTTTAAAAAGGTACTGCAGAAAAGAACAGCAAGTTATTTATATCCATTATGGTATTAGGTTAATCTGTCATTATTCAAATATTTTTAAGGTGGATTTTTCTTCAGAAGAAGTTTCAACTAAATCTTCATTTTTATATTGCTAACCAAACAACAGTCATTTCCAAAAAAAAAAGCTATCAGAGATTCTCCTGATAAACTATGATGTACACTGGATACTAGGGCCCGTTCCACTTTGACTTCTGTTTCGATGTTTCAGTGGAACAGTATTTAATTTTGAGTTTCATTTCATTTTGAAAGCACTGCTCCATTTCATTTCATCGAAACTGTTTTGCTGTTTCGATGTTGTCTTGTTGTTTTGCCCATAGGCTGTTCTGCACCCAGCACCGGGAAGATCAGTGCTGCCACTGGCCCCAACTGGCAGCACCAGCCTCCTGTCATTCAGCATGCAGATCAGGGACCTGCACCCGTGGGAGGAGTCCGGCACAGCCCCGCAGCCCTCCTGGGGGTGTGGGCAGGCCCCCAATCTGCCTGCCAGATGACAGGAACCTGCTGCTGCCAGCTGGGACTGGCAATTAAGCCATGTAAGCCTGGCTTCAAAACTCAAAAAGTTTCAACACTTCCAAAACATTTTGAGTGCCCTTGTTTCATTTCAAAGTGTTTTGAAGGCTTTAATTTCATTTCGATTTCACTGTTTCGAGCTCAAAACGCATTGTAACAGCTTCAGAATGAAGCACCAGGAGAAATCTCACACAACCATACTAGATACATTGGATAAGAGAACTGTAATTGAAACGTGTATCATATGCCATCTGGCACACGGCATGTTACCCCAGGTGGGGTAGGGGAGGTGGGGGGGAGCCTTATCTGGGGTCTTGCGGGGCTCCTGGGACTGCAGCAATGGCAGTCCTACTGCATGGATCCTGGCCAGCATCCAATGTGTGGCTCTGGCCAGTCAGGCTCTGGTTTTGAGCAGCGTGCGCTACCTCCGTGTGCGCTGCTTTGCTCAGCTTTTTTTTGATGCAGGTATTTTTGATCCATGGATATTCAGGTGTCCAAAAAACCCATGCTGCTTCCTAGCAGTGTGGAGAACAGCTGAATGTGTGGCATGTAGTGCCACAGATGAGTCTGCAGTGCCATATACTGCACAGACATGCTTTTCTGGACACGGCTTTAAATAACCTAGTTAGAAAACCCAAGGACATTTTCAGTCAGTACTGTGAGAAGCTGTAAAACTGAAGTACTTAAGTTCTTGAATCTTCAGAGTCCAATTTCTCTCTTCAGTTTAGTGAATTCAGTCAGCCACCAACCAAAAACTTCTCAAAAGTAAACTACTTGTTCCTTTTAGTAATATTTACATGTTAGCATTGTATTTGGTGCTGCCAAAAAATTGTTCAGCAAAAACCCCCGGTAATATATTATGGCTCTCTCACTATCTTTGTGCATGAAAACAATTCCATTTGGGTGCATGGGTGTTTCCTTTGTTTATAAATCACTCTTATTTTTCTGCTCTCCAGAGTTATGTATGATAGTTGCTATACCTATCAGGAAGAGTACATTACAGTAATCATGCAATATTTTCAAGGTATGTTTGGCTTTATAAGCAAATAATGAAAAACAATGAGACTAAATCTACTCTAATTGACACCAGTGGAGTCTGAAGTACTTTATCTGAAAAAGCTGGATTTACTTTAAAATTACATTTATGAATCGGGCAATGGGATTTGCCTTTCATTCTTTTGCAATTGCATTTCTTCTGGAAATAATAGACTATTCAAGTTTATCTGGTTAACAACAACAGCCTCACAGGTTCATTCTCACACTTGTGAAAGAAAAACAAAAAGATCAAGCTTACAGCACAATAAGGGCATTCCTGAAAATATAATAATTCTGTAAAATATATATTATGTGAGCACTAACATTTGCAACATAAGTAGGAGTAGTTTAATAGTTCACTGTATTAGCTTAAATCTAGAAGCATCCTATACTCATGCCAATTTTACACTACTGTTGCTCTTGAGGTGCCAAAGCGCTCAGATGCTAATACAACACAGGGCTTAGTAACCTTCCTGCCTAACTTTAAGGATTTGGGATCCCACACTGAGATCATGGAACTATCATTATGTTTCAGTGTTCTCAGGATCTGAGCCTTCAACATCTGAGTGTGACTATTCCCATCTATGTGTTATAAGCTTACCACTATATAGTACAGAAGCTGCTTACGGTTCATTTTCTTAAGATTCACTTAAAAAAAAAAAATATGTATATATATATATCAGTAAAACACACTATTTATCTAAAATGATGTATAATATTACCCTATAGATTAAAACCTTCAGACAAAACTATTTTAATATCTGTGTATGACTGCAATGGTTCATCGACAAAATGATATACTTTAATCTCTTATTGTAAGCTGCCCCGAGCCTTTTGTTGGGAAAAGAAGCATATAAATCAAGTAAATAAATGTCAACTAGTTTAAATATTTCCATTAAACAACATATCACTGGTACTGGTTCCCATTAGACTTACCCTGGACTGCTGTGCCGAACTTTCCATGCTGCTTATGCTCGTCTCTGCCCATAAAAGAGGACCTCTGACATCAGTTTTGCTGCAAGTCTTGAAATCAAGACAAGGAAATAAATTGTATACCTCTATCCAACAAATGGGGGCGGAAATTCATTAACTTTCATTCATTATCCACCCAGAAGAACCTCACACCTCTGTGGCAGAGCAATATAGAATAAGAGATAGGTGACAGAACTCTGATTTTAACATTTTCCCCCTTCAAAACAGGGGCTTCCCAGAATGTCTAAAGCACGTTGTCTGTGACTAATACATGAAGCAGTACAGTTTTATATATATGTAAATTGCAATTCCCTCTGTTACTGGCTAAGCTACCAGAGGAAGTTGCACAGATGAGGAAAGGAAGAGTATTTTTTTTCACAAAATAGCACCAGGGACTGGGCATTCTTTTCCTAGGAACAAATGTATCAGTTTCTAGTCGGAACCAAGCCCTTTTCCTTGCCTGAGTATAAAATTTTCTGACATGACATAAAGACTTACTGTATTTGCTTATGTCAGAAAAAAATTGTGAGTCATGCTTAATGACAAGTACCAACCATGCTTGTAAAAAAAATAAAACACAATGGGAAGGAAACTCCTATACAAAAAGCAGTATATACAATGAAACATGCATTGTGATTAACTGTTTTAAGCTTGGTAAGCCAAGCTTGCTTTTCTTGAAATATAGTCCTACACCAGGGAAGAACTAAAGAACAAAAAGGCGGATTTTCTTCTTGCCTTTTTCCTTACTTCCAAGTTTTCGGGACTTGTTTGGATATCTAAATGTGAATATGCACAAGTTTGTACATACTGGCCTCAACCTCTATGCCATAGTTTCTTTCCCATCTGAAAAGGGGATAACAATACTTAAGTACCCTCAGATATGAGCTAAATGTTTCTCTGGGGATTTCACATCCTAGAATGGAATGGTGTGTACAGAAGCTGCTTTTTTGCCATTTAAAGCTCTTTATTTATTGCCATGATTTAACAGAAGTGTACAGCTTTACAGCACTTTAAAATGGGTACTTTAAAAATGCACCCTTGTTAAATGGGGTATTACATTTGAAACGGTGTATTTGATAATACTTTTGCAGCCTACAGTGCTTTAAATAACTTCTGCACACTGATCAAAGTTCTGACTGGGGAGAAGCCCCAGGAGGCTGTAAAGCCTCCTAGCCTGGAAAGTCCAGGGAGACTCAGAAGACTGCCCCTGCTCCCTCCCACCCGAAACACTGCACATCTGCCATGTTTAAGAGCACTGTCATTTTATAGTACTATAAAAAGTTCTCTAAATTACAGAATTGTAAGATGTGCACGGAGCACCAGGGAAATGCAAAATATGACTATTAAAATCTTCACATTCAGAATAATGGTGGATTGAAAAGAAAATGTTAAAGGACTTATATACTTGAGATGTGGGAAGATATCCAAATTTCTCACAAGGAATCAATGAAAAGTTATAATATAAAATTTTATTGAAAAGAACATAACTACTTGTCCAAAACCTGTAAATTTAATCAGAAAAGAAATACGTCTAAAATGATTTGTTGCAACACTGACTTGAGATGTCTGCTTGGTAAATTATAAGTAAACAATTTCTGTATTATAGAAGCTCAATCTCCACTTGGCTGAAATGGAGCTTCCACAAAAAGCAAATGCACTTTATGTACACTTTTCTCCCTTCATTTGTGTGTGTGCATGGAGGGAATAGGAGATGCTCTGTTTACTAGGGCATGCCGTGGAGTAACTAGGAACAATGGCCACAAACCGACAAAGAGCAGATTTAGGTTGGACATTAGAAAGAGCTTCTTCACAGTCAGGGTTGCCAGAATCTGGAATGGGCTTCCAATGGAGGTGATACTCTCCGCTACTCTGGGGGTCTTGAAGAGGAAACTGGACAAGCACCTAGCTGACCACAGCACTCTTGGCTGTCTGGGGCAGGGGGGTCAGACTCAATGACCTACTGAGGTCCCTTCCAACCCTAACATCTATAAATCTATGAAATTTATTTTTAAGATTCAGGCTCATAGTTACAGAGAGATGCTGTATTGGTGAAAATTTTAAAATAGTCTCAGCAGTACATTTTTATCATGGGGTCTTGGATAGATGATCACCGACACACTAGATCCAGAAAATACAGAATGACAGGCATCATGTAAATTGTTGCGTTTCCTTAACTTTTTGCCCAAGTAGTAATTCTTAGAATTGCAATTACAGGGTGCCGATGGACATGCAGCTCCCTGCTGTAACTCATGGCGCTTTGCAGGAAGCAAATCTGCTGATCAGCTGGAAGGCAAGAACTGCGGTTTTAAATGAGTTGTCCAGGTCCAGGAATGTGCTGCAAATGGCAACCTACTGTCTGAGAAGCCACCCGTGCCACAATGGAGCTGAAAGAGTCACAGTGCCAGAAGAGGGAGTTTATACATAATGTCAAAGACTGCTTGGGATCCAGCTATGACACCCCCGCATGGTGACTGTTCTTGTCCTGAGCCAGAGTGGTGTGGCAGGCTGCCACCCACCACCACCCACCATGGAGAGCCCCAGTCCAGGGACTCCTCCCTGGGATGGCATGCTCAAGAGTCCCATGACAGGTTTACCTGGATGGTGGCCGTGGGACAATGTTCCACACTGCACATTGATTGGGAGATGCTAAGGTGTGGGGGAGCCCCAGAACAGGAGATATGGTGGGTGACAGCCATTGACCTGGCCCAAGGAGCCAGGAAGGTGTCCAGTGGGGGTGCACTCTGGGGAGCAGCATTGGGGAAGGGGAGGGGGTCCAGGCTGCCCAAGACCCAATGTTGGGGCCAGCACTGACTACACCCACCTTCCAGAGCTATCTCACTATCCCCAGGTGCTGGTGGTCACCAGCATAGGTGCAGGGCCTCAAAGAGGCTCCAGGCCAGTCCTGGAAGGGGGGTGGAAGTGTTCAGATTGGAGGGGGGCAGCCCCAGTGGAGGTCACTCTGGGCACAGGCTCCACTGCAGCAAGGTGGCACAGCGTCTGTGAAAATAAGCAGCCCCTTGGGCTTGGGTCAAAGGTCCAGAATGGGCTACAACTTTTTTCTTTATTATGAGGACAAAAAGTTTGCCAGCCACAACATTTAATTAAACCAAGGGATGGCAGTTTCAGAATGCAGCATTCCCTCTACTACCCCAAGGTTTGGTGGTTTGTTAAGCTGAGCCCGTATGGCTGCCCAACTCCCGTCTCCCCCCTTAGTTGCCTGGTGCAGCCAGAGATGGAGAGACAGGAATCACAAACAGTAGGTTACCATTTTGGACCAAATCCTGTCTCCTCTTAGTTGTATTAGCCCCTCCAAACAAAGCAAGCAGGATTAGGCCCTGCACTGAGGATAGGCATAATGTCACAGATATGGTGGGGGTGGGAGAAAGTTGGTAAAAAAGTCAGGCTAAAAATTTCACATTTTCACAGAAACATCACAAGAAATTGCAGTACACATAAGTATTACTGATCTGTCCAAACACTGTACACCATTTTGGAATTGTTAAGGCATGTCCCACATAGACACATGTGCAAGCACATACAAGCACACACACATGCAATCAGCAGATATAATCTACTTAGTTTCCAAGAAGAGATTACACAGAAACCTCTTTGTTTGTCACACTGTTATCAACCCAATCCACATACAGCAGCAGTTTAGTAATGAAACCACTTGCCTGTCATGACTGATAACAGTAGGTCACCTGAAAATCTGACAAGGTTAATATATTATTAAATAACAAAATATTCTGAAAGTATGAAAAGGGGAAAAATGCATGCCCTTACTACCTAATAAGAGTCTTCTGCTTATGGGAAACTCATCCCTCAGACAGAGGAATAGGCAGCAGCCAACTTGTGAAAACGTTACAGAGCTGTAAAAGCCAACAATTTAATTGCGAAATTCCTGTTCTGTGGAAAGAAGAAACACCACAGCAGCCTGTAAGGGAAGCAGGCAGAACAGTGTAATATATTCATTGTACAAGCATGAAAACCTCCAACTTTGCAATTGATTGGTATTTTTTTATCAAAGGACCTCAAAGTGCTTTACAAAAGTGGGTAATATCCTCATTTTACACATAGGGAAACAGTGATTGATTGCCTACAGTCACACAATGAGTCAGGGACAGGTCAGGGTGTAAACCACATATCTCGTATGCTCATGATTTACCCATCTTTCTGTCTGAGATGGCATTCATCCTCAGGACATAAAAAAAGGTAACGGTGGCATTGCGCTGGCTGCCTGTGGAGAGTAGAAAAAAATATTTTTTCCAACTAAAAATTGTCGAATTATTCAAGGCAAGAAACAGATCACTTGAAGGAGAGGTGATATCCCCAGACAAATCATTCTTTTTATAATCTCCCAGTGCATCATGTCAAATCTGTTACACTCTTGCATACTCTTGTAGGCTCATGGAAACAAGCTCTGCCTTTATCTGTGTTATACATATGCTGAACTCATGAACTGATGATAAACATGCTGCATGCTGATAAGGCAGCAACTAAATGATTCCCAATTCAAAGTGCATGCCTGTTTCTCAAATTATTGTTTTGTTAGAACAAGGATGAACATATTGGAGTTTGCATCAATTAGGTCACAAAAATTCCTTAAAAGCTGGGCAAACAGTAATATACTGGCTAAACTCAGCTCATAACAACTTAATGAACATTTCCCATTTTAAGGCTTGATGAGACTGCTGGAATCTACTGACAGGATGAGGGTTCATCCACCAGTGGGGGCCTATGGCAACATTAGATCCTAACTGATCCTACCTCTCTCCACCAACTCATCTGCTAGAACTGGCCAAAATCTTTCAAATTTCATTATTTTAATTAAACAGTTTTTGGTGAAAATTATGCATATCAACCAAAAGAAAAAAGGTTTTGCTGAAACCTTTTTTGTGGGTTTTGACTTGCTACAGATTTAGCCCTAGTTTCCAGATTTGATGAAAAGGTAAACAATTTTTTTAAAGTGTGTGTGTTAAATCAGTGCTATCTTCTGCCAGTACCTGAGCTATGCGTCAGGCTGGGTATCATTAGAAGTGGTGACACAATATACCAAATAAAGTAAGGTATTGAGAAATTCATAAATTCCAGGGCAGAAGTCATATAAAAAACCTATCTTAGTCAGAAGAGACCAATCCAGAACTCCAAGGTGGCTGAGAAAGAATATTTTAAAGATCTCATTTAGAAAAATTGCCCAATCCCTCAAAAGTCTGAAATTCCATAATCAGGTAAGGGCTGACACTTTAGTTCTTCAAGGTTCTTTAAATCCCCAAACCAAGGTAAAGTAAGTGGTCCCATCTGTCTACAGATAGAATGGGAAGGTAAGGTCTGTTGCTGTTCTGCAATGGGACAAGCAGATGATCCCAAAGAGGAGTCTTCTTAAAAAGGGCTAAGGAGCAGCATGAGGAAGGTGAGACTCATATTAGAGAACAAAAGGAGAGAGAGTCTGCGCTTCCTCTGCCTTACCATTAATAGTCTCATTCTAAAGGTTATATCTATATCCATATGATTTGAGAGCTTACATTTATCATTAAAACAATGAAATAGAAAGGTTCCACAAACCAGTGTTTCTGTACATGTGTATATATTTATTACTCATCAAGTTCACTGACCAACATTAATATTAGTTTTTAAATATTTTCTTCCTCTATTTTGTTCAAGTATTCAGCAAACTCAGCTAACAACAAAATGACCGTCAAAGAGGTTACCAAGACTCAGAATTCAGAAACCCCATGCACACAGGACAGACATCACTAAGACTTCCTTTCACTTTCTTGATCTGAAACATCGCTCTCTCCCACAGGGATTTTAACCAAGATATGACAACATACTAACCATGTCAGGCACCGTTCCCCCCCTTGCTTCAAGAGTCTGTGGTTAGTTCTAATGTAGCCTCAGAACAGTGGGTGGACCAAGCAAACTTTCTTCAGTGAATTCTGCTGTCCTTACACTTCAGCTTATTTTCTTGTAGGAGAAACAAAAATAAATCCTAAGGGCTCCTATACACATGCAGGGAGCCTGCTCCAACGTGCTGGAAATCCAGACTTGATTAATCGAGTCTGCTGGAGCATGGAAATTAACACACTCCAGCAGACTCACGTGTATCAGCATCCCCGCACTGAAAACTGGCAGTGGGGCACTTTGAACTCAAGCTTTTTCTTTTTGTAAAGGTAGCAAAAACAATGCTAATCTGCTCAGTAAAAATTGTAGTTGCAATCTAACAACTTGCTTGTGACCTCACCTCTGTTTATTTTATTCCTATTCCTTAAATGGACAGTTATCTTCAATAGGGTACTCTGAGAAGATACTCCACAATATTGCATGGTGCAGATTTGATGACCTAATAGGACTTCTTCATTTTTTACTTCTCCAATTTTCATGACCATATAAAGCCACATCAAAATCTGCAGGAAACTCATGTTACTTTTTATATTCTAAAGTAAACAGATGGATGGAGTTCCCAATGACACTTATGCTCTTCACAGGTTTTAGGACAAAAGCTCAGGTTTTTCTCCTTTAATGTAACTGAACTTTTTATCATTTCATTTCTATTACACCTCTTCCCTTCCCGCCATGTCTTTTCAGACTTTCTCCTTCTGCATATATTCATTCTCTCTCCCCCAACAAGAACAGCAAGCCCTGCTGTTGGATTCTGACATACAATGGTGGCAGTCAACTTACATCAATATAATTTTGTTTTTCTGTTTGTTTGAAAACAGTCTGGAAAGCAATGGGAAACTGAACTGAGAAACTGTGTGGCCTCAGTGGATTATGTGGAATTAACATAAAGACTTCCCCCTTCAGTTAGCTATTGCAAAACTAATAACCAAGAATTTTTATTCCCCTTTTCAGATAACTGAAAGTGGTTTCATATTTCTTGCTAACCTGAGTTTCACCTTCAGGTTATCTTTTTTTTCTATTTACATGTATGTATCATATGTTGTCTTATCTACACAAATCATTTTGTTCCACTGTAACTTTAATATTCATTTAAAGGATACCCTTTTGAAACCTAACTGATCAAACTATGAAAAAAGACACAATGGGCCTATCTACATGAGACTACTGTGCTCATTACTGCACATTTATTTAGTACTTGTATTAGCAAGTTCTAAATAAATGTGCAGTAATTGGAGTTACCACATAGCAGTGCCACCAAATGTCTTTTAAGTGATTAGCACTGTCCATGGTGTGACACACTACTGTGCGATGTTATTCAGCTACTACTCAGTATAGTGTGTAGATACTCACAGTAAGGATCAATCCTGCACCACAGAGATGCATTCGTTGACTCTATATAGCACTCATTCTCTAATGTCTGTGTCACGGGGCAGGGTGCACGAGCAGCCATTATCCCTTTAGCACCCCTGCCGTGCCAAGTAGGGTGACTCAGCACCCTCTGTCTTGCCCGCCACGTCTTGATCTTAAATAGTTCTAAGGGAGGCTGCCTTATTGTCCCCTTGGACACAGTGCCCAAGTATATCCCATCCCCTATCCTGGGTGTACCAACCTGGTGCACCTCAGCCTTCTGGGCTATGCGTGCCTCCAACCTCCCCTTTAGCACACCCCAAGCCTCGCAGCTGTACTGGACATTCTTGTGTCGTATGCTCGCCCCTTCCTGGGGTCTCTCAATACGTGCACTCCCTCTCTCTGGGGTCCCTCCATATGTGCGCCCGATATACTCACCCCTCACAGGCTTCTGTTCACCTTCTCGCCCTTTTCCGGGCTTCTAGTCGCGCATTCGGTCCTCTCCAGCCTCTAATCGCACACTCAGCTCTGTCAAGCCTCGCCCTCCCTGGGGCCTGTGCTCGCGCTTCTTGCGCTCCTCGCCCTCCCTGGGGCCTGTGCTCGCGCTTCTCGCACTCCTCGCCCTCCCTGGGGCCTGTGCTCGCGCTTCTCGCGCTCCTCGCCCTCCCTGGGGCCTGTGCTCGCGCTTCTCGGGCGCCCACCCGCACTGAGGCCTTCTATGCCCGACTCAGGCTTCCCAAGGTTGGGCTCAGGTGGCCTTAGCTTTACCTGGCCCCCAGACCCAGCTTCTTGGGCCTACACGCACTGGGCAAAATACCGCCCCCCCCCCCCACGGGGCTGGGGTCACGACACCCCACAACGTCACGCCTCTCTCCAGCGCTTACCCGCAGTGCCAGCTCCAGCACCCATCGCTGTGCCCTCCCAGGGCACCCAGGAACCCCCCCACTCCACTGGGGAGCTCCTAATGAGGCCTCCTCCATCCCCTACAGCCTCACCCGGTCCTCCAGTTTTATACAAACATCCCAATACCAAAGCAAAGCTACCAGCCAACCAGCTCTAACTCAAAATAAGCCTACAGGCTATAACATAGGATCCAGGCCCACCTGGCCCCCTTGCAAAAGCGTCTCAGTCAGGGTTCTCTCCACCCTCACCATGGTACGGCCCCTTAGGTGCTCAGGCTGCACCGCTCGTCTCTGCTCTGCTGGGCTCTTCTGCAGAGCCCCTGCACCTCAGGCTGCCAGAAGGGAACTGCTGCTAGGCTGTGGCCTGGGCTGTTTATAAAGGCCTGGCCCTGCCCCTTTCTGGTCATGTGACCAGCCTGGCTGCTCCAGCAACCAACACCTGTGCTATCTTAGGGAGCTTCAACACCCCTTATTCCTAATGTCAGTAGCAGGCACCCTCATGCCCTGCTACAGTCTGATTCACAATTACCATGTATTTTCCTTATTAACAAGTACTGAGATATAACCTGTCATATACCTTTCCTTTCCCTTGCTTCATTATCTATGCCTTGTACATATCTGGACATGTCAAGATTGTACAAAATCATCATTTATGTTTATTATTGCCTACACTACTGTAATTAAGTATAAAGTTTAGCTTAATACAAATCATATTTAAGAAAAATATTTAACAAAGTTGGCCAAGATTTTCAAAACTATCTGGCAAAATCCTTAATGATGTGGTGAAAGACCTTAATTTTTAGAAAGTACTGAGCCCTCACTGTCTGAAAGCTAGGCCTTGCTAAGTATTATAAATAGAGCACTTACAGGTACTTAAAACCATAAGCAACTTTTGAAAATCTTGGCCATTCATTAATTAAGAAATTAAATGAAAGGCCTTTTAAATGTTTGGCTAGATAATAGACAATCTCTTTTTGGTGATAAAGACATCAAGTACAATAAAAAAACCCATAAATTTAAATTTATGACTCCTAATTCATCTTGTGCTTACAGTCAGATTTCTCTTGTAGAATAATAATGTTCAATAGCAGAACTTCATAAATCATATTTACTCTAAGATTGTTTAAATTAAAAAATGGTAGCTTGTGGCTAGTTGTTTGGGGTTTTTTGTACTGTTCCTTCACCAAAATACTTTTAACACTTTTATTTTGAATAAGTATTTTAATATGAATATTTTACTTCTACAGATGTATTGTAACACGTCCTATAGATGTGATATCCATATAAGTAAATGTTTAAAATATTAATAAAATATTAATATGCTGATATGAAAAGACACTATAATTAAAGAATACCAGATACTGCTACCTGGTATTCCAGCTCTGATGTATTACAGTAGGGTCATTCCAGCTGGGGAATAAAATCACTCCTTAAAAAGCAAAGTGTGTGACTGCCTGTCTGCACTTTATCTCTGGCATTCATACTCAACTCACACAGAAAAATACATAAGAAGGGAATCTTCTTTCATAAAAATGTGTGCGTCAAACTCACCTTTTTGATGTCTGTATGAATGTTCATTCAGAAACTTGAAATGCTCTTGTATGTACATGTGATTGGGTAAAAGTATGTTCCTCAGCAGATGGATCATAGGTGTATGGGCACCAAATAAAAGATTTGGTTTCATCAGGGTAGGTGTGGCACAGTGCAAAGGTTCTGCTTCAGGCTTTTCTTCATTCATTTTTCTTTGTTGATTCCAGAGGGATTAATCACACAAATATAGTGGCTCATATATCTAAATGTCTGCAAAGTCTGGCCCTTGGGAGGTAAATACCATGCATAATGATACTATGGAGCAGAAAGGCTGTAAAGCAAAAGTGCCAAATAGAAATATGCAAGAATGAGAAACATTAAGGAGACCTGGAAATTTGGTATATATCACATTGTATTTATTTTGATAAATCAGTGTTTTCTTTTTTATAATATCCAGCGGCAAACTGCTATGATCCATTTGCTCAGGAATATCTTTTTCATCTTGTGAACATAGCTTCTGTAATTTTTTAATCTCTGTTACCAATTATTGATAGCCACCCACCATACTTCTTGATATCTAAGCCAGTCTTCCATTCCTACGTAAATGCAAAAAACTGAATAGTTCAGTATGAGTAATGTTTTGCTGAATATGTAAAAATAGCTGTTTATAATTATAATATAATATGTAAACTTCAGGGAGGGAGAAGATTCTTATGGCAACCGAAGGGGACAAAGTTCAAGTCTGTCTTTTAACTTCCTGTGTCAGCTAGAACAAGTTACCTAGACCAAGTTATCTACAATGTCACCAAGAACAAGTTACAAGGCCCGTCTTCCCTCGTCACTCCCTTCCCCCCACAAGCAATAAGGCATAATGATTTTTCTGTGTATTATAATAAAACTCAATTTCAAAGGTAATGAATAAGGTTTAGGTTATTTTATACTCAAAGTCTACTATGCTATATAAATGCAACAGGCCCTATATCCACGTATGTGTGTGCATGTATTCCATGTTATAGTAGGACTGAAATTTTGTTGTAGCCGTGATGGGCCAGGAAATGTATAAGAGATGAGGTTTTAGGATTTCTTGTGATATCTTTTATTGAATCAACTGTATAGCTGGGGGAACTGTTGAACAAGCAGTTCAGGCATCAAGCAACCTGAGGAACAGCAACCTGAGGATGCCCAAAAGTTTGCCCAACAGCTCTCCCAGCAAAACACCTAGTCCAATAAAACATATGACAAGAAATCCTTGCCTCTTATGCATGTATATATACTAGGGCTGCCAATCGACATTAATATTTACGATAAATGCATTAATTGGCTCTGCTGCTAATTTTTTTAATACATTAATCATGCATTTGGTTTTGGAGCCTGAGCCTGTGCCTCTGCTGCCATCACTGCTGCCTCCAGACTGCCCAGCAGGGCAGTAGTGGCAATGCATAGAACCACAGGGCAGCCCAGGCACAGGCTTCAGGCGACTGTAGCAGGAAGGTGAGAGGCGGGGGGGAGAATGCATACAGACGCACAAATGAGCAGCTAAAACATACATGTGGCCAGGAACTCAGTCTGGCAGCTTGTAGAGAAGCACCAAGCAGGTAAGTCTGTGGTGGGGAAGGTGTGGGGGGGAGAGGGAAAGGGAAGCAGGGCAGATCAAGCCCCTCACAGTGAGGGAGAGAGTGGGGCAGGGGGAAATGGGGCCGTGGGGTCAAAGCAGGTCATGGGACGGAGCTGTGGGTGGCTCATTTAGGGATGTGGGAGGGGTGGTGCTCCCAGCTGCTGTGTGCATCCCTGAGGGGAGCATGGTAGCATTTGTCCCCTGGATTTGTGTGTGGGGCAGAGGCAGGCTGCCCACTGCAGGCTGGTGCTCTGAGCCCTGCTGCTTTTGCCCTGGGAGCTGCATGACACCATGTTGTGCTTCCTGCCATCGGGAAGGCAGGGGATGTGTAGCATAGCCAATGTGCAGCTCCCAGGGCAAAAGCAGCAGGGCACAGAGCCCCAGCCTACAGTAGGCAGCCTACCTCCATTCCATGGACAAATCTCAGGGGTGGGGAGCCATACCCTTCCCGATGCCCCTGGATGACCCACCCACAGCTCCATCCTGCTCCCCACCCAGGCCCCAAGGCCCCACTTACTCCCTCACCATGGGGGCCTCAATCTGCCCTCCTGCCCCTTCCCCACCATGAACTTACCTGCTGGGAATTTACCTACATGTCACTGGGATTCATTCCTGTAGGGTTACCATATTTTGTTTAAAAAAAAGTGGACACCTTTGGTGGGGAAGAAGCAGTGATATGCCCATGTCCTGCCCTCACTCCCAAGCCACAGCCCCCCAGTCCCAACCCCGCTACTGTCCCTCACACCTGACTCACAATACCGCACCCCCCCAGACCATGCGGGTGCCCTCACTCCCAACCCACAGCCTCAAGTCCCAGCTGCTGCCCCTCACTCCTGACCCACACTACCCACATCCTTCCAGGGCAGGCGGGGACCCCCACCTCCCTGAGCGCCAACCCTCCCCCACACACACCCACAGCCCTCCATACCTTCACAAATTCCCCACACACACATACCCCACAACCATACAAAGTACCTGCATAATTTTGCATAATTCTGAGTTTTTAGCTGATTAAAATCATGATTCATTGCAACTAATTTTTTTAAATCTTACAACTAATTGTGATCAATTTTTTAAATCATTTGACATCCCTAAATACACATGATATAAGCAGTGTAACTATGTCTACAGAAGCCTTGATTTAACCTCTTTCCTCCATATGCAATTTATACTAATTTAGTATATGGTAGGTTTGAAGATTGGGTTTAAGTAGATATCAGTGGGAAAAGAGTGATAGGAAAAAAGTTTACAAACACTGGAAAATTTTTCACAATAGAACTCACACTTTTTGTCCAGTTCTAGGCAAAAGGAGCATCAGTAAGTAGAAAAGAGTCTAAGTTAAGGTAATGTATTTAATTCATAACCCCTGCCACAGCACTTTTGAGTTTAGTCCTTGGTGTGTATGGATAAAAAGTCTATCTAGTTTACCTGTGCAAATCAAAAACCATGGGCATGAATATTCTCTCTGGCCAACATATGGACTGGCCACATGGCCAGCAGTCTGAGCTTTTTTCAAATTAGAAAATGATTATGCATGTTTTCCATGCATTCCTTGAACCCTTAAACACCCTGTAAAGTCGCTGAGACTCTATGTTCTCATACAAGATAGTGAAGATAAAAAGTAAGATGTTTTTCATAGGGCTTCAAAGACTTAGGTGGAATACAATAAGATCTGTGCCCCAGGAGTCTAGAAAATGTATCATTGACAATAATCAGTGACAAACTAGTATAGGGGCAGTGATCAGGGTTTGAAGGGGTTCTTAAAGTCCATAGTACAACTAGGGCTGGGCAAAGGAACTCACCCAGGGCACTGATTAGCAAGGAGATCTTCCTCTCCCCCCCACCCCACTCCATCTCTGCTCTTGCCCTCAGTGCCTTCACAGCAGCAGGGGAAACCCTGTGCTGCCTCTGCCTAACCACAGAGGTTGGGCAGTGCAGCCTTGCACTGAACAATGTATCTGGGGTCTGGGGAGCAAGTTCCTCCTCCCACACCCTGGGATTTCATTGAGTGCCCTATGCTACTGCTTAAAGTCCAGCTGATTCATGCTGAAGATCCGTATTCTCTTTTCTTTCTCAACCCTTAATTACATTCTTTCATGAAGAAAACTTAGTTTACATAAATGTAAAAGGGAACAAAACTAAGGGAATTTGTATAATACCCTTCCAGAAAATAATCACAAAGTGCACTGGGGTTAGAATTGGTCAGTGTGCTGTATGTGATTTGTATTTTTCCCGTCAAACAAATAATAAAAAAAAAAATCACAGGCATTTGCAAGACAATACCTGGGCCAACTGACTTGTCTAAAAAGATGCACAGTGCCATAGAGGAAGTATAAGATAAATTTTTGTTATAGTTATAGCTTTCGTACTATCCCTCAGCAAAGGATTTCCCCCTATTTCAAATAGATACTGACCCCTCATTTACACAAACTGACATTCAGTGACCCATACTACTGAAAAATATTTATTTCTAAAAAGTTTTCTCATTTTGACAAACCTCTCTCTCTCGTTATATCCAACGTGCAAACCCAGCCCAAAATGTGTAAGTGACCTGCACTACAAATTGTGGGACCTTGTCATAATTGTCAATTTGGTTACTGAATACCAAATAAATATGCAACCTAGTAAAAAAGCTGTTTCCTTAAAATAAACCAGCAAACAATTTTCATTTTGACAATCCTACATTTGAAACAATAGAGCTTGTCCTTCCAACCATGAATAAAACCATAACATACTGCAAAGATAAATACCTGAAATGTATGCAGTTGCTTACGGGGGAGGGGAGGAGGGAAACCAATTCTGCAGTATTTCAAGTGAAATCTCATATGTAATTCAAGTGAATCACATATGAAAGGATGTGGGGTGAGTGCTATATTTCTTTTCTGTTCTCTTTCCTCAGAATCTCTATTTACATTTTGCTATTGGAAAGAAACCACATTTGGGGTTCGGATGTTCCCAGCAGCAACGTCTCGTTTGAAGCTTGGTATATTAGATGAATTGCTAATTCTACTTTATGCTGTTCTCTGTGGTGCTTGTTTTGTTTCATGGTTCTTTTTTATTTGTTGGGTTCTGGCACTAGTTTTTCCTCATTTCTGTGAATTTCAAGCAACTCTTTTTTGTGATGAATTCTGATCCCATAGCTCTAACTGTGACATTTTCCCTTAGGCTTATTAGAGTTCTGTTTTAGGTTTCCTTAGGCAATGAGTCATTCTGGAAGTGGTGGTTTCCATGTGAAAATAGATGCATGTCATGACAATCATCTCTTCTTTCACCTTCTTGTTAATTTCTTACATAAATGCTTAGGGTTTCTTTCTTTCAGCCACATCCTTTTCTTCCTGATGGAGTCATAAATGAAGGTGTCTGGGTTCCTCATTCCCCTTCAGGTGGCTCATATGAAGTTTAATCATCTCTGTACTCAGTTCCAGCTGCCCTGCCCTAACTTTTTCTTTCCTGATTGCAGAAAAGGGAAAAAACCCTCTCCTTTCCCACTGCCTGTTGGAGACAATTTAGCATTTCATTGGAGAGAAAAAAGTATAACACAGGGCTGTCAAACATATATCCTGTGGGCTGGATTCAGCCCATGGAGAGGTATGATCCATCCTGTGGGTCATTGGACATACCCCAGGGAGAGCCTGCTCCTGCACTGCATGCAAAATATGGCCTAGACATGGTGTAACACAAGCTGTATGCAGCACAGAAGGCCATTATGGGGCACAGCCCTATCTATGCCACTTGATTGATACATTTTGGCCCTCAAACAAGCCCATTGAAACTTATCTGGCTCTCACAGGTGAATGAGTCTGCCCTTGATGTCACCCAGCACTTTCCCCCCCCCCCATCAGATCTACATTCTTATTTCTCCATATGCTTTCTGTCTCCTCCCATCACACAAGGTGGATTCAATTTTGTCATCCCTTTCCTACCCATTCACTTTTACACCATTGAACTTGGCTTCAGGGTATTTTTATGTTGCATATCTGTGAGTGTCATCGCTACCCAAGAAGGCCCAACTGGCCAATCAAAATTCCTTTGGATGTTCAACATCTTTATCTGGGCTCTTTACATCTCTGCAGACAAACTGTCTTCTCACTCAAGCACTTCCCTCAAGTAACAGGAACTGGCTGCGTAAGAGAAAATGTATGGCATGTTCATTCCATCATTTCAGCAATCAAGGAAGTGCACATGTCTGTACCCCAGGGAACATCCCCTTGATACTCTTCCCTTGCAGGCAAGCTATTGCAAAAGAAAATATTGTTTACCTTCAGTGAACATGAAGTTCTTTTGCTGAGTGCACTCCCTTGGGCAACAGACTTCTCATGTGGTTGTGAAGCCATGCTCTTCTCTATCAGATTTCTTATTTCATCATCAAGCTCTATGCTTTCACACCTGGTTAGAAGGAAATAATAATGTTTAGCTCCAAAGCTCACAAATAAGAACTTGGAGAGTGGGGAAAAGTTCGTGTTTATCGCCTTCATTACATGGCAAAATACATGAAACAGACAAGTATTTTCCTGTCACCTCCAGTCTCCACCACCCTGGCA
Organism: Crocodylus siamensis; assembly: GCF_052110815.1. Taxonomy (NCBI): domain Eukaryota; kingdom Metazoa; phylum Chordata; order Crocodylia; family Crocodylidae; genus Crocodylus; species Crocodylus siamensis. The sequence goes on along the minus strand of NC_143396.1, from coordinate 114,554,863 downwards.
CAGAAGAACAAAACCCCGCTCTGGAATTTCAGAATCATAAATAGAACAGATTAACCGTACTGAAAAAGAGATTTTTTCTTCCTAAAATTTTTTTTCTAAATGCCTTTTTTTCTAAATGCATTTTCTGGAATATCAGTACCCATATTAACTTTTTTTCCCATCTTCATATGAAATATTTTGTGGCTTTTTTACATTATTTCACAAACTCTAGGTAGAACATTAACATAAATATTTTAAATGGCTAGGAAAATTGTTTATCCAAAATCATGCTTTCAGTCAATAGACATTTTTAAATGTTTGACAATGTTTTGATAGCTAGATGGATAGATCTATCTACCTATCAAAACATTGTCAAACTTATTTAAAAATGTCTATTGACTGAAAACATCTATATCTATAGATATAGATATTTTAATCATTTTTTTCAATGTCAGTTGTCAAAATGAACATTCTCTTTTCCTGTTTTTTAAAATAAAAATAGGTTTTCCTTACTGAACCTTGTGTATATTTATAGAAAAATGTTTCCATTTTAAGGATTTTTGTTTCTCAATAGCAAGAAGTATTTAGTGATTTTGGGTGGTCAGTCCAAGGTATGTTAAAAGGATTTAATTTCCAGAGAACGAATGCCCAACACTTCTGAAATCCAGATTTCTTTAAGATGTGAAAATCACATACTCGGAACCAATAAGTTTTCAAAATTGAGGACTTCATTTTCACTATCTTATCTTGACTCCAAACACAAGTTAACCAAAGGAAAAAGATAACCCTTCCAGCAGAAATCAGTTCAAGAGGCATAGCTTTAAAATAAACTGGAAATGCAAATGACATGAGCAAAATGATGCAGCAGTATAGTGCAAGGTTTAAGATCCAAACTTAATACCTTCTCTATTTCAGGGATGCTCAAGATGGAAAAATATTTAATCTGTGAGTTTTCTTTCTTTCAGTTTATATAAAAGCTCCAAACTTTTAAGAGCAAGTTATCTAATAAAATATCTCAATCTTTCACATTAAAATAAAGGGAAGGTGGATTTTGGACAGATACAAAGATAAAGTTATTTTAATTTTGCACTTTTACAGCTGGGGACTAGGAGTAAAATATTTCTTCCTTCCCCAGAGAATAGGTAAACCTCAGAAGTTTTGATTTGGTAGGTTGTCCTGTAATCAAAACCTGACATTGGGAATTAGACATCTTTAAGTTCTAACCCCAGAATTACTATTAGCTCACGTTGTATCATTAACTAATGACACATTGCATGAACTCGAAGAGTAGCAAAATTTTTCCATGAATTACTGTAACTGATCATTTTCAGCATTTTTGACAGTGAAATATTTCCTCACTCAAAATTAAATTGTCACTCAGGATGGGCAAGTTTCAATTACAACAACAGGATTAAACTTAAGGTCTGGTATTTTGAGATGCTCTGGACTGAAAATCAGAAACTATTCCACTGCAAATGGGATTCCTCTTCCTATTTCCCCATGGGATCTTGTATCTTTTCTAGTCCTTGAAAGTTCCAAGATACCAGATTTTCCACTCATAACATTTTGTGTGCAGAAACTTTTATAACTCAATTGGGTTTTTTGGTCTGTAAAATAAGCAGATTGGGTTAAAAGAAAATGCACAGAATCCATCTTAAGAAAGTACTCTTTCTTCATAACTAGTTTTTTTGGCCATAATTCCCATTAACTTGAAAGGGGTAGCAATTTCAACAAAGTTTTCTTTGGTGCTTACTCATATTATCCACATAATAGGTTGGTAAACTAACAGTCTATAAGCTGTTTAGTATATCCTTGTATAAAAACTGTTCCCATAGCTCCCAATCCCAGTAAGCCTCTGCTTTAAAGCTGACACTGTACTTATGTGCTTGAAAGAGCTGCTTCGATAATTCAGAATTCTAATCACCATTGCACTCCACCATTGTATTTCAATTAAATAGTATTGGGTTTAGGGAAGTAATAAAGCTAATTAATTTACATCTTCTAAAACCAACATAAAATGTTGCTATTTTGCAAACAGCACATCTGATTCATACCAATTCTTCCTAGTCAAATTTTAATTCATATAGATATTTACTGTACATTTCCTCATATGTAGTCAAAGAAACTGAATGCTTGTACAGAAGTTATAAAAAAGGCTGAAGGGGAACTTGATTGTACTATAGTGAGGAATTCTGTAGGGGTCATTGTTGCGAAACTGGGTTTCCTCCCAAGGCATGGGAAGAATGCCTAATATTTGGTTCCTCCCAAGGCATGTCAATAAAGTATAAAAAGGGCTGTGTTTACCTGCAGTTGCATCCAGAGTCATCAGTTCATCAACAATTACTGTTTCTAAAATTTCCACTGATATTTGTTGTGTAAAGGCCAAAAACAAGTTTAAGGAGCGACAGGGCCTATGAGACGTGGAAATGGGGATACAGTTGTGCTGGGCCTCCAATGTCAGGACCACCCCCACCCCAAACTTACTAGAACTGTCTTTCTTAAGAGACATTAAGTATAATGAGTAAAATAATAATTGAAAGTACCATGTATATAGAGTCAAAGTCTGATCTCTAGAAATGTATTTTAAAGCTTATGAATTCGGATTATAATTAAAATAGAATTCCTCTATTTCCTGTTACCAAAGGGAGTGGTGCTGCCCCTCCCACTACCCAAAGAACAGGCGGTTTTAAAATTGGAACTCCAACAATTCCACTTTCACCTGCCACCTTCTGAAAGGTTCTAGTTTCCTTCTCAATGCAAAAAAAGAAAAAGAAAAGGAAGAAAATGTGAGAATAAAAATGCCATTGGACAGAGCTAACATAAAACAAATGTAAGGTAATGGGGAGAGAAGACATAGTGCTTCCATTGACTTTTGAGTGTAGTTATTTAGCTGTAACAAATCATCTTCAGTTTAAGAAGAAAATATTCTATAGCACAGAAATGTGTATCCCATTGCAATGGCTTAGAACGTGTGTCATTTTTGGATGGATGCCATGCAACTGAAAGAACCCACAGGATATGGCTTACAGACTATACATTTTATTTGGTTCACCAATATGGGCAAGTATTGCAAATTCCTAAAGAAATGAATTGCAGAGAATGGACAAGATACCTACTCCATTAACTGCCCTGCCATGTTTTTCCATGGGCATCGTTTGTAGTCTGAACAGAAATGGTAATGTGCCACTGTAACAGGGAGCCGGTGGCCCTTTTATGGAAGAGTGAAGGGAGTAAAGAGAAACCTACCAGATACCGTGGGACCGGCTGGCGAGATGATGTCATTTCGCCAGTGCCAGGAGCATTCTCATTGGAGACAAGCACAGCTGTTAAAGTATCAATTAACAAGCCCCTATAAGAGGTGCTAAACTTGATTAGAAATTTCCCCGGAAAGGGAGAGGAGCCAGAGCCGAAAGACAATTGCAGTGACAGAGCCAGTTTCCTGTGCAGAGGCACAGGAGTGACACGGGCAGCATGCCCAAAGGAAAACAGAAGCCAGGCAGCCTGTTACACCAAGAGTGAACCTCACTGGAAACTCTGTGGGAGCAGGTACTCCTGCTTGGTTAGAGACTTTGTTGCTAGACATCAGGAATGAATGTTTGTGGACTGACTATATTACCTGACCAGGCTGGAAGCAGGATCTCTCCAGGCACAGAGAAGGAGCGAATTAAAAAGCCTGCAGCTGGCCAATTAACAATTTGATTTGTGATTTGTTTATCTCTGCTTTCTGGAAGTAAAGACTGAGTCCTGGGTGAGACCACAGCCTTCCCAGAAGCTTGTCTCAATGCATAACGGAGTTACCCCTGGGAGAGGTAGACTGCCAACTTCCCCAGCACTCTGGACATAAGTAAAAAAATCAGGCCACCCACCTGCAAGTACTAACTTTAATTCCCATCAAAGTCAAGGCAGGAAAGAAAAATGCAGGGGGCTAGGCTCTGCCAAAGTGCGCTGTCTTTCTGACTTGATTTAGGATACCTGCTCACAGTCACATTTATGATTTTAGGCTCTGAAGAAAGTTGTCTAACGATTCACTATTGCACATGAAGACATGGGGTGCTAATAGAAGTGACATCTGTTACACAGTCAGCCCCCTGAAAGTGTTCTACAGCCATGCTTTTATTGGCAATGTGTATGGGGTGCACATGGGTGTACATGCACGAGCACCCCCGAGCTTGGTGGTGCACCCCCTGAAAAAACCACCGCTGATGCTGCCAGCAGCACCTGCAGGCAGTCACTGCTCGCCCCCCTCCCGCCGACACCACCAGCATCATCTGTGGGTGGTCCCTGATCACTGCTGGCCACTGCCAACACTGTCTGCAGGTGGTTGCTGACCACTGGTGGCACTCACCACCTCCCACCCCCTGACCAACACCACTTGTAGGAGCTCCCCACTTGCCACTGCCATGCTCCCACTGCCGGCACCACCTGCAGGCAGTTGCCACGCCCCCTAGCCCCTGGGGGGCTCATGCATGCCGTGATACAAGTGCATGGCTGCAGAATGCTTTACAAGTGGTCGTTCACAGAACAAATTAACCCTTATCTAATTAGTTACAGATGAAAGCACTCCAAAATGGAGCACCTTGAGGAACTTCTGTTCCCTAGGATCAGTCTGTCAGCATGCCAAAAATATCCTTACTTGGGTAAGGAAATCCAGATTTATCCAACTGTAATATCCAATCTAGGTTTAAGTAAGAACTTCTCACATTGGCCACAACTTGTTCCTCCTAGTAAATTCTTTTTTAATTTTTTTGGTGGAATTTTATGCTGTGTGACTTAAAGAGTTTGATCCCCAACATTCTGAAAAACATTTTGCATATTTTTCTTTACTTCAAATGGAAATGTTGATCTTGAAGTGCCTGTTTCTGTGCCTTTATTATTCCTTTCATTTTATGTACATGGTACAGCCCCAGCAAAGTTCTTCAGCATTCACCATTGAGCAAAATCCTTAAGCACATACTTAAGTTCCATTGACTTGAACAGGACTGAAGATTTTAACTGCTTTGCCAAATGGGGTTAAATTTAAGTCCTCTGCTGAACTAGGGTTTTGCTACACAAATCACAATGTTATCTTAAAAGTTTTCACATTTTACTGAAAAACCAAGAATGCAGTGCAAAATCAAGGTGCATTACAAAGAGCAAGTCTTTTGTTACATAGGTAACAAATGTTAAAGAATATATCAGGATAAGAAGGAGCAGCCACAGATGAATACTGGATGAGTTATGCATTTCAGCCCCCGGGGATTATTTGGCACTGTACAATACAATAGCTGGGGTTTAAGGTAGTGGTGTTATTGGGGACTTGGCAATGAATTGATACTTCTGCTCTGTTGCAGCTTCTCACCTACCACCCAAATGTCAAAAATATATAAACCTGAACATTTTCACTGTGGTATTCTAGACCTCAGTCATGCAATCTGAATTTTTCTGCTTACAGAAGATGCACAAACTGGGTGAATGAACCATTCTCATAAAGAGACCTCAACTGAATAAAGGAAGTGTTTCCAATAGCAGTTTATGATGCATCTTTGGAGGGGTGGAAACAGGGTGGGGGGGAGGGGGGAGAGGATGAGGGAGAGAGATGTGGTTGAGCTTAATCAAAAAGCCCGGTTTGGGAAAGTACTCAAAACATTACAGGATTGGCTCAGAAAATGAAATTCACTTCTCAGAAGCCAGCCCAAGAGCTACATGCTTCAATTTCCTTTTATGTGGATTTATTGGATTTATGTGGTACACAGGGCATCCCCTTTCATGGGTGGATTTTTATCCTGACTGAGTAGAAGTAAAGAAGGAACACAGAAAAGCTAGCACAGTAACTAAACGAGAAGACAGATGAGGAAAAATGCAAGAAGCTTGCCCTTCCCTTAACTTACTGTCATTATGAAACTACAAAGCACTAATATAGCTATGATAAGCTTCACTTTAGCAACATTCTTAAGTTTCTTGAATACTGTATTCCTGTATGTCATTATATTGGAAGACATTATCTTGTAGGCTACATTTTTAAAGATTAGTATTTTTAAATACTCTACAACAAGTATCATGACATCCCTGTTATGCCTCCTCCACAAACCATGACAAAAATATTTGGTTCAACTTCTGCAGACTTCTACAGACTGTCTGTCAATAGGCCTGGTGTGTGAAATCTATTTGCACTGCACGACAGACTGTATTGCACACTAGGAACCAAAATTTAAATGTACTTGAGGACATTTGGAAACATTCAGACATTACAACATGAAAGCAGTCGTTTTTGAACAATGAGGGAAAAGAGCACATTAAATATAGATTTACATAACCAATGAGGAAAATCTACCTTTAAATATTAAGCCTATAATATACATTATGGAAACATCTGGAAGAAAATGGTTGGGGTTATGATCTAGAAGTTTTGAAGGGTTCTGCTCAGCAGAACCCTTTATTTCAAAGATAGATCTATTATAAACCTTGGCCAAGGTTTTCGAACATGAATTCTTAAGGTTAGACTTTTTAAAATATACTTGGGCACTTAAATAAAGATGGCTTGATTCTTTTTCCTTAGCCTGCAAGCTTCTTTTGTGGGAACACTGGGGAATTCTATGCTGACCAAACTAGGAGTGACATTTTCTTAGAAAAAGTACCTTCATCCATTGGTTTATTTGACCAGGATTAGCCAGAAAATGCCCCTGCTAAATTGTATGTGCTGGCTCTCAATGCCCAGTACCTTTTCAGACAAAAATGTTCCTTTCCCTGCCCTATTTACTGTGGTTTGCATGCTGTTTTACCTGTACAGAGTATTTAACTTCGTCTTGGAGAGACATCCCACTGCTACTCCCTTTCAGAAACAAGACTCTGCTCTTTCTTTCCTGGTTCTAGGAGTATTAAAGAAAGTCACCACAAATCCCTCCCCTCAACTGTTCCTTCTGTAGTATGTATGCATGCATGTATGTATTCAGTGACAATATAATATAAGTAAAGTTATTCCCTCTTCAGCACTGCGCAGACATCTATTTCCTTTGTGTCTACATTTGAGACCATAGTCTTTGAGGCAGGGTCTGTCTGCCTTTCCCTTTTATAGTGCTGTTTTTAAACAAATATTATACTAAATAAAGAACCTGAGGCTTGGGCAGGGAGTAAAGAGATGCAGTATAAAGAAAAAACTTGAAAGAGGTGTGAACATGTAAGGTGCCGCCATGAATACACCGAGCCACACTGCTTCTCCCTCATTGAGTCCCAACATAACAGGTTAATAGCACTGCTTATCCACAGAATTTCAGGACACCTAAAATCATCCCTGACTTCCTGACTGGTTCCCTTAAATTATCCAGCCTGGGAAGAGGAGGCCAAGGAACTACAGGCATGAAAAGAGTAGACTAGAAAGTAAGAGCAGAGATAAAACTAGTCTAGAAAAGCAGTGACTTAATTCTTAGAGTACCTTTTTCTAGCCTCCTCTACTTCCTTCCTCACCCCCTCCCCCTCAACAGTCTTTTAAGTATCTAGTCGGGCCATATTAGAAAGGAAACTGAGAACATCATCAGCCAGTTGACTTTAGAGTTACCACTTTTTCTAGCATCTCTGGAGCTTTGTTTAGACACTGACAGGGAGAGCGAGGAAACGATTGGGAAGCTGTCCAGTAGGTTTTCCACACACTGCAGACTTTACTGTATCAAAACATACTAGGAGGTGAAAAAAAACTATGTTCTCATATAAATTTGGTTGCATAACTTTATTTAAAAAGGTAAAGCCTTTGGTAATCCATTTTGCCTTGCAAATGGCATTTGTATTGAAAGATAGCAGGTAGAGAAACAATGGGAAAATCTATACAACATTACTGGAATTTCCACAAACTATCTTCAAAAAGTGTTTAGTTCCTTCCCAAATTTGTATGTAAATGATGGGGGTGTACATTCCATTCAATTTCCCAAATAATTCCTGGGAAAAAATGAGAAAACAAAATGCATAATGACAAACGTAACCAATCATTTCATGCCATTAAGGACCTATTTTGAACATGAATCATATGCGACTAAATGACTCTCCAATATACTATACTCTTCCTGTAAAAAGGGCTAACACATGTTTACACTTCTGTAAATTGCTGAAACTATCCTTTTATAAATTTTAGCTAATTTACGGCTGATAATACATTCCATCAGATTAATTTATCTTGATACATTTAATTATGTTGTACCTCTACATCTTAAAAGAGTATTGTCCAGTTGTGTTAATTACAATATGGAATACATCTGTGGTACATACAATATTAAATTATGAAAACTGGATTCAGCACATAAATAAGCACATTTATTGTTTTTCTTGTTTTGTGCTATTAAAAAGCATTTAAGGAGTGTGCGGGACAAACTACTTCAGAGATATTATTTGGATCACTTTAGTATAGCTATTCTGCTCCTGACCTGCAGAGGGCATTCAACATTTAGTTGTTATGGAAAGTAGCATTTCCAACTACAACAACTACATAAGGTTTATAAAGCTGCATTATGCACCATCTTAACTTTTTTGCTCATTTCCTCCAGTGAAAGTTTTAATAAAATACAACATTTATTTTGTGCTACTAAAATTGTGCTCTTAAAAAAATTGACCAATACCTACTTATTAGATAGAAAATAGAAAATTAAGAACTTGCATTTACTGAAGTGTAAGTTATTTTCATTAAGGGTTCTAGTAAATCAAATTATTTTCCCTGTTTTTAAAAAAAAAAAAAAAAATCTATAAATTATAGAAATTTGGAACCACTTATGTTTGTCTGAGACAGTATTTCATAGATTTCATAGACATTTGGGCTGGAAGGGACCCTGGAGGATCATTGAGTCCAGCCTCCTGCCCCAGGGGCAGGAAGTCAACAGGGTTATAGGATCCCAGCAAAATAAACATCCAAATGTGTCTTGAAGGCGTTCCAAGTGGGTGCTTGAACCACCTCCGGAGGCAGGCTATTCCAAACCTTGGGGGCTCCGACAGTGAAGTTCTTCCTTATGTCCAGCCTGAATCGGTCACAGGGGAGTTTGTGACCAATTGATCTTGTCCTCCCTTGCGGTATGCTGGTGAACAGACATTCCCCCAGATCCTGGTGAGCACCCCTGATAAACTTATAGGTGGCCACCAGATCACCCCTGAGCCTGCGCTTTTCCAGGCTGAAGAGTCCCATGGCTCGCAGCCTTTCATCATAAGGTCTGTTTTCCTGACCTCTGATCATGCGCATGGGTCTCCTCTGCATCCTCTCAAGTTTCTCCACATCCTTTCTGAATTGTGGAGCCCAAAACTGGACTCAGTACTCCAGCTGCAGCCTCACCAAGGCCGAGTACAAGGGGAGAATGACATCCCGGGATTTGCTTGAGAAGCATCTATGGATGTAAGCCAGCATTTTGCTTGCTTTACTAGCTGCAGCATCACACTGAAGGCTCATGTTCATCTTGTGGTCAACCACAACCCCCAAGCCCCTTTCATCTGTGGTGCTAGCCAGTGTAGCACTGCTGAGCCTATAAGCATGGTGCAGGTTTTTCCTCCCAAGGTGGAGAACCTTCCATTTTTTGGTGTTAAACACTATCAGGTTCTCATCCGCCCATTTCTTGAGTCTGTCAAGGTCAGCCTGGATCACCCTCCTGTACTCAGGCGTGGATGCTTTACCCCAGAGTTTGGTGTCATCGGTGAACTTGGCCAGTCCGTTTCTGACACAATGTCTACATCATTGTTAGAAATGGAGTATTGTTAGAAATGCACAGCTCTTCTTATACTAAATCACAGACTCTCCCCCAGCGCCTGATAAGGAAGAAACACTGCCAAGGACTTTTCTCCTTGCCCAGCCTTGCCACAGCTCTTCTTATACTAAATCACAGACTCTCCCCCAGCTTCTCCTAGCCTTTCTCATGCAGATTACAGAAGCTGGAATTCAACTGACTGTGTCCTTGAAAGGGGGGGGTTTAAACTCTTGGTGACCTATAGTATTCTCTGAGCATGCTTGATTAGCTGATGCATATTTACTTCTCCGCCCTGCATACTTAAGTAGTTAATTATAATGTCCATGCGATGGATGTAGTGATGTAACCACATATATGTTTGTATGAAACGGAAATGAGCTGTAAGAGTTCCTGTTTCTGCACACGTGCCCAGGAGAAAAAAGATAAATACAGCCTGCAAAAATTCCTTGGTGGATTCAAAGTAATCTGAGTCTTTGACTTTGCTCTGACCCTATTTGCAAATACACCTTTTGTGCCATCTAATGTATGTGTGTCTGTGATTTTAGTGGCCTCCAAGAAACAGACCGCAATTTTTTGCAACATCATTGATGAAGATGTTAAAAAGTATAGGACCAAGGACAGAGCCTTGAGGGAACCCACTGGTCACAGTGCACCATGATGATTGATTTCCATCAACTACCACCATCTAGGTCCTACTGCAGAGCCAATTCCCCAGCCAGTGGATCGTGATGAGGTCGAGGCCGCAATTAGCCAGTTTTGCCAAGAGGTGATCATGGGATACCAGATTGAAGGCTTTTTTTAAAGTCAAGATATATGACAATCTCTTCCCCCTTGTCCAAGTGATAGGTCATGACTGAAAAGGTTTTCTTGTCATGACTGACAAGATCTGTGAAATGAGCAGGCTATGCTGACTATTAAGGTGTAGCAGGCTGAGATGAATGCAAAGGCCAAGAAATAAAAAAATAAAAAACCTGGTATGCTAGTTCCTTCTTGTAGGTTGTAAGTATTATAAGGGGGGGAAAAAGAGTTCAATATATGTTTAATGCACTGCTGTCTTGAAGTTGTCTATAAGCAATTTTGCTTTCTTAAAATTTTACTTCACATTAAAATTTTTGTGACATCATGTTTGATTTTTTTCTGTTTACTATCACAAAGCCAGCCTTAACACAAAAGATTTCATAGATTTCTATGAGTGAAGGAAGTATAAATTTAGGACCCAAAGATCCATTTGAGAAATACCAAGACTTTAATCTAGTAGGGTTTGAGTGTTACTGTAGCCATGATGGTCCAGGAAATGTACAGATGGTGCTTTTTGCCCCAAAGCCTGTCAAACCTCTCTTCCAATTGTATAGTTTGTCCAATAAAAGCTAACACATACAAAAAAGCCCCTTTCCTCTCATACATGACTATTCTGTTGTTGCATCCAAGACCTGGTGTCTTTCTACTTATTTAGCTCTGTGCTCCATTAATATGGTACCTTTGTTGTCCCTTACTTATACGTTATATGTCCCTGCTGTTCACCTAAAGAACTTTACCCTGTAATACAAGAGTCAGTTGGAGTTTTGCCATAGATTTCCACTGATATAGTGTTCACACCGTTACAGAACAGTATCATAATGAAAAACTTATGAAAACTCTCAAACATTGTGGGTGGAGGAGAGAGAAAGAGAGAAGGGAGGCAAACCAACTAACCAACCAACCAGTTATCAGGACATATGCATGAAGAAATATCTAGGGAGAGAGTCTGTAGGAGTCTGCAGGCCTCAAAGCAGAAGGAAACAATAGAGCCCTGATGAGACAATAGTACTGAATTAGTCTTTCATATTCTAATATGTAAAAATTGCAGACATCTAAAAATTCTTGGACATGAGTACGTTTACCGCTGGAGAGTTAATCCAGGCTGTTCCTTGGGTGATGACCTTAATCATTTTTCCATCCACACACAAAAACTTCTGACCTCAATTTAGTGGCACTTTGGCAGTTTGCACATCCTGGAGTAGAGAGTAAGCCTAGGTGCTGCTTTTGCTTGGACTGGTATCCTGCCAACTTTGCAGCAAAGATGCATGCTGGAATAAGCTCAGATCATGGTCTGGGGCCTAGCAGGTCCCACCTGAATGATCAGGGCAACAAATCCCCTTAACCCACAGGAAACAGACTCTATATGCTCCAGCCCCCAGCCAGCAGTACACTGTTTGGGCAAAGACTCCAGTGTTTATTCCTGTTGCCGCTTCACTTCCTTGACTTGCTTACTGGTAACGGCTTTGACTCCTGATGAAAGCTGACTTCGGCTTTGGCTCCTGGCTTATCTGGAATTCCGGTCCTGGCTTCTGGCTTACCATGAACCCAGTTCCTGGACTTTATATGATGACTGCCCATGCTCAAGTCCATAACACATAGTCACTCAAGTGTTGAGAATCTTTCAGTGCCTTTCCACAATTTTCTCTTACGCTAAGCTGAAAAGATATGTTTTCCAACAATTTACTGGGAAAGACATAGCTTACTTCTCCAAAAAAGAAACATGAGATACGCCCTAATAAGTCAGAGCAATGGACCGTGCCTTTTTACTACCTCAAGGGAAAACTTCAAGTTGTGCCATTGCTTCTATTTATATTCCAAGCAGATGCAAGTGAACATTGTCCGTTAACTTGCAAGTAACTTTTTAATGGCTTTGCAGTGTGGCAGTTCACACACAGCTAGGCTCAGCAAGGGTCAGTCTCCAGAGGTAATTTTCCAGTGATAATGATTTACATTGCTGAGCAGTAAAACTATGCTCATTTAACCAGAGATTCACCAGAAATGCCATGTGAAACAGCCATGTGAGGAGCATTAGCCAACTCAGCTTAAATCCTTATATGCATCACAAAAATCTTGAAGACACCTTTGAAGACACCAAGATACTGAAAATAATATACTGTTCAACTATGATGAAAGCTTCATGTTTACAGATGACTTGAGGCCTTAAAAGAATAGAGGGAGAGAGTGTAATTTGAGGATTTTCATTTTAACTTGGAGTCAGAGCTGATTTTAACTCAACAGCTGCTGCAATTGTCTATACAGGGCAACTCTGCTACCAGAGCTGACACAGCTTCAGACTCTTTCCTTTTTATTTTCCCAACTTTTTTTGTCACTGTTATTCATGGAGTTAGAAGGATGGCCATGGGGACAACTTATCCACTGACTGGGTACACTACAGACCACAAACGGTATTCCCACCCCCCAGCCATTCTGTCACACTTTCATGCTGAATCCTCACAGGTAGTGATTGCCTGTAGAGGCAAGAGTGTAATTTAGTCTCCACACCATTCTGTTCTTGCTCCTGCTGCTGAGATTTTGCCACAAAGCACCAAATTGTTTCAGTGATTTAGATGCTTGTCTTCTCAAAAATTGCCTGAGACTATAGCATAATGTAGTGGGTACCAAACTTTTTGGGAGGCATGTCATACATATCCCTATAAGTATATAAGGGGTGTGCATCAGGAACTACGAGAACATCTGTTCACCAGGGTACCCCAAGGGAAGACAACATTTAATGGTCACAAACTGCTGGAAGACCGTTTTAGACTGGATATAAGGAAAAACTTTTACCATCTGAGTCTCTAGAGTCTAGAAGAGACTCCCCACAGAAGTGCTGCAACCACCTACTCTGCATACCTTGAAGAAACATTTGAATGCTTATCTTGTTGGGTGATCTGACCCCAGCTGACTTCTTGTCTCTTGGGCAGGGGGCTGGACCCAATGATCTTGTGAGGTCCCATCCAGCCCTAATGTCTATGAAATCTATGTCACACATTATCCCTGCACCCTCCCTAAATTTCTTCCAATCTCTTTCCTTTACCTGATCTCCTGCTCTGCCTCCTGCTTCCTGCCCTGTCACTGCACTGCTTGTCCCCTCTCAAAATCTGCCATGTGCCACACACAGGGGGTGTCTACACATGCTATTAGTGCACACGAATAAACTCCAGAACTTATTGCTCCAGAATTTATTGTTCCTGGGCACCACATCTACACATGCATCCAGAAGAGCAGCAAGCTGAGCTAGGTTGGAGCAGCCCTGGCTGGCAGGAGGTCTGGAGAGTCAAACTGCCCGCCAGGGGCTGGTCTCCTGGCTCAAAGTGCTGGGGAGGGGCTCGCTGGGGCACAAGAGTGTTTCAGTGTAGGGCTCCCACATTGAAACATGCTTACACCCCAGTCAATTGGGGCAGCATCTACATGTGCACTGCTCCGGAGTTTTTTATTCTTCACAGTGTTTACAAGCACTATCCTGCGGCAGAGTTAATTAATCTACCCCAGCTTAATAGGGGCGCAAGTGTAGACATGTAATGTTTACTGTGCAGCTAATAAGTCAACTGCACAGTAAAGGTCTCATGTAGATGCATCAACAGAGACTCCCTGTAGCACTTGGGCTGCAGGTTGACCACCCCTGGAATAGTATAGAGCTAGCACATGCTAATTTCCCATCCTATTTAACCTGAGGTGTGTTTGACTCTGTGACCTAGAGATAAGAGGTTCTAAACTGCATAAAAACCTCACCCATATAAAAAACAAAGTCTACGTACTTACACAGTGAGCATCAGGTGCAATTTTTATATTCACTGTGTTGCCTGTGATATAAAATATGCCCTCAAATATAACTTATTTACATGCGAACACTAGCATATATGGATACGTAATATTACTTCATTACAGGACACTAGATACATTTACTAGTAGGTAGCATTTACTTTGGTCATCTGCTAATACTCTGTGCAGTGGAACTACTATTCCTCTAATCCAGTGATTCTCAGCCAAGATGGTATGGCATGAGATCCCTTCAAGGGTATTATGGGATGCCACACAATGTTAGCACTGTTAGGTGTGCAAACATGATTCACAAAATAAACCCAAAGGGTGTTTTTACATATGCTCAGGGGAGGGGGGGAAGGGGTGCTTTAATTAGAGCGGCTCTTAGGAGCCACTCGAATTAAAGCGCTCACAGCATGTTATGTATCCAGTGTCCCTGTGCTTCAAAATGGTGGTGGGGGTGCTTTTACTAAAGCTCATTTGATAAGGTTTAAAGCACCCCGACTGCCATTTTGAAGCATGGTGACACTGAATACACAAGACACCGAGGTTGCTAGAGCATGCCAATTAGCACACTCCAAAGACTCAAATTAATCAAGTCTGCTCTGACATACTGTAATTACAGTGTGTCAGAGTAGACATTCCTCACATCTACAGGCACCCAAAGATTTCAAATCAGAATCCATAGTGTTAAAAACATTTTGATTTGTTGTGATCTTTCTGTGTGAGTTCTTTGCAACAGAAAAACTACTTGATTATTATGGTTTTCAAGCTGGGTGCCATGGCACACTGGTGTGCTTTGAGATTCTGTCAAGGGTTCCATGGGTTTCTGCACAATCATGTATGCAAATGTGATTCACAAGATAAATCCAGAGATTGCAAATGGAAATTATTAAAAATGTTTTGACTTGTTATGGCTCTTCTGAGTTCTTTGCAGCAGAAAAATTGTACTACTAATTTTCTGTAGTCAAAAATAATAGTGAAAACTAAGTTGGTATTTTCTGCAGAGTGTCTTGAGTCTATCAGTTCTGAAGAGGTTGATAACCAGTGATCTATTATTTTTCAATAGTCAAAAAAAGAGTGAAATCTAAGAGCTGGCATTTTCTGAGGGGTGCCTTGAATCTTAAAAGGCTGATAAAAACACTAGTAATAAAAGAGTAACTAGTTTTCAGACTACAGCATGGTAGGATTTGGAGTGGCCCACCAGCAGTACTGCAATTGGTTCCACTACACTGGATATACTCTTAAATTTAGTATCTGTAATAAAAGTAAAAATAGAACCTATTTATAGTACACTGTAAGGGATACATGCATCACTGAATACATAAAAGATTTTTATTCTATATAAGAAAAGTCAACCTGCTCTTATATATTTGGTGATGGATGTTGAGTGCAAGAGCATCTCTTCACCAACCTGAGGAATTGGAAGACTGCCTACTCCAAACACTAGAGGGAGCCACTGGTGAGTATGGAACAAAAATGCCAGGGAGATCATTCTTGCAAACCCTTGAAGAAAAAGTTATGGATCTCCCTTTTCACATTTTTTATCAGGATAGATTTTGCATTGTAAAAATAGTGCAGTCCTGCAATGGGTGACCAGTGTTTCTACTGAGCAGGAATGTCGCCTGAACCAATGCCTATTTAATTAAACAAAAAGATTCTCAAATGACGTCAAGGAGCTCTTGGCCAGGACTGTGATCCTTAGTAAAGGCTGGTATGGAAAAGGAAGACCTAAAATAAAAAAAAATAAAAAACACACTACTTATTATGTCACAGCCTTCTAATCTATACCTCTCCAGTGGGAAACTCCACAAAGCAGCTCTTCCTTCTGGTGATTTTGCCTCAACAGAATCACCAGGACAAAGAGACACTAACTAAATCAATACTTCCCCCACCAAGAGATGACCTGTGAATGTCACTAGCATTTTCTTTCTGTAATGCTTGGGGGAAATTAAAACATTGTTTGGAAACAAAGGAAATTAGCGGTTTATCCCAAAAACAATAGCAAACATTTTATTTTCTGGTTGCCATTTCATCCCTAAAAAAAACATGTTTAAAAACTTTGAGCTAATCCATATGGCTTCAACATATCTACAAGACCAATAAAAAGTTTAAGGCTAACTGGAGCCATGACCTAACAATACTAGAGGTTGCGTGCCAGAGTAAAGGTAATCCCTCTTTCACCTACTTATCCACTTTATAGTCAAGTTTCAAAAATTTAAATTGCAGATTTTAAAAACTATATTTTGTCATGTTTTGCTCCTATGAATGTGGTTTTACCCTCCAAACTTACAAGTAACTATATATTACTACAGAACAATAACTATATTACATCATTTTGCCTCTTAAAAAGTCATCATGAAATGACACTCTGATCCATCCTTCCTTTTACAGATGGCCCTGAAATTGTCATAAAAATAAATTACTGGGATTAACACAAAATTTCTTTGGCATCTCAATTCAGTGTGTCATCCTCACGGGGTTCAGCAGAGCCAGGACAATTTATCCCTGTTGAGGATCTGCCCACAGCCTCTTGCCCCACCTCAGGTCTCGAGTTTGTAGCCATATGAATCCATGCCAACAAGTTACAGGCTCATCAAATAGAAAGGTACTTTGCTATTTCCTCTTGGTCAGCCAAGCATTTTGCTTATTTGCTTTTTGCTCCCTCTGGGTGTGTGTATGTGTTGGGCGGGGGGTACATACAGTGGATAGAGCAAATTGCAAAAAACCTCTCACAGATAACCAACCAGAATTCTGGTGATGACTAGAAATCAGATGTTGCAAACTGGAATAGCTCTACTGACTTTTATGGAGCTACACTCTGGAACTATTTGTATCAGCTCAGAATCCAGCTACTGAAATTAGTTTATTACAATGATCAAAAACCTTCTGCAGCTGCAAAGAGGTGCATTTCTTGCAAGATTTCTAATCCTTTCTGTTTCAGGTTAGGCTGGAAACACGGCAAAGAAATTTATCATGGCATTTTGGCAGTTTTGTACCTGGTTTTGACTGGATCAGCATTTAATACAAAGGGCCTGTAACATTTAACAGGGATTCAACAGAAAAATCTGCCAGATTCTACAGGAATTTTGATGTAATGCTATAGAACATGAACTAAAATGATATCATGTTATAGCATTTAATAGCAGACATCTGTGAAGAATTCAGTAGAGAGTTATATTTTTATATAATATATTTAAGCAATGTGTAGAATATAAAATCTGGTACAAGTATACTCCTACTTCAAACTGGGTGAAAATTCTGCAGCAAAGTTCTTATTCTTTTAAATTCTAAACGACTTCCCATGAGGAAAGTGCTAAGGCACGTAGAGTGATGAAGAATAGGGGTAAATGTTAAATAAGCCTTTTCAAATGTGCAATCTTTGCTTTGGGTTTTGCCAGGAATTTTTGTGTTTTGTTTTGTTGGATTTTTTTTACTTTCATCTGAAACAGTTCATCCATCCAAAAGAAAAATATATCAATTGTTTCTTTACATGGATCATTTCTCCACAACAGACGTAGCCAAGCAGAACCCCCATGTCTAAAGTGCCCACCCAAGGGGAAGAAGCACGTGCTTAACCCCTGGGCTCTGGAATTCATTTCCTCTCAAAATATGGCTCTGTAGGACTGGGACCTTGCTGTAATTCCTTCTGTAAAAACTCTTGCTCACAGTTGCTTACGTGACTGTAGTTTCACTGATCACACTGATGATGCTAACACTCTTTTCTTCTGGTCAGTATGCTGACACTGTTTTACAGTATGCTTAGGTATTAAATTAATATTTTTAAAGGACAAATAATGCTTTCAAATTCATAGAGGGGTGTGTCCCCAAAGGACATGTGACTGTGCTAATTATTCTGGATCCCAGATTCCACTCACATAGAAAACCACCCAGAGGGAGCAAAAAGCTGCTAAACAATATGCATGGCTGACCAAGAGGAAATAGCAAGTTACCTTTCCTATCTGATGAGCCTGTAACTTTTTGGACTGGATTCATATGGTGACAAATATATATATGTGTCTGTGTATATGTGTCTGTCTGCCTGCCTGCCTGCCTGTCTGTCCTTGTCTTGTAACATAGTATATTACAGAAATCAAATATACTGTACCAGTAAACAATCAACTTATTTGGCATAATAGTCACATATATTTTAACTATTAAAAAATCTACCCCTTTTCACCCTCTTACCTAAAGTGATGATTTTAGATATGGTCAGGTATTTGTTTGGTCAAATAACAGTCCATGAATGGTCAAATATCAGTCAAAAATGCCAATAGGTCCAAATAATACACAGAAAAAGCACAAGTTTTTCATTAAGAAATGTGTCAAAAACAATAAGAAATCATACTGCTGTCAAGAAAACTACCCGAAAAGTAGTTTTTTGTAAATGTGCTATAATTGGTCCCAAAAAAATGCAGTCAACTGATAATATTTAACTAGTAAATTAACTGGCTTGCCAACCCTAATTTTACTTTAGTTTCACCTTAATTCAGTTTCTTTCCTTAAGTCTTACAAATTCAAATGGATCAGGATTATTTTAAAACCTGGAAGACTGGCCTAAGTATTCAGGAGCCAGGGATCAACTCAGAAAGAAAACCAAATCACACTCAGAATCACCTGAGATGCCTGAACCCCTAGGAAAAAGGTGCTAGCACCATTGCTTGAGAAACAAGTGATATATTAGAAATAATCCTTCTTCCCTCTTAAGCAAGGTAGAAATTAGAGGTGAAAATATACAGGTATTGAAACTAGAATGGAGAAATCACTTCAACTTCCGTTAAATAGCGATCCAGCCAAAACATCTGCCTGTCACCCCATAAACGTCCCTACACTCTGTTCCCTTTATGACAAAGGAATGGAGCTTTTAAGGAACATTTAATAGCCAGCAGCTGTTTGGCTGTCAAATGCCACATCTGGAGAAACAGTGTGCTGTTAATGTGAACAGAAACAATTATTCTTTAATAGTGTCGCTTAATTTATAAAATTATACAAATCACAACAACAAAAGCGATGCATGTTTTTGATAGAAACACAGCTGGTTTCTCTGAAAACAAAATAAAAAGGACCTGATAATTAACTGAAACTGCACCTACAATCTCTTCCATTTTGCTCCAAGGTAAGTAAATGAGGGCCTTGTTACACATTGCGTTTGGAACTGCTCAAATGTTGACCACTGAAAGGGCCTGGTTACTCTGTGAGCTGCATAAATGTTGGTCGGTGTTAGGGTGTGACTACTTCAAACTCCAAGCTAGCGCTTAGTTGAGAAACCTTCTCTGACACTCCCCTACCTGCACAGCTGTGACTTGCCACTAGAGCAGTGGTTTTCAACATTTTTATTCGCAGACCCCTAAATATTTCATACAGAGGTGCAGACCCCTTTGAATTGTAAGTGTGGGTATTCACATACTTTTGATTGATCATAGTCATCTTTCACAGACCCCTTAGACATAGTCTGCTGACTCCCAAGGAACCATGGATCACAGGTTGAACCATGATCACAGGCAATCACCTGAGATGCCTGAACCCCTAGGAAAAAGGTGCTAGCACCATTGCTTGAGAAACAAGTGATATATTAGAAATAATCCTTCTTCCCTCTTAAGCAAGGTAGAAATTAGAGGTGAAAATATACAGGTATTGAAACTAGAATGGAGAAATCACTTCAACTTCCGTTAAATAGCTACATTATCAGGAGCCAGGAACAGGCAGCAAAATTGTAGAAGAAAGCATAGTTTGATTAGTGGAACATCAAGACCATTAAAAAGGAAAAAGTGTCTTTTAACACCTGCGGAATGAAAAGTTTAAAAGGAATCTAGTAGATTATAATGAGCCATGAAGTCCATCGATTCCCTCAGTGCCGCCTGAACAGAAATGCTTCTGCCACTCCTAGGCAGTTTTTTAAAATCTTTGGGTGGACCACGAATCAAAGGTGTGGGAGGCGGGGTGACTGCACGCACTGGATCCACCCCTGAACATAATCTCTGCAGGAGTGAAAAGATAAGCTCTCCTACCCCACCATCCCTGGGGACAGAAAAGAAGATAGGGGGAAAAGGGAGCTGGAAATATTTGGCAGCTTCTGCTCCCAGCCCAGTCCCAGTCTAGGTCCTGGAGCAACAGATGTCAAAGACAACCTGCCCTCTACCCCATTGGGAGCAGTCACAGTTGTAAAATGCAGCTCCCCATAGGGTGTAGGGCTGAGTGTCAAGGACCAGGCTGACTACACATATACTTTGTACCACTACAAATAAAGTTGTGTTTACAGCTTCAGTTGGATGTTTCTCCTTTAAGAACCAGTGGGGTTGAGATTCATGTATGATTAATATAAAATAACATGTAGAAGATTATTATAGTTTAGGACTTAGGACATTAAACATGAACAGTGGACGAAAGAAAAGAAACAGTTCAGTTGCTTACTGACCAAATTAGAGTATGGATAGTTGTTCAGTGGATTACAGAAAAGAAATTAAGATTTGGCGAACAGGTGCCTGTATAACTAAAACACCTACATAACTGGCCATAAGTGGCATCTAGTTTCAGTGAAGAAACCATCATAATGGCATGAGAATAGAAAATGGAATTTAATTTCTCTTTTATTAATAGTAGTTCTTCCAGAGCATGGTCAAGTTACACTGGCAGCATGGTATGACTAAGCCTGTATAGTACCTGTCCATGTTATAGCTACTTGAGAGAGAAATAGAAAAGCCCAGGTATCCTGGAATGCCAAACTCAACAACTTCCTAGTGCCTAAACTCATGACGTGCTCCTATTTTATTAAAAACCCTTTCACAAGTACAATCAACAACACCTTTTTTGTATATTTTCTTATTCATCTAGCATACATACTATACCTAATTTTTTAAATAGCTTTTCATTAACTTATCTTTAAGCATTTTTGCCAGAGGTTAGTATGTTGGGTATTAGGATTTACCGGAGCACATAGCATTTTCTCTTACTGCCCTTATGGCTAGCTGACCTTTGGAACAGTTCACGATTGTCATAATTCCAGTGGTGGGTGCATCACTACAGCCTGCAATGTAGAGATCCGATTTGTGGTATAGCCTGTACCACCTCTACTCTTAGTGAAACTATAAGGGAAGTTAGTTATGGGTCATATTTTTCCTAATGCAGATAATACTTGTAGGTACATTCAATTATTTAGCCTATTCATGGGGCTTAACTGCACAGATATTGTCTTCCAAACAGATTTATAGAAGCAGGAATAAGTGATTTATCCACAAAGAAGGAAAAGAGAAAATTTCAGAAACACAGGTGGATACTGTAATAGAAAATGTAGGAGGTATTCTGGTCATAGGGAAAACTGTATTGTACTTTTTCAGTATCGACATAATATAACAGAATAAAAGGAGACCTTAATACCTTTCGGTTTCAGCAGACTGGTTGGTATCCAGTTTCAGGGAATTTTTCGTATCTTTACTCTTGTCTTTAAGTTGCTCACAGTGACTCTATCAGAAATGAAAAGGGAACAGTTACATGAGGAAAGGGAAACTAAGAATATGCTGTCTTACATCCAATGTCATCCTCTTTTTCAAGGGGCAGGAAGGGGAGGAGAAAGGTGACAGCATAGAGTCTGTCTCTGGCAGCTTCAAGCAGGACGTCTCCCTGAGAATCTTCTGAGCATAGAGCAGAGTCAAAGCAAAAAGCAGGAGCTGTGTTTGCAGAGCACAGGAATAATACAGGACCCATTACTATCATTTTGCTTTTTTTTTCTTTATTATTAAGCTGTAGCAGAGCAGCGTATCTAAAGTTCAACTCTTTAAATATGGAAAAACCCACACACTAACTTGGAGTGCCCTGAAATATGGTGCACAAGGTGAGCCTTATTATTCTAAATTTGAGGTCTTTTTAGCAAAGGATGGATTTCCAGGATACAGCCCCCTGGAAGGAAATGAAATGGCTTTTCTTGAGGTTGACAAAGATTACCAGCTTTTTTGGGGTGGACATATCACAAGACATCTCAGATCATGCTTCAAATAGTCTCAGTCATTTAAGATCCACCATATTTATTAAATGTGGGTTAACATATTGGGAAAACAAAATTGGCAACAGCACCTAGGAAATGGGTTGGGTCTCCTGGATAGGTGCATGTCTAATGATGATATATATTACATGGAGCATGCATGAACTTGGTCAACAAGAAGGCACAAAACTTGTTGGTTTCCCTACTACCTGAGTTGACTGCCTCAAAAGCCTATGCACCAGCCACTAAATCTGAACCCTACACTCTACAAAGGTCAGTTTGAATCTGACCCCTAGCAGAAGCCTAAAGAAAAAGAGAAAAAAGAAGACAGGTGCCATAATATGCATGTCCACCGTTTATATTTTCTTATTTATTTAATGGAATTGCTGTATGAGAACAGCAAAATGCAGGTGGCATGCAAGCTATTCTCAAAAAAAAAGACATTCCACGTGCAAATACTTGAATGCAGAGGAAGAGAGGGACAGAGGAGTAAAGACTTGTATGGAGGGAAGGAGTTAGAATTGGCCTTAGGGTATCAGGAAAAGGATCTGGGGGAGGGGAACGGAGTTATGGACACTCAAATAAGGAGAGAAGCATTGTGTGTGTTGGGGGAAGGTCTCAAGATGAGGAACCTGTCAGCTCCATATTCTTCTTTTCTGTGCAAGTACCAGAATCTGGGGTGGGTGTCTGAGCCCTCTCTCCCCTTCATAAGAACTGGGACTTGTGCCCCTCCTCTGTTCCCCACATGACTGTTGTGCTATGGGTTTCCTCTTTGGCCCCCTCAGATGAGCCCAAATCCAAGAGGTCCCTGCATTTCTCCCTGCCACCTCCCCTAAGGGAACCAGGATCAGAGGGACTTGATCATTCTGGATCGGACAGTGTCTTAATAGTCCTGTGTGTATGTTCTAAGAATCTAGGAGTGCCCCCATTGCCCTGTGGGTGTTGAACCCCTCTTTGGCTCCCAAGCCAGTCATCATCAAGGGAAATCCTACCCCTTTATCAGGAGACCTGGAGACAGACAGGTTGGAAGTATGCATCAAACACAGCACTGACAGTGGGCTGAGGACACACAGACATGCTTCATACTTATCACAGGCACTCAGGCATTGGCATTTGGGGAAGGAGAGGTCTGGCACACCCATTCAGATGAACAGAGCAGTTCACATACCATATTGCTTAATCAAACCTTGAAAAGGCATGAGATATGTGGAATATCTTAACCTGGCAGATGCTCTGATGTGCCTATAATACACATACTTTCTTCCTTGTTTAAGTGTACTGAACAAGAGCTATCCGTCACCTGTTCCACAGTCAAATGCTTACCGCACTGCACAGAAAAATAAACTACATCTGTTGATTTTTTTTTGTTCCTTTACCACTCTCTATACAATGCCATCTAATAATATACTTTCAGTTAGCCCTAATCAAACCCACACATCACCTTCATGCAGTGACTTACAAAACCCCTGGCAAGAAGTAGTACCAGTATTGATATAATCTACCAAATGCAGAACTAAAATGTAGAACACTTGACCTTTCAAAGAATACATGCTCCTCTCCTTTCAGTTCCTCACAGGGGTCTGGAAGATGGGGTCATCTACAGACTGGTCTCCTCAGTTACCACCTATCACTATCCAAACTCTGCCAAACTGTTCCGTGTAACTTTTCTACCAACCGGTACAGCTAACCTAGTGAATACCATACATCCATGGTTTATACAGCCAGTTGCTAAAACAACAAAGTTAAGGTTGTGTGTGCAGCATATCTACTTTAACTCTGTATTTTCTACTTTTCAGAATTTTCAGTTTGGGTGACTTCATTGTTTTGGATATGCATGCAATATCACTGGGCAAGGCCATCTTAGCACTACATTAAAGATGCGTTTTTTGTCATTTACCCTTTAATGAGGATATGTACATACGAGCAATTTAACAAGGAGTAAAAGGGAACAGGACTTCCCCATGCATCGGCTATTCTGCACATGTGCACTCTCTCACTCAATGCAAAGTGGTAAAGAGCTCTTCAGCCTGTGCTACCATGGTTTCACTTCCATTTACTGCAGGATAAGCAAGTGCACATGTGCAGTTACTGTGAAAAAGCTGATATGTGGAAAAGTCCAAGTCCCTTTTACCCCATGGTAAGTTATATGTCTGTACATATGTTACAATAAATAAGAGAAAGTAATTTGATCTATGACTTGAATAATTAGGATTCTGTAGAAATGTAGTAGTTTTTGTTAGGGTTACTCTAAAAACACTGCAAAATTTCACATAAAAAGAAGGTTTTTCCATAAGGAAAGATTTTTGGGGTTTTCTATAAGGAAAGTATTTTTTATTTGACCTAAATGTATATTGGGATTGCTATTGAACAAGTTTTCAGGCATCAAGTACCCCTCCTCAGGTTTTTCCATAGGTACAGAAGTTGTATTTCTGGGATATAAATCCCTTGTCACCTTCTAGCCCTGTGTCTCCAATGGGAAGGAAAAAAATTAAACTATGATTTAAAAAAAATGAAACAATGAAAAATTAAGCAATGATGGGATTGACAACAGATGGGACACTGAACCAGAGGCCTCCAGAGGTACTGTTATCACCACTTGGCACTTAAATAGACCCTTCCAGCCAAAGATCTCAAAAGAACCAAGCAGATAGTCATTTACTAAATCTTATGAAATATTTTATAGAAGAGGAAACTGAAATATAGGAAAGTTACAATCCTGATCCAATACCCATTGAAATCCATGAGCCTTTTCCCACTGATTAGATTGTGAGTTGATTCAGGCCCTGAGTGAATTGTCCTAACACATGGAGCATCAGCTGTCTGTTCATTCTGGAAAGGACTACAGAAGTATTCTCTCTTCTCCTTAAATCTGAGGAGAACAACTGCATTTCTATAATTTTTATATTGTATCTATAACATTAGATTTATCCCCACCTACTTCTTGTGACCTGTGTGATTTCATAATCTCCAATGGAAAGGTAGTAATGTGACCACTGAAAAAAGCGGGCATCCTTGTAGGCAATAGCTTTTATTGGATCAACTGCATGGTTGGGATAGACATAGACAACCTTTCAGCTATCACAGTACCCCTCCTCAGCAACATGCACAGCAGAGAGCTAAGGAGCAGATGGGGCAAAAGCTTGTGTAAATAACAACAAGATATAAAAGAAGTTATCAGGTTACCAACAGACAAGATAGATGCAGTAAAAAACTGATCATGGAAGAAAAAAACCATTCAGGAAGTCCATTATCACTTGTTTCAATCAAACGGGCTTTCATTTAGAAATCACTGGCTTTATTAATCATGTCTACTTAAACTCAAACCACAGCCAGCACATTTTTCATGAAACCATACTGTTTCATTTGTACGCACAGAAAAAAAAAAAACCCTTAAACTGAAAGGTTAACAGGCTAAGATCTGACGGGGTTTTATTTTTTAAATTCTCATTTCTTCAGCACATCACACATTTTACATGCATCTGGTAATCACTAATTACAAGTATCCCTTTAGGAAAGAGCATCCGTTCAGTCTCATGCAGAATTTTTTTTCAGCTTGTCTAAGTTTTATGAGTGTCTGTTTAACTGGAACAAAACATGCTGAAATTCATAGAGTCACATTTGTTTGGCTTCAGTGGGAACTGTGGGTACTTAATGCCTCTGAGAATTAAGTCACTTTTTTGGGTGCCTGAAATGGGCTTTAGGTGCCTAACTTTAGGTATCAGATTTGAAAATGTGTTACTAGATGTCAGGAAAACTGAAATGATAGAAAAACTGTCCTAAGATGTTTAAAGAACAAAATACAGAGTTTAGATTGTTATTCCCTCTCTAATGCATCCAGTGGACATAGGTACTTCTCAAATTTGAGAGTTATCTGCCATGCTACACACCATTATATACTCCATGTATCACAAAGCCAGGATCCAACTGGCCATATTCAGAAGATGTGTATTAGACTCCATCACTGAGCTACTGAAAAGGAGTTTAGACTGTTGAAATTTAGACACCCAGGAACTAGAAAGCTATAGAAAATTAGAGTTTATCATGCATTTTACTGACTCCTGGTAGAGGCTGAGAGTCCAGTAGATACAGAAGTAAAGCAACTGAGAGCCCAATTTAGAAAGGATTTATATGGGAGAGACGCAATAAATTACACACTGATGGATATGCTGCAGTCACACAAATTGAGGTGTTTCTAGAAGAGCCTGGGCATTGAACAGATTTCTTCTCCTTCAGGACTTAGACTTAGGTGGTGTGTCTCCACTGCTGAACCCACAGGAGACAGTAGTTCCCAATCTAGCTTTAAAAAAGCTAAGTTCAAAAGTAGTTCATGCTACGTGAGCTAATTCAACCTCCTTACCAATCACCCTGTGAGGAACTCTCAACTATTGTGGATTACCTACTTCTGGTACTCAAAGTAGTTACTTTACAGCTAACTCACATGTCTATATGTCTCTACAGTAGTTTTCTCCTCATTTGTCGCAGTGACTGGTCTAAGGGGGGGTTGTCCTAGAGCAAAACAGTCAGTAGCCTTACATTTCAGCTCTTATTTCCAGACAATGCATGTGAGACCCAAAGTTTGTATCAGTTTATCACTTTTAGGAATTTACCACACCATCTTATTCATAAAATGGTGTTAATAACACCAAGGTCACAGGTTTGATCCCCAGTTGAATTAGATGATCTCTTGAGGTCCCTTTCAGCCTTACTTCATTATATTCTATTCTGTGAAAGGACCTGAAGTGCCCAAAATTTCAATTTAAGTTACAAAGTCAATTGTGTTCATTTTTTTCCTTGTATTTATGCAATGGACAAACATTTTTCTCTTCATAACTATGAGGTTTTACAATATAAATAATTTATTGTGCTTTTTTATTGGATTTTGAAAATTAAAGTGATACAGGAAATTCAGTTACTTCAAGGAATAAAGTCTCTATAGGAAAACTGATTTTTATAATGTCCACATAGAAAATTGCTACATATCACAGAAAGTGTCTTTTTGCTTTCCAAAATAATAGGATCAAGAGAGTACATTCCAGTAATACAGAGCTGAATTAACTCCATATATTTACAACTTGCAAAGCTGGCTAAAATGTCAATTTTGTGGGAAATTTAAAAAAATCTTTTCCCCTAATTTCTTCACAAAATTAAAGCAAAAATATTTCAGTTTTTGAAAAACATTTTGGTCAAAATTTTGAATTTTACTGAAACCAGAAAAAAATTAAACAAAAGTGAACATTTCTCCCAGAGCAAGCCATTTTGTTTTAATTGAAAATGTATCTGTTCTAAAACATCATTCGTAAGAATAAATATAGCGGTGACGATGTACCTATGATAAATGTACTAAGCAACATAATTACCCCAGTGTTCACCCATTAAAAACTCCATAAATTGAGTGAATATTAATTCCAGTGTACTGTCATTGTATTGATTTGCCTCTCCCCACAAATACTACCCTGCTGCAATTATAAATGTGTAGAAATCTTAATTCTTCATTCCAATTCCTTCAATCACCAACTTCCTTTTTGCAGGTTCTGCATTTATTTATTTCTGCCTCTTCAGTGTATGTTAAAAAAAATCATAAGATGAGAAATAAGTATATATAGAACTGTAAATTATAGGACTTGCAAGTTTGAATGACAAGGAGATTTTTGTCTCCTTTTATAAAATAAAACAAAAAAAAAATGAAGGGGCTCTTCCTGCCTTCTGCAATACCAATCTTCTTTTTTCCTGGTTCCACATATAGGTAAAAAAAGAAAACTGAGCAAGGAAGTCCCTACGTGCTGGTTAGTGTATTTTGCATACTCTGTGGAGCCCCATAAAGTGCCTCGATCTATACTATATGGAGGTTCTCTTTGTTCAGCTTACCTTCACTATATTAATGTGCTGTTTAACTCTATGTACATGAAAAGATGGGTTTAGTCTGGATAGATTCAAAGTGCACAAAAGGGAAAGGGGGGGGTTGTTTTGCTTTGTTGTCGACAATTTAGTGTGATTCTGATCTCACCAAGTCTCTTGTAGATGCCATTGGGAAAAGGCAAACAGGAGCTCAAATAATTTGGTTGAATGACAACAGCCAAACAAAGAGAACTGGAAGCTGAGGGCCAAAAAACAGGGGACCAAAGCCTGGAACAAGACAAAAATTGGATGTGACCAGCATCTTTAGGCCAGAGTGAGCTGACAAACGAGGAGAGTTCCTTTGTTCATGGCAATGAAGTAGGGTTACAAACAAGAGCTGAGAGGGTGGACC
Organism: Crocodylus siamensis; assembly: GCF_052110815.1. NCBI lineage: Eukaryota > Metazoa > Chordata > Crocodylia > Crocodylidae > Crocodylus > Crocodylus siamensis. The sequence goes on along the minus strand of NC_143396.1, from coordinate 114,526,416 downwards.
CTACCCTCTGAATAATTTATGGGCATTTCGCAGTTATTTGGTTATGAGTCCCTGTCACTAAAATTCCTGCATATATGTAAAAAAGTAGGAGAAACATATAGTTAAAAATGACCAAGACATTTTGATTTTAATTTCCTAGACGTTTGAGTTTCCTGGAAGTTTGAGTCCAAATTCATAGGGAACCTCAAAGAAAATAATTAATTTTGATAATGAACCTCAGATATCATATTCAATGTAGGGCACCTGAGAAATCTGACTCAAGCTAATGCATTACAGCATTACGCTGCAATAAGTTTCCATACTGACGGCTAACAAGGGATGAGACATCCCATTATTAAACTGGGCATTTTTTTTCATTTTAAGTAGATATTTCTATTAATAATTATAGCAGTTAGGTGAGAGGTAAGTGACTCTTAACCTTAAAGGAAGATTTATTATTTTAGTGTAACAATTCACCCACTTTTTTTCCCCCGGTCTTCAGACAAGATAGTTTTCCTTCTAGATAATATTCTACAAATACACTCAAACCACTGCTTTGTTCTCAGAACATTTAATTTTGCCAACCACCAGGGACTACAGACCAGCTTGAGGAAGCCATCCTCTTGAATCCAAAAAATCCCATATCATTATACAGGTATAGTTTAAAAATCACTGATAGGGTAAGTCAAGCTCACCAATACAAAAGGGCAGGAGAAACTTCATCTTCTGTCTTTATCCACTTGGTATCAGTTACCAGATATACAAAGTTGTATACAAAGTTAGATACTTCAACAACAGAATTAGGAAAAATCTACAGCGAAAAAAGGAACTGCTTATAGAAGGAACCCTCCTTAAGGAGAATACATTTTAATGAAATCTGGATGCAAGAGTAATCAATTATGCAAAATGGAGTAATTCAGAAACATGCTATTCCAGTGGTATTTTAGCAGGTACTAAACAGCCCAGATTCTTATCAATCTGGAGACAAGATGCATAAATGCACCTCATGTAAGTAGTACCTGTATTACACTACAACTACAAGGCACAGTGGAAATCTTAGTCATGAACTCTATTGATAAACAAGCCTCTAGGTCACTATAACTATAAATGGTGTGTGGGAGGAGGGGGAGGAAGAATGGGCTATTACTGTAAATGTGATAATAATACAAGAGCAACTAAGAAAAATGTATTGCAAAAAAAAGTTTTTAAATTACACATACTGAGACTAATTTGAAAGGGAAATAAGTCTTTCAATATTTTTTCCTTCCCATTTTCTGGGGAAGTTGTATTTTAAAGCATGATATCTTTATGCAGTCTTTCCATCTAGAAAGTCTTTCCTAGGTTTGGTCATTTCATTCTTAATAGATCCAAAGAGCTCATTACAAAACTAGCCTTAGACCAGCCATGGCAATATTTTACTGCCTTTGCATCAGACTTATCACTGAACTCAGGTTAGCCATGTAAATGCAGCTGAAACTCATGCACAAACAGACGAAACACCAGACCTCATTCTTGGGACTCCTCTTGCTCTCATTTGTGTTGCTTTCTAATTCTGTGTTCACAAGTCAATAGTCAAAGTCCCTGGCTATAATTTAGAAATTGAGGCTGTGATTTTCAGACATGAATATAGATTTCAGGTGCTTCAGCATCTGGATGCCCAATTTGATCCATATGAAGTTCATGGACACTGAATCTGTGTTTTGTAGGATAAGAGGACATTGCATTTTTTTGCCAGTTCCTTATAACTGAACTCTAATATTAATCACACACCAAGGATGATGATCATTTACTTGTAGTAACAGTGCAGTCATGCTGTACAATGCAGAAAGAAATGACAGCTTCCTGGGTTGCTGGTCCTTTAGTGACAAAGCTATAGAATCTGAAAGGTGATATAAAGTTTTGCCTCTTTCTATCTCTCCAAACCTTCTCAACACATTTTTCAATACCTCAAAAGGGGGAGAAGAAACCTATACTTGAAAAAAACACTACATAGAAAGACAAGCCTATTAGGGACTGATCCTGCAGTTCCCACTGAGGGCTAGAATAGATGGATTTCAGCATATGGTGCAAAGAGCCGCAGCTGCTGCTGTGTATTGTACATGCTCTCTGGCCCAGCACAGCAAAGAGAAACAGACTGATCTTTGCACAGATCCCCTTCAAAGTTCATGGGACTTTGCACTGATATAGGTGCCTACTACAGAATTCTCTTCCTCTTCCCAGCACATCTCCTTTTAGTTTGGACACATCATCTTACAACTAACATGAACCAGCTTGTATCATGCTGGTCTACTGTCTGGTCTAAGGCTAGTTTTGTAAATCACTTTTTGTATGACAGAAGGCAGCCAGCTAGTCCTGAAAGTGTGACCACCTGAAGAGCACTGGGGATTGGTGGGGGCAGTAGTTTATTACTAATGAATGCTTTCAAGCCCAGTCCTCTTATAGGATTCTCCATTTTGGCATTTTCCTTTTTTTTTTTTTTTTAACATTCTTATAATATTAAATATCATGAGGAACAGGTTATCTGAGAACATGTAAAATGGAGTTTGCTACAGAATAAATAGCAACTTCATTTACTTACTGCATAATAATGTTAAACATTTTGAAATGCTTTCATCCTCATAAACACTGTACATAAAACTTCATACTCAACCTTCAATCAGAACTGGTTTAATTAAAGCATACCATTCTCCAATGAACTGGTAACCTGTCTGACAAATATTAAGCAAAAGGAATATTTTTAAAATACATATAAGCTAAATTGATAAGAGACTTCCCAGAACAGTCATCTTCAGCTCCCAAATAAAATCATTTTGTCGAAGTCCTCACAAAATTGGGAATGAAAGGTGAAACACTGACTCCTGGGAACTTACTAAAAAGGTGTGTTGAACTTGTGCAGGAATAACAACTCCCAACTATTTTTTAACCAGTCTGATTTTTTTTAACTCATTCTTTGTGACTGTTGTGTTTTTAGGGGCTGGGGAACACATTTGAGGACAGACATTAGCTGTACCTGATCTTTAAGCTGCATGATGTAGATCAGGAGAAGCTTGCATGCACATTCGCCAGTGCCAGGAGCTGCCCTGGGAATCTGATGCAAGTAAGTTGGGGTAGGGTGGGATCAGGGGAGGACTAGTGGGTCTGTGGGGGCAGGTTGGTGATTCGGGGGGGAGGTGTTGGGTCTGCAGGCGGGTGGGGTGTCTGTCTGAAGAAGGTGGTTGAATAGAAAGAATAAAGCCCAGGTGCTGGGTCAATTGGCTGGGCTTTCCAAACCCCAGGGCTGTGTTCCAAATGTGTGTAATTGTTCACTAGATTGGGCTAACCTGTTCCCAATTTAACTTTAGTTTACCTCCTTAGGTGAACTAGTTTAGATCGAGGCAGCCATATTTTGCCTGATCCAACCCCCCCAAATGTCTGTACACCTCAGCACTTATATCTACCCACCCTAGTTAGGTTAATCTAAGTGTAACATCTGCACTAAGGCTGGGTATTTGAGCTGTCAAGTAAAGTTCAGTTAATTGAATGGTCAAATATCAGTCAAAAATGTAAAAAAAATTGCTAATAGGTCCAAATAATACACAGAAAAAGCACAAATATTCCACTAAGAAATTTGTCAAAAAACAAAAAATCATATTTCTGTCAATAAAAATACAAAAAAGGTAGGGTTTGGGGGTTTTTTTGTAAAATTGTTACAATCTTTGACTGGTCAAAAATATACAGTCAGTCAACAGGCTTGCCAACCATCCAGGTATGGTAATGGATATAATTGTATTTTAAACTAAAAGCACCTTATTAAAAAATTAAAAAGTCAAAACTGTTTTTACATAATGAAAGCAAAAACAGAGAAAAATTTAAAATTTTTAAAAATTTAAAAGGGTGTTATATTTTTTTTAAGTGACTTTTTTATTGATTCCAAGTCTAAAGTTTTTAGAATGACATTGAAACTCATGGCAACTAGTTCTGAATAAGTGATCCCAAACCCTCTCTCAGACAGACAGGGATTACCATGCCTAAGTAAAGGTCCTTTAAGTTGCTCCTTATTGGTGTAAGGAGCTGTGTAAATAGTTCCTAATATGATACTGAGACTTTCAACATGATTCCAGTGCAAGGGTTGATTCCAGTGCAAGGGCCATACTTCCCATTTAGCTGCAAAAAGGCAAAACAAAAACAAAATCAAGGGAGTGTTACATGTGCCAACAAACTAACTGGTCTCACACACTTGTAATATCCCCAACAAGAGCTGCCAGTTCTTTCCTGCAATCCTCAAATGTGTTCCCCAGCCCCTAAAAACACGACAGTCACAAAGAATGAGTTAAAAAAAAATCAGACTGGTTAAAAAATAGTTGGGAGTTGTTATTCCTGCAACAAGTTCAACACACCCTTTTAGTAAGTTCCCAGGTGTCGGTGTTTCACCTTTCATTGCCAATTTTGTGAGGACTTCAGCAAAATGATTTTATTTGGGAGCTGAAGAAGACTGTTCTGGGAAGTCTCTAATCAATTTAGCTTACGTGTATTTAAAAAATACTCCTTTTGCTTAAAATTTGTCAGACAGTTCACTGGAGAATGGTATGCTTTAATTAAACCAGTTCTGATTGAAGGTTGAGTATGGAGTTTCATATGTACAGTATTTATGAGGTTGAAAGCATTTCAAAACAACTATTTATGAAATTCCATAAAACCTTCCAAAATATGGATAAATACATACTATATTTTACATTTTGTTTCTTAGGCAACCAAAACCATTCTAATTTGAAAAGATTTGAAGCACGCTGGACCTTCCTCTGACCATATTTTAGTATGACAATAACAGCCTTTCCAATATTATTGCAAGATCATCTGCATTTAATATTAATTACTGGGACAACAATTATAGATGTGTATAATGCAAAGAGGATGGAATGGTTCAGTATTTGTAAAATGTCATCTAAGCTATGCAATGAATACCATACTCTTCACTCTTCAGCATTTGTGCATAGCTCCTTACAACCTCAGTAGATAAAGTAAAGCCAGTGTCAAGGGAAAGAAACACCAAATACAAGCAAGGTAACCTGAAAAATTCCTTGAGAGGCCCAAATAGTGTATTGTAATGAGACACATCAAAACAGTTCAGAGGTGAGAGAGAGCAGGGATAGGAAGTGACTGATGGCATTCTAGGCAAAATAAATTGAGCCTTTGGAGGGGAGAGGGGCAGGGATCTGGAGCCCATCAAGATCAATAAATAGGTTTTCAATCAGGATCTTAAAATAGAGGTTGCTTGACAGATTTCTGATGCCTGGAGGCTATTCCAGGCATTGGTCTTTGTGTGGGGAAAAATGTAAAGAGAAAGAGCATGGTTTTGTAAAAGACAACGAGTTTTAGGGGGTTAAACAGACTTGGCAAAGAGTAAAATTCAAATGGTGATATAGCAGGAGAAGAAAATAGGATACAGGAAAAGTGCAGCACTCCACAAAGTACACATGTACACACACACACACACACACACACACAGTTTTGCCACTGTTGCAAAAACTTTGGATTCTGCTCCAATTAATTTGGAAAGTTGACCATCCCCCACCTTCAACTTGTTTGTTGTGTAATCCTCACAGGTGTCATGATGAGCCCTACTTAAGTTTAACATAATCTGATTCTAATTGTCTTGTTATCCATAGGCATGCTTTAAAAGCTATTACAAAGATATCTTTGCAATGATAAAAAGATAAATAAAATTAATGTGCTACCTTTGAAGTGAAAAACTAATCAAAATTCTGGATCACCCTCAAATTCCACAACATCTGCAGTTGTGGATAAGGAAGCCAGCTGTCTAATAGTCATAGCTCAAGGTTAAAACAGAAACCCTGTTCCTGCTCCCATTGAAGTCAGACTCCAAAAAGGTAACAGGATTGAGTCTGAGGTCAATTCCAGAGCTTAGGAAAATCTGCTATGAGCTTCAGTGAAACTTTGACCTAGGTATGGGCACATTTCACATATCCTTGCATCTTAATAACTATCTATGCAGAATGCATATTATGTGATATTATATATGTGTTCTAACTGGCAATACTGCTTTACCATATCCTTTCATAATCAGGCCTTTTCAGGGGAAAAGGACCCTGATCTCTCTATTGAATCTCAATATTGCTGAGAAATGAAGCAAAATAATAAAGGCAAATTTAAAGTTGTAAGTAAAAAATCTGTAGGTATCTTCTAGGTGTGGGGAAAGATGATTTCATTTTGGATATGTGGCGCAGAACACATTAATAGAAGTTTAAAAGCAAATTAATAATCACTCACCATTTTTTATGCCAGGTGCCTCACCGAGCTAGTAGGTTAGAACGTTACAGATTCAATAAACCTTTGCAAGCTCTCTCTGAATCAAATGGTAACTAAGTGGTTTGGGAATATATATATATCTCAAAGTATAACCCACACCCATACTCAGGGAAACCCCTTTCTTAAAGTTGCTCTATCAATTAGAATGACAACTTATTCATCTCTCAAACAAACACAGCCCACGGGTATATCTACTTGAAAGCACCGTTTAGGAAAGACCACAGAGGATTCCCTCGTTCTTCAGTTTATCATGGAACAGTGACACAATAATACTCCTACTCAGTAGGAGGGAGCTCTATGGGAAAGTCAGCAGCCCACACAGTGGAAAAAGTTGTATCATCTTAACAAAGGTACAGAACTCAATCTAGAAGCAGTACAATTTACAGTAAAGAACAGAGAGGCTATGTATCAACCCATTTCTAAGAATGCACTTTATATTTGAGTTTATCCTATTTTTGGTTTCCCTAAAGAGATAGCACCAGATTCTGTCAGTCACATCGTCTTCTTATCACAAATGGCATGCAACACCCACTCACTGATGAATACACAGCTCGTTAAAGATGCTGTTTTGCTCCTTCTTATCTGAAGAGAAGAAAGAGTTAAGAGGCAGCAATTGCAAATGTTTGTTTCTCCCTTCCTTGGCAAGAAGTGATGAAGTATTATTCATAAAATATACACAATCATTTTAGGATATGAACCAGTAAGAGCAGAGCTGCATTAGTAAGTCTCGGAGCAGGTAATACAAAGTAGCTGCATCATTCTGTTTCCTAGATATGAGAAAAGAAGAAAGCTCCTTCAAGGATTTAGTTTAGGAAAAGGTCCGTTTATATGCCTAATTCTGGAGTATAACTCAGTTTTGATGGTCTCAAAATCTTCTCAATTGATTTGTATAATTTTAGTCCATCTGGGAAAAAAATAGGGGTTTTTTGCCATTTTGGATGGTATGAGTATGATGGGTCTATACTTGCAGCTATGCAGGTCCAAGAAATATGTGAGAAAAAGATTTTTGTGGGAGATATCTGTTATTGGACATCACCTAAGTCCATCCAAACCAGGCAGTTGGTCCAATAAAAGATAATACCCGCAAAAATCCTTGCCCCTTGTATATTATTGGTCTAACTGTTCTGACAGGATTTTTACCTCCCTAAACCCAAATATTACACTATGCAGTAGAGCAGAGTAAACTTACTTTTTGTTGGAAAGTTTTATTCATCCAAAAACAACAACAAAAAAGTACTTCCAGGGCAGCCATGACTATTTAGTAGGGTTTGAGTGTTGTTGTCACTGTGATAGTCCAGGCAAACAGTGTCAACTTCAATGAAAATATTAGCTTTGGGGGCATTTTTAACAAAAGCCAAGGAAACAGACCTAGATTCAAGGTGGCAGGAACCCATGTTCAATTCCCTCCCCTGCCTTAGAGGATTTTAACCTGCATCACCTACCAGCTAAACAAACAACTGGGTCTCCATCAATCTCCCTCGCTAAAGCTCTTCTAATTCTATATTTCATTTAGTAACTGTTTATTAGGTCAAAGAAAAAGAACAAAAATAATGACTCTAAGTCTGATGGTGGACAACCCAAATTCAAATCCACTCTGCATAATTTGGAGCAGGAAACTGAACCAAGGTCTCACCTCTCAGGTGAGCATTCTAATAATTTGGCTGCAGAATCATTTCCCTTAGTATATAAATATTTTATATAAAGGTGAAACAGATTCACTATCAAAGACTGTGAGCAAGTAACCCAGAATACCTGCCATCCTGATGGGGGATGAGAAATGGATGATTTGTGTCCCAATGTTTTTCAGGTAGAAGAAGGTATTGAATATGTCTCATTCTGGTGAGTGCTCTGTGTACTGAACAAGTGCTGCATCATCACTAACTCCTCTGCAAAATTAGTTTTGTGAATCTAGACTTTCATTTTCTCATCTTTTAATGCTAATGCCCAATGAATCATATTGTTTTAGGAAGAACCTAAAATGTCATTCATTCCAAATATTTTTTTTTGTTTGGGTTTTTGTTTCAAGAAGAAAACACATAATATTTTTATTTCAAGGTGGAATTATTTTCTTCTGAATTTTCAGCTAAGTGGCCAAACCAAAAAATAAATAAATAAATTCTTTGCACAGCTTTGCTTTTCTTTCCCATATTTAGACCATTGCTTTGTTATTTAAAAACTCCTGTGGCTTTATATACCAATTTTAAAGTTTCAAGACAGCCATTGGGAAGCTGTTTGCATTAAACAGAGAATTCAGGATTTACATACTTTTATCTTTTATCAACTATTTCTTTGTGCTTTCATATTATAAGTTTATTGTACAAATATAAACAGAGCCAGCCCAACTCTCAAAGATCTCAGAGTCTAATTCAAACATGTTAAGTACTTTTGTTCAAGTTTCAGAAAAAAATACCACTCATCTTTAGGCAAATACTTTATGCATCAGTGAAAAAACTGTGCACTAGGATATTAAGTATTTTGAAACCTTATGCAGAACAATTGATAGCAGAATAGCTGCTATCAATGCTTGTGGGAGGTTAGTCCTGGCTGGCAAGTAAAGAAACAAGGACTTCCTATGTTTTGGGGGTGGGTTTTATGGTAGTTTATTAGTTTTTCTTCTGAGTCAATACAAGATAATGTATTCCATTACTTTTTCTTCCTTCCTGACAGATTAGTAGTGATGCTGGAACTAAACAACATCTTTCCATTCATTTTGGTGGGCTTGTGCTTTACCTGGACTGGTTTTCGCCTACCACACCTGGGATTCCCAAGTAGTCTCCAAGTATGGGCCAAGTTCAGAAGATTTTAGTTCCCAGGTCTGGAAAAAGGCCTGGTGTATTGAGTCTAGCAAGGTTATTGAGTGTAGGCTAGTTCATGACTAAAAGTGATCTGATGTACAAACTTCTGTGGGAAAATAGTGTCAAAGCAATACACAGCAATGCCTCCAAAGATTGAATAAAACAGTTAATCAGAATCTAAACAAATATTTGCTTCAGAATGCATGTATGAAAAAGAAATTTCAGACAGCAGCATCTATTGGATCCATAAAGTAACCAGTGCTTGAACAGCAGTTACTCCCTGATACCCCTGATATTGAACATGACCTTTACTAGGCAGAATGAAGAGAAGGTAAAAATGTGTTTTTCTTCTTTCCATTAGAATTGACTTTTAATAGCTGCTATGACTCAAACAAATTATACTGTTTCATTTTAAGCTCCCATAAATGTTATTGATACAAAAGTAATGACATTTTCTTCACCAAGAAACAGTCAAAGCAAAATTCATTGTGGAGGCAGGCCCTAATAAGTCAATGGAAAGACAGAAGGGGGATCCCTTTTCTTCTGACCTCAGATGGAAAAATTCAGGGTGTCCAGCAGAAGAACTCTCATATGTATCTTGCTACTCTAGACTTCCTGCCCCAATAAATTAAAAAAGGAAAACCCCTTTGGCTATACCATAGCATGCTATAATTAGACAATAAAATGTTTTATAGCTTCTTGTGCATACCCAAACCACTTATCTACAAAAAGCATAGGTTGGATGTCTGCCATCCAAATTATTTTACTGTCTACTAAAGAAATGTTTGTTTAGGGATTTTCCATTAGGGAAAAATAAGGAAATGAGTTAGAGAAATTTTAATAAAACTTGAAGAAAGCAGCTTAAAGTGCTAGTTCCTGGGTGACTTGTAAATGGCTTAATTGCAATATAAGTGTTATAGAAGGGAGAGAGAGGAGTACTCTGAGAAAGAAAGGAGATTAGGAAGAAAAAACAACCAATTTAGAAACTTGATTTGAGAACAGTTTGGGGCCCCAGTCTTCTGGAAAGCAAGCAAGCAAGAAAGTTGCAGCCCAGAAATGTTCCACAATTTAAATTTAGGAAAGTAAAACTTTGATACCATAGTTTCAGCGTCAGGAATTCCATCTTCAATAACCAAGCTCCCTCCTGTTCCCCATTTCTCAGCATAAATGCTATATGCAAGGTGTTTACAGCTATCCTCTCTCTTTTTGTTGTGTGAAGGAAAACTGCTCCGACACACTTAACATTTCTGTAAAGCGTTCTGCTTATATCAGAGTAGGTTGACTCGTTCTACAGATTTGCATGCCCCAAATCTGAAAGGAGTACCGAGCAGCAAGCAATCTAGCTGCCATGCTTTTCAAAAGAAACCAATACAATAATTATGTGCCCCTTTTCCATCCCATCAGTATACAGATTTAAAACAAATAAATAAAGTCATAATTTACTCAGCCAGATTAAAATGATTGGGCGGGGGAAGAGAGGGAGGTGGATTTTAATTAGAGTGGCTCAGCCACTCTAATTGAAATTCTCAATGTCATATGTATTCAGCATCCTGCATTTCAAAATGACCACAGGGATGGTTTAAGTAAAGCTCGTTTGAGGAGTTTTAGTTAAAGCACACCTGTCGCCATTTTGAAACACAGGACACTGAATACACATGACAGTGAGGCACACTGGAGCATTCTAATTAGGACATCCCAGCAGACTCCATTGATCAAGTTTAATGCATTCTGATTAGGAGTGTGTCAGAGCACATGTATAGGCACCCTTAGGACCTTGCAACACATTACACTGAGTCACACAGGTGCCAATTCATGTTAATGCAAGTTCAAGTTTGGAGCAGTCACACTGCTTCAGGCCAGCAGGGACTGGGAGGACAGAGGAAAGAATCCCCCACCCCCTCTCATTCTGAGCTTCTCTGGCTCCCCACACTACTCCTTGGGTCCTCCCCCACCCACCTTCCCCTGATTACTTGTGGTTGGCAGGGCAGGTGGGGTATTTACACTAGGGGAAGCCTAGAATGGCTATGTCTTAATATAACATGTGCTGGGTAACATGGATCAAATACAATCCTGTCCTGGAGTGGTTTAACTTTGAACCTCCTAAGAGTGCTTAGAACTAGTTTCAGGTGTTAATGCGTGGACAGTCAAGGTGTTAAGAGCTCCAGGAACCACCCTAAATTACCATGTAACACAGCCCTTAGAATAGTATTAAAAGATTGATGTTTTAGGACTGAATTCTGCAAGATGATCTCCAAACACAGACCCTTGCACCTGCTTGAGGTGCAAGAGGCCATGTTTGTAAATCCAATTGCAAGCCTGGGCCTGGCATAGCACCAGCGGCGCCACAGATTCTAATACCTCTCCACTGTGCCTTAGCCATGCCCTAGAATCTATGGGTTGGCAACCTACAGCTCATGGGCTGGATCCAGGCCACAGAACCATTTGATTCAACCCGTGGATGTGAGGCTTTGGCAGCATTCAGCAGCAGGGGGTGAGTTGGTGTCGGGGGAGGGATTTGTAGACACAACCCTTCCAGTGTTACCATAGGGAGAAACTTCAACAGCGGGATCTCTCCCCATGCTGCCACAAGGAAAAACGCTTGGCCCCTCTGACCCCAACTGAGTCACTCTAGCCAGCAACCTAAAAAAGGTTGCTGACCACTGTCCTAGAAAATAAATCACTCCTTGCCTATTATTTTATTAGTCTCAAATATTAAAAACCACAGCAAAGCTACTCAGATACTTTCATGATAGGTATCAGCATATAACCCTTAAGAAAGACATACCTGTTGAGAAAGCAAGTGCAATAAAGGTATCAGTTGTGGTGTGGACACAGGCTTACTAGGAATTGGAAAAACTTTTCATATAAGCCCCTGAATAACTACTAGATGGTAACATTTTTGTGTCTGTATAAAAACTGGGGACAGATTCACTGCTATGGCATTGGCTGTACAGATAGCTTTACAAGAAGGGGTTTGTGCTCAGGAGAAGATAGAAAGCAATAAGACAACACCGCTTAGGCCACAGTATCATCACAGGAGAAAAACTAAATTCCCAGAAGAAACCCCAGTTAAGGCTGCCTCGAAGATATGCTAAATCAAGATGTTTCCCAGTAAGTCCTTTTGCAGGCATCCATTGTCTTATTCTGACTCCCCACCAACTACCTCCTCCAAATGCACCAAAACTACTCAAAGCATGAAATCCTAGGCCCTGCAATGGTAGTTGTTAGGGCTGTGTGAAGCTTTGGGTGGTGATTCAGTCTGGAGGCGATTCAGCCCTATTTGGTGGTTGAATCTCCAAATCTGAATCAAATCAGGGGACCAATTAAAAGGTCCGAATCAATTTGAAGCTCTCCGACCACACAGCGTGGCACAGTTAACCTCAGCTCACATGTGGATCTGAAGTAGTGGATCTCCGGAGCCTCACAGGACAAAAAAGTATGTATATAAATGCCCTTGTGATCTCCCACTGTGGCCCACTGCCTCTTGTTATTTCCTTTGGGTTGTCTAGTACTACTCTTGAGTAGTGGTAACATGCTAGGGAAGTGACTCTTAGTGAGATGAAACAATTTATAACAAGTGTAAAGAAAGGCAAGACTTGCTACAAGTTAGTCAAATCAACAATAACTGTTCCCTGTGCCTGGTCTATCCTGCAGAAAGTGGAAGGTGGTTTACCCCTGGATGAAACAACTGCTGAAATATTTTTTCCTTTAGCTTCCACTTGCTGCAGGAAAGAAAAGACATACAGTTACAGCAGATCAGCTTAATATATGACAAGTACTTTCACTTTTAAACTTGGTGTAACTGTCTTGTCTTTTTATACTGTCAGACAGGGTTTAAAAGTTCTGTTAACAGTGATACTTTGCAAGAAATTAAATATGCAAATGAGTAGGGAAGAAGCTGTAAAATGCAAGACTTCACTAACCTACCTGTAAAATGCAAGACTTCACTAACCTACCTGCTCTAAACCTCTTGGGCTATAACAGCCAGCTATAAGTTTATCAAGGGAGGGCAAGAGAGAATTGGAGATGAGCTATTTACCGGAGCACCACTAGGAATAACTAGGAATAAGGGGTGCAAACTAGTGGAGAGTAGATTCAGGTAAGACACTAGGAAGAAATTTTTTACAGTAAGGGTGGCCAGAATCTGGAATGGGCTTGCAAGAAAGGTGGTACTATCACATAACTTGGAGGTCTTCAAGAGGAGGCTTAATAGACACCTGGCTGGGGTCATCTGACCTCAGTCCTCTTTCCTGCCTGGGGCAGGGGGTCAGACATGATGATCCTTTGTTGTCCCTTCCAATTTTACAATCTATGAATCTTCAAGAAAAGATTCAGAGAGCTTCAATGATTTGGACAGTCCCTGGTGGCTGCAGCAGGGAGCTGCAGCCAGACTAGCAGCTGGTAAGTAGGGGCAGGGGAGGGAGGGCTGGGGGAGTGGGGAAGGGACCATGGGGGGACCCCTGCCAGCCCCCAGCCCCTGCCTGCTGCTGTTCCCCCAGCCCCCACCATGGCTGCCCTGCCCACCCAGACTCACTGGGTGCCACAGGACAGGGGGGCAGATCTCACTGCCCCACACTGTCCCCCCAGCCCCATGAGTGCCCTGCTTGCCCCAGCTCTGGTCCTTTAAGAAAAAAAAATGAGGAAAAAGTCCAAGACTCACTGCTCCTGCAGCGGCCTTGGGGCTTTGTGGAGCTTGTGGAAAAGCCCTCCCATGTGGCATGGGGCAGCAGGAATGGTGAGTCTGGGGTTTTTCTCATTTTTTTTCCTTCTTAAAGGGGTGGAGCCATGGTGGATGGGGCAGCCTTGGGGGAGGGCTGGGGAGAGTGGGCGGAGGGGGAATGGAGGCTCATGCCGAGCCCCCCACTTAGTGTGGGGCAATGGAGGGTAACGGAGATTGCCCCCCCACACCCAGCAGCCCCTGGTGAGGTGGGGGGGGGGGGGGGTTTCAAAGTGCTGGGAGCTTGGGCAGGCAGGGGATGGGCCTGGCTGATTCAGTCAGATCAATTCAGGACAGTGGCTCAAATCACTAAATCGAATCACTGTCCCCTGAATCAGCTGAATCTGAATCTGAAGCGAATACTAGCTGCTTTGCACAGGCCTAGTAGTTGTGCTATATACTTAGAGTCAGTATTTTACCTAAATAGTCGGTGTGTGCAAAGTGGGCCCTATTTGATTCAGATTTAGCCTGTTTCAGAATCAGTGAATTGATTCATTATTTGGAACTCCTGATTCAATTCAGCTGAATCCAAAGATTCAATGCTGATTCAGAGACTCAGCAATTCAGACACAGACACAACTTTAAAAGATTTTTCTACAGACCTCAAGGTACCAGCATGGCTTGTGAATGCTGCAATGCTGGGGCGGATGGAGCGTCCCACAGGAATGTTGGGGGGGGCCTCCACATGCTCAGTGGGCCCCCCGTGCCCTCCCCTGGCTTGGAGATTAGTTGCAGGGGGACCCCAGGTGCCCCCCCTCCCAGACCCAGGAGGCACCAGTCACTGAGCTGGAGGGGTGTGTGGGGGAGGCCCCCAGTGTGCTCCCCAGCAGACTCAGAAATGAACTGGAAGTGCTTCTGGTCCACTCCTGGGTTTGCTGCCAGATGGGCTGGGGAGCCCTCACCACACACACACTTCTTTGGGACACTATGTGCCCCAGCATCTTAGCATTCATGAACTGCCTGCTACCTAGAGGGATGTAAAAAAAACCCCCAAAAACCCAAAAATCCCACAAAAAAAACCATTTAAAGCTGTGTCTCTATCCAAATCGATTTGGAGGTTCTGCTTCGATTGAGAGATTAAAGGGTCCTCTAATTCAATTCTGCTTCAGAGATTCGGCCACCAAATTGGACTGAATCTCCACTGAATTGACTTGGACCAAAGCTTCATACAGCCCTAGTTAATATACCTAATTAACAGGCTTAAAAGATGCAACATCCTGAAGCTGATTTCACCAAAAGGAAGATTCAGAACATCTCTTGGATATGGTCTAAAGAAGAAAAAAAACCCAGCCACCTACAGCATACTATAGAGCTGGCCAAAAAAAATGACAAAATACTGTTTAATCAGTGGCACAAATCTACAGTATTTTGAGGTGTCTGTGGAATGACATGCATGCTTTCTTGAGTTTATTTTGACTAATATGGCATGTATAGCACATACATATAGGTAACATATAGCTGTATTAAGGCCTATTATTATGTCTGTATGAATCACGCTATTTTGTAAGAATGAAATTTATGATTCATATTTTGGCCAAGACTGTTTAATAGGGCAACTTAAGTGTTTCTCCCTTATACACACTTGAGAAAAGTAATCACTGAGAACTAGCATCTGACATGAATATACTTAATGGCCAATCAAATAGACCCTAGAGGACTGGTCTGAGGTACTTGAGCCAGACCCTTTCAGACAATGATGAATTTACATTTTAAAGGAGAGGTCTGTATCAAGAATAGGACTTGGTGATTCAAGCTATTCAGAGGAAGACATTTCTCAGTGGGGAGATTAAGTGGAAGACATTATCTTTAGAATATTGGCTTAGTAATCGTTATGTTGGAAAGGATACGAATATGCTCCTGGTCATAATTAGATCAAGAAAGACTTCTGGTATGCTAAACTAATATACATTTGTGGGGCAGGAAGATAGATACATAGTATGAGCTCCCTAGGAATCCAGTACATCATGTAGGTAAGTGGTCAGTTAAGAAATTACACTTATTAGGGCTGTGTGGAGCTTTGGTAGCCAACTCAATTTGGAGGAGATTTGGCCCAATTTGGATTGAGATTCAGCCACTGAATTGAATTGGGAGACCCATTAAAAGTTCTGAGTCAAATTGGAAGCCTCTGAATCAATTCAGAGAGATTTGGAGATTCAGAAGTCTTGCAGGCTTTTTGATATGAGTTTTGCTTTCAACAGTTTGAGGTGCACCGTCACAGAAACCCCTGTACCTATGTCCTTGAAACTTGACAGACTTCATGCCCTGGGAAGGGGCTACCATCCCTGCTGTTTTCACCTGAATCTGCAAACAAATGACAAAGTTATAGGTATTTTAGTGATTGCCCATTATAGTCTGAACAGGGCAGAAACCCTGTTCTTTCATTGTTACAGAGTTGTGAGTGTGAGGGAAAGTCAGGTCAGGGACAAGGCAAAGATAATTACTTAGGGCAAGGCACAGTTGGGAGAGGGATCGCACCAGAGGGGAATTTCACCTGATTAAGGGCCAGTGACTATTAAAAACCACAGCTGCAGGGCTATTCTTTGCCTTCTTGGGGCATGGCATGAGAAGAAGCTGCAGGGAAAGGCAGGAGCGGTAAAACCAGTGCTGGAACAGATTGCCGATCAGACCGGCTGAAGGTAACCATGGTGGCCAGTGAAACAAAGAGGTGAGAGAGGGGGGATACTTACTGGGTTGATCCTCAGGCAGAGAGATGGTCCCATGGAGAAAGAACCCACCAATACCTACAAACAGGGCCATCCCTGGGGTGGGGGCGAATCAGGACGACTGCCCTGGGCCCTGCACTTTGGGAGGCCCTGCAGATAGTGCTGAACAGGCCCCACTGTGACCACCATGCAGCACCAGCTCCACCATGGCTGCCACATGCCACTCACTGCCCCTGCTCCGGCTGCTCACCACCCTCCAGGTCTGCACAGACTGATATGCCTCGGGGTCCACACACCAACAGGCTCAGAGGAGTGGGTTGCACTGCGGTAAAGGGAGAAGGAAGACTGTGCACTGTGATAATGGCTGGGGTTGCCCGGACTCTGCTGGGAATTCACTAATAAACTAGTTTACTTTCATTCTGCTTCTTGGGTGATTTACTACACCCTCTCTCATTGGGGAATTAACTTCTCATTCTTCCATTACATCAAGGCATGGCAAGAAAGTCCCAGGAAGAGAGATTTTATTAGTCAACCCCACCCAGACACGTAGTTTATGGCTGAATCTCTGAATCGGTGTTGAATCTCTGAATCCAAATTGGCCAAATTGAAAATTGGGAAAATGATTTGAATCACCAAATCACTGTCCCTCTAAACTAGCCAAATCTGAATCCAAAATGAATACTTGCTGCTTCATGCAGGTCTAATACTTATGCCTTGACATGAGAACAAGTGTTGTTCTTTAGCTTGTCCCCAGGCACTGAGAATGACATTATGCCTGAGGTACCCAATCTTGTTCACTGGTAGACTAGATTGGTAGTGTTCATTCCATCCACAGGTCAGATCCAGGAGGTCCGGATCCTGGCATAGTGGAGACCTTCTAGCCATGCTCTGGGGGGGTGGGGAATCAGGTTGGCTCCAACACAGCCCTGCAGGAGGAAGGAGCTTGACCCAGCCCCGTGGGAGGGAAGGGGGCATAGCTCAGCCCAACCCAGCCTCATAGAGAAAGAAGGGGCATGGCCTGGCCTTCCAAAGAAAGGGAGCAAGGCCAGACCCCAACCTAGCCCCACAGAGAGGGAAGGGGGAGTGAGCCAGCCCCAATGGGAGGGCAAATAGAATAGTCCGGCACTGTGGGGGCAGGTGGAGGGCATGGGAAGGGGTGTGGCCCAACTCAAACCCAGTTCTGCAGGAGGAAAAGGGAGCATAGCCTGGCCCCAAGCCAGAAGAAAGATGGGTCAGGTCCAGCCCAGGGCAGGTGGTAGCTTGGCTCCAACCAGCCGCACAGGGATTGGGGTTATGTTAACAGCCACTTCTCCCCGCACTGCCAAATTTCCAGACCTGTGGGGAGCCCAGTGGGCTAGATGCAATGGCTCTACAGGCCATTTTGACCCATGGTCCTGAAGTTAAGCACCCCTGCTTTAGGCTATCATCCAGTGCACTGAATGTTTTTGCTAAGAACAGAGGTTGCAGGCAACTGTGACAGGAAGGTCAGAGGCAGGAGCTGCTTTCTAACCTGTTGAGATGAGTAGGAGCTGCATTCTTAGGTTTAAGACTGTAGGTTAAAATCAGATTATTGTTCTGATATTTCCTTTTGTTTTGTTTATTCTTATATCTTTGTATCTCAGCATAGGGCTGCTGATTTCATATGTTTGATCATTAATGAAAAGCTAATAAATCTTCTGGTAATCTTTTATAACTTACTATTGTCAATGGTAAAGGTGATCTCAGAATATTTAACCACACAGGCAGACCTCTTCCAAGGAAGGGAGGATCTATTATTTCTAAGCACATGACCAGACAAGGGTGTGATTCTTCTAGCTGACAAAATTCCCCCTGCTAAGAGCAAGACCTGGGTGAGGCAAGAAAAGATGAGACGCCATCAGGGATATGACCTCTGGAGTATTTAAATATGTTCTTAGTGGCCAACCAGCAGGTGGCAGAGAGGGGGTTGGGGTTGAAGGGCATCCCTGAAGGTGAGAGAATGTGGCTCAAAGGCACAGCTGACTGAATCTGGGGTCAAGGTGCATCACAATCAGAATTTGCCAATTCATTGAAATCTAAACATTCTGCCAATGAACTTTCATTTTCAACTAAATCCTAAGGAGATTCTGCCTGACTTCCTCTCATTAAATCTCCCTGCCCCTTTGGTAGTCTTGTTGCCAATAACTTTTGTGACCCCTAGTTGTTTAGGATCTTTAGTAGCCCGTTAGGGAGACTGCCCTGGAGTTCTAGCTTCTCTCCCTGAAAATGTCAGCATTTTCAGGTTCTATTCCAGTTGTAAAATAACCAAATTCAAAACACTGAAGCCCTGTCTGAAATGGAATGCTTTTTTTTTTTTTAACCACACAGTTTTAGAAACTTTCTTCAGGTCCATAAATTGTACATTTTCTGAGTTTTCTCTGTGCCAAAACAGGTGCCCAGAAGAACTCCATATAAAAATAATTAAGGAACACATTGATTAGAAAAGAAGTGCTACAGTATTTGTGTGTGTTATTTTAATGACAGTCTTGTAATGAATTAGTTTTAGCTGTCATTATGTTAATTTATATTTGTCGCTTCTTTTCTAGTCACCTGCAATGCAATATAACTATGTAGGATGCCTGCAGCTTTTTGGAAACCTTAACTAGTACAAAATACTGCAGCATACCTCCTGAACAACACAAGCTAGCACAAGCCTGTCAAACCTGTCTTCCCCGCTCTACAGGCCTCTTAAAGATTGACTAGACTTCTCACATGACAACCATGGTTGACTACAACATCTCTCTGGCACAAAGGAACTCTCTATGATAAGTGTAAAAGTTATCTGTGTGGGAAAGTCTCACACTGCAGAAGAAGCTCTTTCGTGAGTCAGGGACCCTAATCTAATTTTCTTCTGTTCCAAGTAAAAGGTGTATTGCTTTGCCTTTTGTAACACAAATACATAGCAACATATATACCTGAAAATTAGGGCTGTGAGAAGCTTTGGGTGCTGATTCGATTCGGGGGAGATTCGGCCCTAATTCTGTGGCTGAATCTCCAAATCTGAATTGAATCAAGGGACCAATAAAAAGGTCTAAATCAATTCAAAGCTCTCCGAATCTATTCAGAAAAGATTTGGAGAGCTTCAGTGATTCAGGCACGCCCAGCTGCAGCAGGGAGCTAGACCCAGACTCCGAACTGCTAAGTAGGGAGTGGGGGAGGCGGGCATTGCCCACATGGTGTAGGGCAGTGGGGATTGCCCCCCAGCCTGGGAGCACCCAGTGAGTCGGGGCTTTTTTTTTTTTTCCAAAGAGCCGGGAGCTGGAGCAAGCGGGGCAGCTGTTACCAGGGCTCAGAGCTGCGGATGGGGCCTGTGCAAGTCAGACATTCAGCTGATACGGCAGCAGCCAAATCGCTGAACTAGATTCAGCTGAAATCAATTTGGGACAGTGATTTGAATCACCAAATCAAATCGCTGTCCCCCAAATCCAAAGAGAATACTAGGCTGCTTCGCACTGGCCTACTGAAAATATGTAAGCAACACACCCTGCCAAAACAAACTTTTTCATCATACATGTATCTTCCCTCAGGAAGAGGCTGGAAGAACACACAAGACAGAGGTAAATTAAATATTGCTGTTTGCAATGCTGGAAGGTGATGTGCAGCCTATAAAAACATATAGAATAGAAATCCATAGATTATTTTGCCCATAAATGGCTGACACATCCACTGCTTACCACTGTTATCCCAAGTTCTATATATTCTGTCATGAATAAAAGACACTGAAACCTAGGATATGTACATAAGTGCTCCATGCATGTTTTAAAGTGCTGTAATTTAGAGCACTTATTACAGCACTATAAAGTTACAATGCACAGAAGTGCAGTGCTTGGTGGGACGACAGCTGAGACTCCCTGCACCCTCCAGGTAAGGGGGCAGATGCCACGTTTCAACCTCCTGTGGCTTCTCCACCAGTCAGAAATTTAACCAGTATGCAGAAGTTATTTAAAATGCTGTAGGTTGCTAAAGTGCTGTAAAATACAGCACTTCAAATTTAATGCCTCACTTACCAAGGGTTAATTTAAAGTGCTGCACCCATTTTAAAGTGCTGTAAAGCTGTGCTCTTCTGTTTAGTCAATAAAGCGCTTTAAATGGTGAATAAAGCAAATTCTGTATATACCCTGAGCCTGCACAGAAAAGGCAAGTAGGCGCTAGCATCTGATGTAAACACACAGAGCTGAATAAAGTAGGAGAGGGTTTTCTGGCAGAAGGTGCCATCAAACAAGGGAAAGTATTGTGAATGGAAGGGACACCTTGAGGGAAGAAGTATCATAGCTGCTGGAGTAACACCTGGCTGAATAGGAGCAAGAAAAGAGCTGTCTGTGAGTAGGACAAGAAAATAAACTAAGGGAGGGCAGCTTCTTTACTGAAGTTTAGATAAAGGGCTGCAGTTTTCAGATGACCTTGCAGGACCTTTAGGGTGCATCCAGACGAATGCACACATGCAGTTTTGTTGGCTTCTCTGCTAATTTGCAGCACAGTGCTTAAAATTTGACACTGGGAGATCGTGGTGTCAAAAACAACAGCAGAAGGTGGCATGGTGCATGCTTCAAGAGCATATGCTGGCGGACAGAGGCTGGGTCCTGCAGGGAGATGCTCTGGCTGTTAGCCAGAGTGTCTTCCCTCCTCCAGTTGTCCCCCAGCTGCTCCAGCACACCAGGACCTGGGAGGAGTGGGGCAACAGTTGTTTCCATGACACAGGGCATTTTGCCCAGCACCAAACCCCACATGCAGGGGCATGTGCAGCAGCAAAAACCAATTGGCATATGTTAAATTTGTAATGCTGCTATTTTTGCTATGGCAAACGCACACCCCTGCACATGCGCACTCATCTAGATGTGCTCTTAGAGTCTTTCCTTTCACACCTGCTAACATTACCATAAGATTAATTTGTTTTACAAATAAAAAAAATTATCTATGTTTTCTTTTTTCTGAGGTTGAGGATAATCCCATTTTACAAATGTATAATATATGACTATATGAATAATATCTGGTGAATCTGTGTGGTGTTGTTAATATCCACTCCAGAGGTGTACTGTCTCAAACACTGTGAAAAGTCAAACCCAAAGTCTGATCTAAAGGAGGTTTAAATGGATATAAGAATTCCAGTATAGCTCTTCTACTTCACTTGAACATAAAGGTCAAAAATAGAGAAATTCAGATACCCATGTACATTTGTTGACAAGAGAAGCACTGTCAAGTTGTTTCCTGTTTCCATCAAAAAGGACTATGAAGTGGAATAACTCTTGATCTTAGGCTGTTATTTCCACCTTATTTGACCCTAATTTAATAGAAACAGCACCCATGTGATCTTCATATTTCATTCATAAAATCTACAAAGAGGTAGTGTTTAAGCATTAGGGAACAACCAGGAAAAATGTAAAAATACTTATATCTGTAAAAAGGTTGCTTAAATTATTATTTTGATATATATTGTAAGGAAAAACATTTGTTGTTCTTTGGATAAGCAAACTATTTTAAGTACTTGAAGTATTAGAAGACTATAAGCAAGGATAATTTTGTAATTCCTCTACCTTAACAAAAAAGATGCAGTCTTATTTAAATCCTGCAAGTTATTTATGCACTACTAGATATATACTCATTCCCCAGGTATTTATTAGAATTTTATTCTCAACCATTGCAGTTTCCATCATTCAGTGTATCAGACAACATTCAAAGATGTATACGGCAACATTAAGTTATGATGGGAAATAAAGTCATCTTATAATCAGCCCCTTAGCACACTTAAGTTCTCTCAATAGCATCTTCTCAAGCAAACATTCCAATTGTGATCAGCATAATTTTAAGAAATTTAACAGTGATTTGTAGAAATGAAATGTACAAGAATGAAGGTGAGATTCTATATTAACTAAATATTTTACCAATATGTAGTGAAAAATAGTGATTTTTCTTTTTTAAAAGATAAAAATGTTATTGGGCCCTTATCAATACATCCTCTTATCAAAATCCCCAGGGGATTCCAGTAGAGCTATTGAGGCTGCACTACAGAAAAAATGCTCTTCAAAAGTTTCTGTATGCCATAATGGCCTAAATTCTATTTTCAAAAATAGGATACCATTAAGATGCAAGGAAGGGTGTTTTTCAGAGGTAATTGAAGTGCCTCAAGATGCAGAAAAATACTTTGCAGGGTTCTCAAAAGTATCCAAGCAAGTTAGTCTGTCAGACGCCACTGATCTATTAAAAAAAAAAAAAAAAAAGATTCAATAAGTTCAAAAGTGCATAAACGTATTTACATCTGAAAAAGCACCAATCTGCATCTTGGAGGAACCAAAATGCATTTGAATATTTGGGCCCAAAGACTTAAATGTAGTCCTGTCCTAAAGCATTTATGGCTTTATGTATTTTATAATAGCACAGATAATTTTTTACCTGTTAAAAAAAAAATCAAACTTCATATTTGTTCATAGTCAAACCCCTTAAAATTATTTTTGCTAAGGAAATCCCCCCTTCTTCAGTAAATTCTCTTTTGCTCAAAAAATGTTCTTTTAAAGAAAGAATTAGTCAAATGGGTATGGGAAGTTGTACTACTTTGTGGCTTTTAATGAGTTACTTCCTTTGTAGCAATGTTGTAAAGTCAGTAATAGGATTTTCTTTAAACTCAGGGTATAACCTTGGGGCTTTCAACGAACCCATGATCCTCCAGCAGCCACCAGCATAGCCTCAAGGTGTTTGAGACTCAGTGCGTAGAGTCTTTAATTGTATCCCTATACATCTACCATTGAAATATTACTGGCATAAAATAAAATTTATCCAACTACTGAGTTTCCAGATGAGCCTTGAAAAGAGATGAAGGAAAAGCCACTGAGGGAATAAAATGCAAGACGGCTTTTTTAAACGAGAAGCAATAGTGGATGTGTTTTATTCATTATCAGCTTGGAGAATATTTGAAGAAACAAAGAAAAAAAGTAATTGCCATATGAATGCGGGCAGGATGCAAAGGTCTGCAGCGGGTCCATGGTGAACTTTGAAGATGAGGAAGGAAATGGTAAAGTGAAATGGGGAGCAAATGTTTTCTGATGAGCAGAAGAGTCTATACTTCTTTGTATGCATGAGAAAGGAGGCATTGGAGGTGGTCAAAAACTTCCCACTTCTCAAAATATTCATGATTTGGAATTGGATTCTGTTACAGTTTAGAAGGGAACTAAAGTGATCAATCATGTGAGAGAAAACAATAGATAAGGAACTCAAAAAGAGCGGAGGCCAGGCAGCATTGCAGAGGTGATGATAGGCAGATTTACAGGCAAGAAATATGAGAAGACAGATTTAAAGACATTCAAATTGCCCCACCCTGATATAAGGCACATTAAAAACTTCTCTCTTAAACACTGTGCCTCTGTTTGGGGTTAAGCAGATAATTATTATTAGTAATGCACAAACTCTTAACGTTTATACAAAACTTTAAGTATCGAGGGAATAATATTTATTTCAAGATTGTGCATTTGAACCACTAGGATTTCTCAGTTATGTATTATTCACAGTAATAATATCCAGATATTATGCAGAGCTTAGCATCTAAGTTAGGTGGTATTGCTTGCTCACCTTACAAACATAAAAAAGATTGTGAGGTACACCAAAAAGTAGAACAGGATTATATTTAGCAATGGTACAATTTAACAGCTAGAATCCCCTTTAGCTCAAGCTGAATAGCAGTAGTGACTCATCACAAGTGGTTTAAAGAAGGGGATTTCCTATTTTGGTAAAAAAGTCAGATTAACTACATAAAAATGTACAGTTAATAAATGGGCTAGTATAGCCCCTAAATATTTTCTGTAGTGGCAAACTCTTTACAAAGCAGAAGTGGCATCTTCTATTTGAAACACAGTTGTGTGATGTGAATTTTCTTTATTCTTCTAAACCTACTCTCTATCCTCCAACCCTTATTCTAAAACCTACCTAACCCATGTGACTGAACTATCTCTGCCAGGGCACAGCTAGGAGAGGGTCTCCCTGATGTCTTCATCCTACCTTACCTTCTGGCAGAAAAAGAAATATGGTTCATCAGCTAAGTATTTCATACGCAAAAAATATTCTGACACCAATATGGGTTTCATTTCAGCTATTGCGTAAGATAGAGAAGTAGCTGTACAAAGAAACTTTTTCATTACCCAATATATGGGGCTTGAATACATGAGTCATGGAAGAGTGTCTTCAGCTTTCAGTAATTATGTGGGTCATTTTTATCTTTACTAGAAACAGTAATTACAAACTCCCACGTACAGTGAAGGTGGGAGGAAGGTTACGATCTATGTAGGAAGCTTCATCCGTAGGCTGTCAGTGTGAGACGCCTGAAGTTTAAGAACAGGCCCCCACAACTAGGACTTTTAGTAATTAAGTAACTACACAGCTGAGTGATGGTTTCAAAGAGCATTGGTTCAAGAAATCAGTTTACAGCAATTTCACAGAGATAACTTGAATGGTCAGAGCACAGAACTGAGAGTTTGAAATTCAGTTCCTGGTTCTAACACTGAAGTCCTGTGTCATCTTGGGCATGTCATATCACCTTTCTGCACCTCAGTTCAAGGAAGATAATGATAATTAGAAGAGTAAGATAATTACCAAGAGTAATATTTATAGAGCACCAAGACCCTCAGAAGGAATATGTGGTAGAAAGCTGAGTACTAGTATTATTTTAATGTGGGATTTGTACTTAATTTAGAACCTGATGGTGCCTGTAGGTGTGGTAGGAGGCTGCTTCGATGTGCTGTCATTACACCATGTTGGAGCAGACTCAATTAATTGAGCCTGATGGAGCATGGTAATTAGCGTACTCCAGCCAGCCTCCACGTCTCATGTATCAGCATCTCTGCACTTCAAAACGACAGCAGGGGCACTTTAGCTAAAGCTTGTCAAACAAGCTTTAGTTAAATGCCATCATGGCCATTTTGTAGCATGGGAACGCTGATACACAAGCTACTATGGCATTTTAATTAGAGTGGCTTTGAAGCCGCTCCCATGGAGCATGTACCATTACTTTCTACTTCCCTTGTTGTAGGAGGAAGCAAGGCTATGATAAAGGTATGGCAATCCACTTTGTCCTTTGCTTTTGAGCTCACAGGACTGCACAAGTCAGAGGACTGTTGGATTCAGCAAGAATTTGGGAAGCTGACTCATTGTTGAGTGATACAACTGGGAAATTAGAGTTGAGGGGGTGACTCTGGACTGGCAGTACTCCATGAGGATGTTTTAAATTAAACTGTTATTTTTCTACGTAAGATTTAGGAACGCTTGTTCAATGACTATGAATATGCCCATGAAATCTTAACTGCTATTAAGTCAGAATAGGTCTGGCTTGCTCAACATTTCTGGAGCCAGTTTTCATTGTCTGATTAGCCTATGAGCTGCCTGTGAGGCAGCCCCAGCACCAGATATGGCAGACCTCCTTATTCTGCTTTCTGCATGCTCAGTGATCCACCTCATGAATATCATGCCCTTGAGTTTTTATGCTTGGTGCTTCCACCTAATATCTGGGTGTATACTCTAACAGACAAGCCCTATGACCTCCGGGACGTTTCAGAATACAGTAATATTAAGAACTAATAGATAAGGTTAAATGTTTTATTCCAGGGAATGAGATGACTAAGTTAAAAAGAAAGGAAAGGGCATGGGGGGCAAAGGGAAATTAAAAGAGAATCAAGACTATAAAAACAAACACAAAGCAAACAAACAAAAAGAGCAACCAACCAATTCCACAGAATGCGTGTGGGTGGGAAGTGCAAGAGATAGATAAGAAAAGAGTACAACAGTAAGAAAGCCAGAGATATCCAACAAATCAGATAAATATAATTGAGAGACTGAAATGTAAGCAGTAGTAGCTACTAAAAAGCTGGTAAAGCCGACCTCTCTCTCACCAGCCGACCCCTCTCTCTGAGACAGTAAAGAAAGTGCATGCGCGCGCGCGTGCACACACACACACACACACACACACACACACACACACACATATACTCACAGAGCAGATATAAAATTTGTTGGGTTCTTTACCATCTCACAAGAGTGGTGAGAGAGAGGTCAGATTTATCAGCTTTTTAGTAGTTACTACTGCTCACATTTCAGAGTCAATCAATTATATTTATTTGCTTTGTTGGAAATCTGACTTTCTTAGTGAGTGTGTGTGTGAATGGGTGCACGCGTGCATACACACACATCCATATGATAAATTTACTATGCATAGCAGCAGTACTAAATTGCATTTGGCTGCTCTGCATGTTGCCTCCTTCATTAGAAACAATGTAGCTGCATTGATACCTGTAGGAGTATCAGGTGGGCTAATTAGCTTTGCTGAGTGATACCTTAATTAGTCCAAGCGTGACTTTTCTGCTTGCAGTTTCGGAGGCAACTTGCATGTAGCATCCTAGTGCTGCTGCTGGACATGATAAGTGTACTGTTTGGACACAGCCATAAAATACTTTCTTTTGTACAAGGAGAGACAGGTAAGTTTGTAGTAGCTGTAAAGTTTTCCCAGGGTGGCTTATTTTCTGCCACACCTCTTTCCTTAGATAGTGTCCTCTCCCTTCTCCCTGAGACTCAACAACAGAACCAGCCAGGAATTTTCTGATAACTTCATTAGAAAACACGGATTTGCTAAACCAAAACTTTTCAGAAATATGCCACTGATTGTGAACATTTTCTCAGGTCCAAGATAGACACCTCTCCTTTCTTCCCTTCTCATTTTGAGAGAAATTCTATCTCCCCAAACCTTTCTAGCAAACAGTCTGATGCTTAGGGCACTCAGCTGGGATTCAGGGATTTGAAGTTTTGCCCTGACAATTTCCTATGGCCAAAGGGAATGCCATGACTACAAAGCTATTGCCTTTTCTGGGGTGGGTGTCTCAGTCTTTCTATCATGGACTGTTCTACTTTGCATAAGTAATTAAGTTCTCCTTGGAACAGGGACTTGAACCTGGGGGTCCCACTTGCACGTGTGACTCTAGGGGTCTGAGAAACTTTTACTGACTAAATCTTAGTAACACAAACAGTTTTGGTGTTAATGAACCAGCATTTTCCAACAAAAAAATAGTCCATTGAAAAAATTTCCAGTTCTAGTTCTAGCCCCATCTGCTGCTCTGTTTTCTGCTCTATCTGCCTCCATGTTGCCTGTCCTCTTCCTGATCTACCACATGCCACATACGGAGGCTGCCCATGCCACTCTTGGTACACATTTGTATATTCTTTTAGGATGTTGTAGGAGGACCATGAAGGCTGCTCTTCCCTACTATCTCAGGTTCAGAATATTCTGTGGTCAAACTCACGGCATAACCAACCAGCTGCTTAGCTCATGCCATCTACTCTGAACTCCAGGTACTATTGCTTGCTAATACAAGGACTAAATAAATGCAGAGTAACAACTGAGTAGTAGCATCTCATGTAGATGTGCCCACCGTGTATCAAACTAGTGAGCATCTTCTCCTACGTGTGGTCTTCCACCAGGTTGGGATGTATGGCATGCAAAGTTATGACCCTCTTATCCTGTTCATCTCAGGTCAGTTTATACCCATGAAGAAGGAAAATTTTGAATTCTCTAAAGCTGTTATTACCCTATAATCATACAGGGCAAGTAATCAGAACAAAGGACATAAAGCAGGGCTTCACACAACTCTCCCTGCATTAACATTATTGGATAATCTACCTTTCTTTACTAAATATTTACTACAGTAATACCAAAAGGAGGCTCCCAAAACCAGTGAGTAAAAGCAAAGAAAATGTTAAATAAAATTGAATCTGTCTGTTGCTGAAGTCACTTAGACATTTTGAACAGCATGTTTTAAATAATATGCAATCTGGTTTACATAAAATAGCTCATGAGCAACACTTTTGCACAGTAAACAAATGGTATATTCACCACATGGAATGCATTTCCATATGAATATGGAACTGGCACTTCTCAAAAAAGTTTTGGAGAGTGTCCAGTTGTTGCAAAAGATGCTGGACAAATAGGCTTGAATGTGGAAATCCTTCCTTTTGCTTAGTTTGGACAACAAAAGTCCAAACTTCTATAATGAACCCGAGACTCGACCGCTATCTTAGCTGACAACAGCCTATGTGAAGAGGTAAGTTAGTTTTCTATCCCCACTAAGATCTTGGTTCTTTTGATACAATGCCAGCAAAGACTTGAACAAGCAGAATATTATACAGGAGCCTTTATGGAGTGGCTATTCACATTCGTAGGCAGATTAAGGTGTTAAATTATTTGACTACTTCTGAGATTTAACTTCAGCACAGTGAGAAATCTGTGGTCAGCAAATATTAAAAATAATTTACTAAATAAAACAAGCCACTATCTGCTGCATATTAGCAGCTCTCACAAGTGAAATACTAACAGCTGTGCCTGTGCATCAAATAATTGGAGCTGCTAATGAATATGTTAAACATTAAATTCCTTAATTTCTTCCATGAACTTTGCTCAGAAATAAAGCAGATCAAAATTCTCCAAATTTAAAAAGTCTTTAAATATGAAAATTTCACCTAAAGTTTAAATTCATAAACTTCTGCAACAAAAAATTGAAAGCTTTCCAGTTTATGTTTTTGTTTCCTTATTCCCCCCATCCTTTACTTTCCTCCTCCTCTTCTTCTTTCCTATGGCATAATTTCCATGGCAGGGGGAATTATTCAAAGACACAAATAGCAGTTAAATGTTTCACACTTCCATTGTCTTTTAGTAGCAGTAGATATGTATCAGCCACTTGTATCCAATTCCCTCAGAATACGAAGAGGAAAAAGAAAGGCAGGTGGGGAAATGAAAAGGGCATACTAAAACTTTTCAGTAAATAATTTTTGCAAAAGTGTGCTAAAATGTTTTGAATTTTTTCAAATAACTCTACTCACACAAGTCTTCAGACATGACAGTGAGTTGTACATTAGGTTCATCTTGCTGATCCAACTTCCTGTCAGATTACTCATGTAATATATATTTCTTATCTTCACACTTTCACAAGGAAATATGATATCAGCTGACTGTTAAGCAAAAATTAAATACATCTGTATAGTAGATTTGGCTGGAACACACAATCAAATATATCACCTGCTACTGGACGTAAACAGTCAACTTAATATACTAGATCTGCTTATGGATAGCATTTTTCACATACTTTTTAAATACCATATTATAGAATATATCAATTGATCCTCTCAAAAGCTCTCAGACCTTACCTTTGTGGCACTATGAAAATTGAGAGGACAGATGTGCATGTCTCCTGTAGCACTACAGAAATAGCACTAGTGCTAGAGAAACATTCCTATTTGAAACAGGAACGCCTTTGTAGCACTATGTTCTGTAGCATGACACGCAACATGTGTCCTGTTGCACGTAACGGTGCAGGAGAGCTCTTGGTCCTTCAGTATCCCAGAGATCTACTATGCCACCTCCCTTCCTTCCCAATGTAAACATTTGGCCATAGCTTCACTGCTCCTTAAGTCCTCTCTTTTGCTATTTCTGTTGGGTATTAATAGGAGTCATTAATATGGAGGCAGACATTTTTTAAAGAAAGTGATTTTCCATGTGTTTAGAGCACAAGAGTTGTGTAACCAAAAGGACCTTTAAGCAGCATCAGAATGGGATTCACATTTTTCAGATTTACATGGATGTTGATGTCCATAATTGTGTTTAAAAAAAAGCATTTGGGTTCATCTTCAAAAGCACCTTAGGGGGAGAAAATAATTGCTATAAAACAAATTTCCTTTGAAGAAAAAGTTAGCATTCATTAGAAAGACAATATGTAAAAATAATCAGAATGGGCCCAATCAATCTATGCCAGGAATGAATTAAGTCAATATGTTTCTTCTGGTATGAATTGTGAAACAGATGCTCAGCTTACATAAGCCAATTCATCTCCGTTGTGGTCAAAGGAGTTAAGTCTCCTCAGGCTAGTGGAGAATCTGGCCTCTTAATTTTAGCTCTAAATAATTTATTATTAAAGCTTATTTTTATTTTTATGACCAAAGTACAGCACAATTTTGTTAATTAATATAGAAGACACAAAGGCCACTGAAATTTGGAAAGCATGCCCAGTAAGATAAAAGGTTCACTTGTATCCACGTAATAAGTTGCCTCACACACCTGATTTTATATTAAAGTGACTCAGGTAAAATATTGTCCTGCTTTCTTCGTGGGAGTATGGAACAGATGTGCTTTATCATATATGCCACATGCATATAGGGCTTCACTATTTGTATGTATTGGGCTAAATTAAAGGATTCTAATGCACAGTGAAAATGGGCATAGCGTCAGTTGTAGTTTTAATAGCATCAGGTTTGGGGGGGGATAATTATATTTATTTATTTATTTATTTATTGCCAAGTAAAGATGTAATGTAGAGTTTTGAAATGCACACTATAATAAATTATCTATTTAGGTGCCATTGTCCAACTGGAAGGTGCACCGATTAATTCCCTTGATACCATGTAGGAAGTGTACAGCAATACAGGACCTACCACTTGAAGTAAAGTCATCGCTGAGCAAAGAGTCTCTGCAAAGGGGATGTGATTGCTAGCATTATCATCACTTTGTTCTCTCCTTATGCACTTGCTTGTCCTATTCGGTGTTATAATTTGAACTGGGAGCTCTCTGGGGAGGAACAGTCTTTCATACAGTAGGTTTGGACAGCATTTAGGCATGCCCCTTGATGTCAACTGTGAAGCTCCCAGGGATTTCAGTGGCCCCATATCTAAACTAATCCTGCACACATACCATTGATCTAACTGGTGTCCTTAAATGCATGTCATTATAAATTAATTTAACCCTTAAAAGAGAAGGTTCAAGGAAAAAGAGCAACTGAACAGACTTTTAGTTCTCTGGCAGTGCAAAAAAGTTAAATGACACAAATCTGATTAAGGCAAAGCAGCAATATTAGTCATTACCATTAAATTCAAATATATTTCAAAGCTTAATAAAGAAATTTGTTCACTCTGTTATGCACACTGCAATGGTAAACAAATAAAGGCTAGCCAACAACATGTGTGCTTATGGAACTGGGATATTAACCTATTGAAAAATTCTTGTATAACCAATGAACTGCTGAAAAGAATTTTCCATGACTGAAATAGCCAGGAATATATTGAGCATTATTTAAAGCTGTCTAATGTCTAAATCATGTAGAAATGCTCAGTGCACATCAAATGTATTTTTAAGGTTGACCACAATTATAGCATAATGTTATATGTGCTAATTTAGTAAAGTATTTGCTATTTCAAAGGCAAAACTCTGAGCTTGGATGATAGTTCTAGTATATCATCTGAAATCTATTTTTTCCACTCTATTTGTACTGTTTGAACTGCCATTTGCTAAGATTAAAATCTTGACCAGAAACACTGCTTTGAAGCCTGTTAAAAACCATGTCTGTGAAGCAGTTTGAAGTGACAATGCCGTACCATCTCTACTTGCTTTGTGTTCTTTGTCATATTAGGGCGAAAAGGTACTTGGCTGAACAGAAAGAACAAAAGAAAGTCAATGGATTCTCTGCACAAATCTGATTAAGGCAAAGTTTTCCCACTGATGATTTGATATCTGTGGCATGCAAATGATCACTTCTGATTTTTTGGGCATTTTTCTGTTTTCTGACAGCAGGATTGGGGATTTTATAATTGAGACAAGCTTTTAAAAAGAGCTGATCAATAAGAAAAAACCAATTTTGGAGGGCAGGATGGGACTGACTTTAATCCAGCTGGATTGGAAACAATTTATTTCATTTTTCATTTGCAATTTCCTCCCTTCTCCTCTCTATCATTTAAACAGCAACATAAAAAATTATTGTAAAAGGAAAAGACAAGACAAAGCTATATAAATCAACAAGCCTAAAATAAAACAATATTAAAATAAGTTTTATTCAAAGTATCAGAAAAATGTGTTATCATTATCAAAAAGTAGGCAGGGCGACAACTTACTTCATCAGATGCTAATGAAGCACAGGCTCTGACAAATGAGATTGTTGTCTATGAAAGCTCACACTTCTCTGAACAAGTCAGTACTGATCTAAACTACACCATTTACAGAAAACTGTGCAACTTAGATCAATTCAACATCAGGCTTTTTGAAAGTCTGTACCTGCCTAAGCGGTACCTTGCTGTCCTTTTTGCTTGACTTCAGACTAGCACAGTTAACTACTCCTGTGCTCATGGATAAGGTGTTAAAATGTTAATTAATGCATTAAAATAAAAGATTATTTTTAATTTTCAAAAATCTTATATTTGAAAATTATTGACCAGATCTTCATCTTTAAAAGTAAGCAAGTTGGAATCCAGTTATTCATTTTTCCCTACAGGATTTCTAGGGAAATGTCAGCAGCTCTATTATCTTGGATCTATTGCATTGGTTAAAAATACTCATGGTTATTGGTAGAATGCATTGATGACAAACTGGCTAGGAAGAGATGTTGCATTTGTCCCAGGGCAAGTTATGTTTGTATTTGTCTTAGAACAGAAAAACCCCAGGATTAGCATGCGCACACACTGCCTTTCCAATCAGGGTTTAGAGAGCAGATGAATGCAATGCTGCTTTTCTGCCACTGATTCAATCTTGGCACAAATATTCAGATGCACTTTAAGATGTTCCAGGACTAACTGTTACCACTTCCTATCCTTTTTAGGATTTGTCCCAGGACAACGGACATGGACATCTGAATGATTGCACTGTCCTGGGATAAAATGGTTAGAATAAATGTAATACCTGTTTACAGCCACTGACCCTCAAATGCATTAGGATGATGTACTGCCCAATGGTACTGAGTCATAACATAAACAGCAGTTGACTTTGTACGGCAGCCAGAACTGTATGTAATTTATGTATGTTAATAAGCATGGCGTTTCACTCCTTTGATGTTACTCTACACTTGCTAATTCTAGAAACCTGAACCTGGAGATTTTGGCTTCTAAAAAGTGATAGTTCTAAAAACTGTGCTGAATGAGAAGAATGAGAATCTAAAAGCAACAATAAAACCTGGCAATTTCCTTTAAAGCCACTATAAGCAAGAGCTCTATCATCTTTCAAATCTGCTATATCCTTAACAGATGCTAAAAAGCAAACGAAGCCAGCATATCTCACTCCATATATTCTAGTAACAGAGAATGCCTGTTCTTAAAAACAGACAAGGTATGAAAAGCTTTAGCCTGGACATGACAGTTAAAATATACCAGGTAGCTCCTCTATGAGACATGCACAAAAAAGAGCTGTAAAAAATTATTCTCTGAAGAGACTTTCTGAGATGTGTGGACGAATCCTGTATGGCATGAGTTCACACATGCCTCTTGCCCTGCCTCAAAGCCCTTTGAGGTTGGGCAACAGGCACATGTGGGAACAAAAAAATGTTCCCCATGCTGCAAACTTGCAGTGTGGGGAGAAAATTTGACCCCTGGATATCCAGGGGTCTAAAAAAAGCTAAGTATAAAAAAAGCGGGGCACAGACTGGTCCCTAAGCATGCCCTGAGGCAACTGGAGACTGGGTCCTCCATAGATAAGCTCTGACTGCCAGAGCATCTCTATGGTTGGCCCTCACCCTGGTGCTGCAACACATGGCCAACCAAGCCACATGTTTCAGGGCTCCAGTACTGGTGAGTAAGGGGTTGGGGGGGCTGGAGGAGGGGACTGTGGAGGGGACCTCTGCCAGCCCTGCCCACTCCCCCAGCCCCCTGACCCCCGCCAGCCCTCACCACCCAGCCAGGGCTGACCCCTCTCCCCACCAGCCCCACCCCCCAAGGCCCCCAACCCCTGCTGGGGCTGACTCCTTCCCCTGCCAGCCCCCCCCGAGGCCCCTGACCCCTGCCCTGACCAGCCCCATCTCCCCAACCCCCTGCATCCCACCCCATAGTTTAAAAAAACCCACAACCCCCCAGCACTTACCTCCAGTCTGGCTGCATCTGACTGCCTGGGGCCCCGCCCACACAGTGCGGGGCAGGGTGACAGCCCCAGCTCAGGTCTGGCAGGTTCGCAGCAGGTCAGAGCCAGGCAGCAGCCCCCACTGCCAGACTGCTGCAGTGGGTAGAGGGTGCAGGGAACTCTCAGGGCTGCTTCAGCAGTCCAGCTGGCACAAGGGGTAGTGTCCCCAGGTACCAATTGCCTGGGCCCCAGAAACTCCTGAGAGCGAGCAGCTCTGAGCTACTTGCCAGAGTGGCTTTTTATACTCCTGGAGCCAGGACAGGGCAGCTTTTTATACTGCTAGGGACAGTACAGGTGCTGGCCCCGAGCTATAGCTCCCCCTGGCTAAAAATCTGGGAGGAGCCAGGCAGGGTTATTTTGTCCCAAGTGGCACAATTTGCTCCACAACAAAGTGCATGTCTAAGAACGTGAGCTGAAGCAAAAATCCCCAGCTCAAATTTGCACCGCTTCTATTTGAGCTGCTGGAAGTACATGTGCTTGCATGTGTGGACGTGCCCACAATGTCACCAGAGACACATCAAGGTCTTTAGCTAAAGAATCACCATCTTTGCTGGCTTGTGTCACCTTCCCAAGTGACAACTTTTTTGTAAGAAGAAAAGAAGCTCAAGATCTCAGCAAAAATACACAATTGTTCTTACGGACTAGAATTCATTAGCAGTTGGGTAGGAATGTCTACATTAAAATTAGTCAATTGTAGCAAATGCAAATTTGCTATAGAGATTTGGCTCTACAAATGTACTATGTCTGCTATGCACCGCTTAAAGTAATGCATCAGATAGTACAGTGAAAGCAACATTTTGTATTCAATCACATACTGCTTTTTATCATACTTGTTCATCTTTGTGTGTTAACAAATTAAATACAAAAAAGGCACTTTTCTTCCAAAGCCCCAAAATAATACTGGGGAAGCATATTTATTTTCACTTTTACTGAATCAATGCTATCCTCTGAGTTGGTATTGCATTTGGGGCCAGAAACACCACTCTTAAACATTAGCATGGACTGAGGCTCTAGTCTGCTGGGACTATACCAAGACAAAAATGGTCCTAATCCTCTCTCATTTTTTTGCTGTGCTCTCTTTTCTAGTGTATTATTGCTAAGAGTCAATTTGCAACAATGATGGCTAATCAATATGTCAAAAGCATATTGTTGATTAATTAGGATGAGGCAATTAAGCACTAAGTTTCAATTCCTAACTTTTTCCTAGTCCTGCATTTAACATTTGTTCTCTGATCAATTTACTTAAGATAATTTAAAAGATGATACTGTTATAATGCTGGATTTAGTAGATAGCAAATGTGTTTGCAGATTAGTAAGTAGCAGTATATACCTATACTCATATGTTCAACAGATTTATTAGCCTCTTAGCTAAAAGGACCCCCATGTACCCCTACATGTGATGAGGCACACAAAAAACAAAAACAAAAACAAAAAACACACATACCAGCCAGAAAGGAGTTCA
Source organism: Crocodylus siamensis (assembly GCF_052110815.1). Taxonomy (NCBI): domain Eukaryota; kingdom Metazoa; phylum Chordata; order Crocodylia; family Crocodylidae; genus Crocodylus; species Crocodylus siamensis. Next base: position 114,490,595 of record NC_143396.1, on the reverse strand, counting down.
TGAGTTCCAGTTACTCCCTGCCATGTGTGCGCTAGGTGACAGGTCTAAAAGGAGGTGTTAAGTGGGGAGAACTACAATTCACTTGAGGGCTAATTGGGAAACCTGGCAATTTACATGAAGTGTGAGACAGCCTGGTGGGGGCAAAGAGCTAACTGAAAATTATGGTCTGCTGGACCTCCTTGTGGGAAGGCAGCCCTGACCCAGTTAAAGTGATTTGTTACCAGGAACCTGTTGGTACAAGCATTAAGACAACTTGCTACAGCTGGGGGCCCTGGTTTTAACAAAGGTAAAAACACTGTGAGTCCACATTCCTCTCTAAATATACTCATTGGGTGGGGAGAGAAAAAGAACAAGTACACGCTACCTGCCAGAGTCTCTCTCCAAGAAGGTAAGCCAGAACTAGGTAGTCCAGATGGGTGCTAACTAGAAGAGCAAACCCCCCAGTAGAAGGGCTGAGTCCAACCAAGTACCGGAACAGATACCTTATATAACCAATTCCGAGATGACTCTGAATTTAAGACAGAAAAGGACAAGTTTGTTATAATCTTCCATACATAGAATTGAATGAATAGATTCATAGATGTTAGGAGCTGGAAGGGACCTGACAAGATCATCAGGTCCAGGCCTCCCTGTGCCTGGGCAGGAAAGACTGCTGGGGTCAGATAACCCCCAGCAAGGTGAGCATCCAGACATTGTGTGAAAATTACCAGAGTAGGTACTTGCACCATTTATTGGAGGATCATCTTAAAATTGTCCCCCACCACTGCTGTAGTGGGGGAAAGTAGTAGCAGGGAGGTAAGCAGCAGGGAAAGCAGCTGCAGGGTCAAGTGGCTTCACCCCCACTCCTTGTCCCTCCCACTTCCCTCTCCTGACATGCCCCATTATTGCTGGTCCTTCTCCCGTCCATTCACTTGCCCCTGCTTGCCACTACTTACCCTGCACCAGTTCCAGCTACAGCTCTGGCAGCGGTAGCAGCAATAGTAGACTACTATACAGTGTCCCCCATGCTTCCCCCCCTGCCCTGCACAATCTTCCCTGTTCTCCCAACTTAGCACCACACTGTTTCCTGTGCTCCCCCAACTCTATATCACGTGGGCTCCTCGACACTGCCCCCACTGTGTGACCCCTCACCTCATCATGCAAGCCACCTGGCCCCAAACAGGTAGCAGCAGAGGAGGACCCTGCTCTGGTATTCAGATCCAAGAGGAGTTGTCCCCCCCATGGTAAATGGGGGGAGGGGGCGGGACATTGTCTTAGATTCAAGGAAATACAGTAATCCTCTGCAGGGATCAAAACTAACCATAGTTTCAAAACAAACCAACAGCGGCAAGAAGCTCACAGGCTCAGACAGGCTGTAATCAGAAGCCCTCATAAAAAGGCAATTAGACATGTACAGCAAGTAGAGCATCTTAACTTCATTATGTTTAGCTTTTGACTAGGAAGAAAATTCATGCAGAATGAGTGGTACCCAAGGCCATCAGAGGGCATTGTGAAGGCTGGCCGAACCACACTATAGTTCAGTTATCTTTCTCCAGTGTTACTGGCACACAAAAACCCCTACTTTCATTTATTTCAGTGCACTTGAGACTACTGGAAGTAGCCAAAAGATTAAATAGCTACATGAATAGAAAGAAGTACATCATTTATCCATACTGCTTTGAAAACTTGGGAATATAGCAATCAACTATAATATGTTTCCTACTGTTTATAGTTAAATGTGGTATTTCTATTGATAGGTTTGCTATCTTATTAATAAAAAGAACATGTTTAATACCAAAAAAGTAAGTTAGAGACTTTACTTCTGGTTAGTGCAAGGATTATTCTGAGATGCCAGAATTCTATTATACTGTTAGCTCACTTATCAAATGCTTGTGTCTGTAACCCCATACATTTAACATAGGTGTTTAGTCAATATTTATCAAGCACTTTTGAGATCTTTGCATGGTACATATCATATAATGATACACATCCAATGTTTACTATTGGATAAATGATCCTGAATACCCAGGATTTTAGTTTTCTATTCATATCACTACTGCACTGAAAGAGCTAACTTGTTTATGTAAGAGCTTTCCAGCTGCATTATTGTAATAAACCGTGTCTTTTGGCAATATGCTTTTTATGACTAGATGCAGTTTATAAGAGCTTATCACTGGAAATTGCTAGCTTCAGCAAAGTGTCCGTGGTTTAGCAGTACTGTGGGAATGTAACTTGGGAATTAATGTGGCCATTTGCTATGGAACTCCGTAACCTGTTTTGCCATGGTGAGAAAATAATTTTATTGCTGGTTTTGAGTAGCTACCAAAATTAGTTTCCTTCCCCCCAAGTGATTTTTTCACAACTTTGATAGTGTCTGCAGCCCTGAGGGGCCATTGCTAAGTTTGGATAAGACATGTTTTAATGAATCTCTATGGATCTATTATAAAAACTTATTTCTGTTTGAGGCCACCTAAATCAAAACTGTACTGTTGCCACAGAACTAGGAACTTCCGGAAATGCTGATACGTCAATATAAACATCTCTCTAACCTCAATAAGGGTTTCTAACTCAGATTCTCAGGCTGGGGTGTATAAGAGCAGACACACCTCAGTTTCCATTAGTACATACTGGCACTGCAGAAGTTTACAGTAAAGCAAAGAAGTTTCAAGGAAAAATATTCAAACTTTTTTTGAAAGAATCATTTAACTACTTTCTTTCCAGGTACTACTAATTATATTTCAAGTGCTTTGCTTAAGAGGAAGAGTGACCAAAATAAGTGTACTGTTTATCCATACTACTTTGAAAACTCAGGATGATGGTGATCAGCTAAACGGACAAACAGTCAGGGAGCTGTCCTGTCCTGAAAAGAAAGGCACTTAAGATTTATTTGATACTTTTGCTCAATTGATTTGATTATATTGTTCATGTATTTGGTCAGTTATCACCCATAAAGTCTAATTCCCTAGTTTAAAACCAGCACAGGCTTTTGCCCTTCAACAATTTTCAGTAACATAATTTTGGCATTTTTATCCAACTCTAAATGCCAGGGGTTTTTTGCCTAAAGAAGGCAGCAAAGGTTATGCCCCTGTACAGAGGTGTGGACTTGATGTTGAGGAGATTGATATTTTCTCATATGTACGTAACCTTAATTAAGAGCTGTAGTTACAGGTCCAGAATCCTGTTAGTTCCCAGAGTAAAGCAAAGTCCGCTGACAGATCATTACGGAGTCACACAAAAGCAGCTGGAGTTTCTTCCGAATCCCCAAACCACTTGGGTATCAATTTGTATTAAAAACATGCACAAGAGAATTTTATCACTGTTTAAGAGCCCTTAGTTACATCTAGGCCCAGAAACTAAAGAAAGAGAAGGGTTTTTGCAGTGGGTAAATGAGAAATTTATTTATTGCTATGCAACTATAGTGCCATCTACTGTGTGAGGCATGCAACAACACCCACAACTGCAACCAGTTTGCTAAATACACAGCATTTTCCCAGAGATTTTGCTATAAACACAACTCTTTGAAATAAGTCTGCAGCAAGACAGATTTAATATAATCATTTTAGTCATCAAAATGCAGATTTTCTACTGTTCATTTGGAAGTTGAGAGTTTGTTATGAGCCTTTAGCCCTGACCAAATTGACTAATATTTGAAGGCCTGGTTTTCAGCAGGAAAACCATGGAAACTGCTGGCAAGAGAAGGAAGCAGAGAAATTAGGACTGGGGCCTGTTTCATTGCAAGCCCATATAAAATGGCATGGTCAAATGTGCACTTGTACATTTCTAAGGCATTCTCTGGACTATCTTTGTGTGAGACTGTTCACCTGCCATTTTTGTGATTAGTAAGGATGAAAAGTAATTTGTAACCCTTACTTTAACAGTCAGCTCAGGGACCATGTTAAAAATAAAACTCAGCTGTTGTTTCTTAATGAGTTACACCATTTCTTGTAGTAGCTCACCCCTCATTTCATAATCTGGGTCTTAATAGAGAAAACTGCTTTAAAAACAAAAAAAGTTTAAGCAATTCAAAAATGAATTAAGTATGATTTGTAAAGTGCATCTTTCACAAGGCGGGAAGGTTTTCTGAATCATCTAATTTAGTTTAGTATGTACATCCAGCCAGCCAGCCATGTAAAAATATGGCAGCCTTCCAAGCTGAACATAAACCCTTGTCCAGACTCAGAGCCCAACTTCTATTCCTCAGGAAGCTGACCCTGGTGCAACAGTCAACCCTTTTTCACCTTGCTTTTTAAACCAAATCTGCTTTACGAATGAAAGATGCACAGTCAATCTTGTTGAGGGGTTGTGAGGCCGTTCCCATTGACAACAATGGTAGTTTTGGTATTGACTCCAGAGTCAGATTTTCCTTTCGTAAGGAGATAAAGGATATTCTCAGACCTTGTGGCATGAAGAAGTTTCATCTGTATTAAGGCATAGGCTGAAATCTCTAGATTGTTTCATTGCAGAGAGAAACTCACAGCCAGGGTTTGGTGCTGGCTTTGCCGCATGGCAGGTCCCAAGCAGGACCAAGACCCTGGGAGCCATTTGAGGCATCTCGGGTCCATCACTCCTGTCACATTGCCAGGATCTCAGTGCATATCTAGTCCTCCATGCAGGGGACCGAGCCCAGATGTTGCATAAGGCGGCTTGAGCCTCTGACCCTGGGCAAAAAGGCTGAGCCCTCAGTGCATGGGTGGCAAGGGCCCAGGAGGCTCCTGCCAGATAGAAGCAATGTACCTGCAGGCAAAGACCACCCACCCAGGACCCTTGGAATCATGAGTTGCCCAGGGAAAGGGATTCCCACATTGGAGGGGGAATTATCTGGGTGGTAAGGCCAAAGGGGAAGCCTAGACAAGGGACGGCTTCCTTAGGTCAAAGGGTGCTCCAAGGGGACATCCCTAGATATCTTGTTGTGGCCTGGGGAACACTGAAGGGTTATGCACCTCATATTTTGTGTATTATTATATTTGTAAATTTATGGCTTTCAGATCCTTGCTGGGCCTCTGCTGGACCCTGTACCAGCTATTTGCGTTTAGTGATTGTTCCCCTATACTTATTTCTTGTCCTCCTATATTCCCCTGTTTATCAGTTTTAGATCAGACATTTGCTTGCGCGGGCCCTGATGCCCTTTTTGAGGTAGCATAGATCCCTGGGATATAGCATCACATAAGAATTGTGCATGTTATTTATAAAGATATGCAAATTTGTATTAATTTTTATATTTTTTACATTCTGTAATATTGTGCCTTATATTTTAGGTACCTCTATATATGTGTATTAGTACTTTAATAGAGTCTATAACCCTGCTTGGGGAATCCGCTAGGACCCCTTGCTGTCACTTGCCTGTGTTTACTTGTCACTTACCTAAAACCCCAGTGGTGGTAAACCATTGTAGAGAATAAGGTTTAGACTGATATATGTACTGTTATACATATGTGTGTGTATTTATGTCTTTTTTATCCATTTATGTAAATAATAAATTTGTATATAGTTAAGTTCCAGATTGTCCTAGGCTGGCTCCTTTGGGACAGACGGAAACTGTGAGTAGGCTGCAGTTTCACCCATAGCACCCCTGCCAGCTAACAGTCGCCGTCAGTTGGAGACGGGAGTACGAACACCCAGGCTACACTTATATTGTAATTATTCTCCATAGTGACTTAAGTACAGTGAATCAAAGATCTCATTTCATACCCAGACAAGAACTGGATGTAGGGATCATCCAGGGAACAGAGGTACAACCTGGTAAAAGGTTTTCCAAAATTTATGAAAAAAAGTGATCATTTTAGGCAAGTATAAAATAATCTTTTAGTCTTCATAGAAACCAAACCTGGAAGTGTCTGTGTGTGTTATATATGTTTTAAGGATATATGTGCATTATATGGATATAATATATAGAATCTATATATGTATGTATATCTGTCTAGAATATATATGTACACATATATCCTTAAGTCATTACACACACACACACACACACACACACACACACACTTAAATTGTATATTATATGGCCATATATATACATATCCTAAAAAATTCCAGGTACCTTCCTTCTGCATTTTGACAAAGCTATCTATTCAGAATGAGACAGAGAGCATTAATATAGAACTGAAAAATGTCATTGTTAGGGAATGAATGTAATGGTTTAATAGGCCTATAAAATTCTCCCTTGAAAATGTATTTTTTTTGCATAACAATCACATATTTATATATACTAATTGGGAGTTGTGTACAAAAGAGCTGGTAAGCACTGGCAAGCATCTGCTTATGAAAATACAAAGCTTGGTAGAATGAAAATGGATATTCATGTAGACATAGGCAAGTATTAATGTTATTGTCTTAGGCAGTGATATGAGCTTATCTGGAACCTATCACATATAAAATTTTGGTAATCAATGTTGAAGAAGAATTAGAGGGATAGCAGGCATAGAGAAGGACCACTAGGAGGCTCTCCAATCATATTTTACAAAGAAACATGAAAAAAAAAAGCTTAGTTTATTTGACCTACCAAAACAAAAGCTGAGAAAGGCAACAAGAACAAAGGGGATATAAATCGACCTTGCATAAATTTCAGCTGGGAACCACGTTTCTAACCATTAGGACCTCAGGGATTGGGAATAGCTTTTCAGTAGGAACAAACTTACAACTAGTGTTACAAGAGAGCTGGATCAATTTCCAAAATAAGTTCTATTAGATGGGGCAGGACTGGCCTCAGTCATGCAAGATGTCCCTTCCAGTCCTATGCAAGAATCATCAGGCACACTATTAAAGGTGTCCTTAAAAAAAAACAAAAAACCCCCAAAAACAACCAAAAAAACCCAACCCCAACTCAATAGGTCACTTTAACTGTGGCAATTTCCCCTCCTCTTCATTTTTCCTATGCCCAACTCTGTATTTTACTTTGACTTTCACCACAAAGAACAACTTCCTAAAAGAAATATGTAGAATTTCAGAGCAGTGTAGAAGAGTTGGAACTGTGAACGTGGAGTAATATTTGTATAACAAATCATGGAAACATCACGAAAACCAGCAAGAAATTTCAGGAACTGGTAGAAAAATGAAAGAAATAGGTTAGGTTTATAAGGGAAACTTGAAAAACACTAGGCATCAAAAGATGTAGAAAGAATCAATGAATGGAAGTGAGTAGCTAATCAGAGTCAAAGTAAATCTATGAGGTGTTAATCTAAATGAAATGAAACCAATTCCCTGCCAGGATGAAAGTTTAGTAAAGCTATATAGATCAGTTAGGAATTACTCTAGAGAAACTATAAGCCAGCATTGCATAATAATTGATGTATTTTGAAAGAGTAGAGTTTGGGTTAAGCTGTGAGAGACATGGATGGAGGACTTTCTAAATCCAAATAGCAAACTGTTTGAAGTTAGGCAAGACTTATTTTTATTACAACCAGATACCAAAAGCTAATCTATTCGGTGTTTAGTGAAAACAACCTCTGTGAAATAGTCCAGAAGCATTTAGCAACACAAGGTATCTGCTGTTAACAAATAAAAAAAACAGATTAACAGGCTTTTTCTGAAGCGTTTACAAAGCAGAAGTGATAAATAATGAGGAGGTTCAGAACCTTAAGAGGTAAATGAGCATTACAAAAAGGAGATATAGAGAGTTGACTTTCCTGTTTTGGTCACTGGGAAGGGCAAGAAGAGGAGATGGATCTTGAAACAGAAGCTGCACTTTTAGAGCACCTACATGCGAGCAGTGAGACTTCTCCAGTGTGCTGTAATTATAGCACATCAGAGCAAACTCGATTAATCGAGGCTACTGGAGCATGGAAATTACTGCGCTCCAGCAGCCTCCAGTGTCTCATGTATCAGCATGTCTGCACTTAAGAGTGGTGGCAGGGGAGCTTTGTTTAAAGCTTATCGAACGAGCCTTAGATAAGGCCCCCATTTCATCTACACACATCTTAGGATTCACTCAACATCTGTCTACATTTTTACAGGGTTCTTGATCCTGGCTCATATATTTGAACATTTCCACAATACATATTACAAGCAGAACAGAACAGATAAAATAACACCATTAGGCTTTTAACATATAAATTTGGACACAGGTACAGCATTAGGGTAACACTAGTTAAAAATGAGTGTCTGGCTGCTCAGCCAGGAATTTAAATGATACTATCATCAGTTCTCCTAGAAATTGCTGCACTTAATGCATAAAACTATCTTTGAAATGTAAAACCTTATAAAAGTGGAAATCACCACTGAAGTGCCAAGTACTATGGTTTAACTGGATGTTAAATTATATATCTAGAATGTCAAATTGGATACAATTCAAAACAATTCTAAAAAATTATACATTTCTAAAAGACTGTTACTGAAACTGAAATAACTTGTTCTTTCCATGAAAAAAGAAACCAAAGGCTAGAAAGCCACAGAAAGGCCTTTAACCAGCTTACTAGAAATTCACAATCCTAGAAACTAGCAAGAAGCATTCTTGAGAAGCAGCTTGTGGAGAAGACTCCCTTTCTCCTCAAAATGATCTAAAAATAAGCCTACAAATATTTAGTCATTATATTATCAATCATATTGCTATACATTTGAGTTTCATGGGCCAGCAACGTGCAGTGTCACATTACATTCCATGTAAAATTTGCCTGCCAGCTCATTTGAATTAACCCAACAGAAGAAATTATAATGACATCACAATTTTTTCATACCCTTCGCATTCTTACATCTCGATTAAATACCCGCTAGCTCTTTCCTTTTGAAAGCCACAGAAGCCTGGGTTTTGTATTTCCTCATATGCTTAGCCTTCAGGCTTCTACTGAAACTTCATTCCTGAAGCATGGCAGCATAAATCCTCCTTGGCAGTCTTAGTTATGGGTCACTTTACCCAATTTACCGCACAATATCTTGTCTCGGATCCTAGGTGTCCAAGTGAATCTGCTAGAACTGCATCTCCCTAGAATTCCACTTGTCCTAGCTGGACTCCTGCATGGTGCATGAATTTGGACATATCCTATTTGCAGAATCTTTCTTAGGTTTCAGGGCAGAGGTTTCTTAGCAATTTTAAAAAATACAATTAAAATCTGCACAATTTCAAACTATTGTGCTGCCTTAGTCCATCTCAGGCATACCTTTGGTTTAGATGACTGCATTTATGTAACAGACTATAAAGTTCCAAATTAAAATATGCAGGTTTTCTGAAATACGCTTAGAGTTACAGCCTTGTCTAGCATTTAATGCACTGGAAAGTGTCAGTCATTTACTTTACCTACTGTTGCATGCTCCACAATACTATGCATTAATGCTGTCATGTCTTTCCTCAGATTCAGAGTCCAGGCATGCAAGAGGTATAGCTAGTTGCCTTATGTTAGAAGTTTCTCCAGCAGCACCATGGTTCAGCCAGTTATGTCCTGAAAGCAATACGCATCCATTCTTTCAGGGATCCATTTGGTGTGCTTCAATACAAATCCTTCAGGAAGGGTTAACAAATACTCTTATTCTATAGGCTTTCTTCCTCAGAAGAAGCCATTCTGTATTTCCAATGTAGTCCTCTGAAAACAGTATATAAGAATTTGAAAAACAACCAGTTCAGCCTGGAGATGACCTGGGAATCCCTCATCCATCATTCTTCAATGCTTACACTGGTCTATAGTTTTAACAGAATTGTGTCCATTCAAATTATTTAGGTGAGTTTCTTTATTTGATCAATGACAAACAACTAATACATGGGTGATAATAGCATGTTCCCTTCTCCCCAAAGCTTTTTTACTGACTTCTGTGTTTACCTTCAAAGCAATTGAGCTAGAAATATTATGCCTTCTAGCTCCTGCACTGTTTCCAGCTCTTCTGTTTCATAGATTCATATGGGGTCAGAAGGGACCTCAGTAGGTCATCAAGTCCGACCCTTTGCCCTGGGCAGGAAAGAGTGCTGGGGTCAGATGACCTCAGCTAGGTGCTTGGCCAGCTCCTCTTGAAGACCCCCAGGGTAGGGGAGAGCACCACCTCCCTTGGAAGCCCATTCCAGGTTCTGGCTACCCTTACCACGAAGAAGTTCTTTCTAATGTCCAACCTAAATCTGCTCTCCGTCAATTTGTGGCCATTTGTGACTAGTTACTCCATGGGGTGTCCTAGTAAATACAGCATCTCTTATTCCCTGCTTCCCTCCCCGATGAACTTATAGGCAGCTACAAGATCACCTCTCAGCCTTCTTACCGCAAAGGCTGAAGAGATCTAAGTCCCTCAATCTCTCCTTATAGGGCCTTGTCTGCTGGCCTCTGACCATACGAGTGGCTCTTCTCTGAGCCCTCTCAAGATTATCTGCATCCCTCTTGAAGTGTGGCGCCCAGAACCGGGCACAGTACTCTAACTGCAGCCTGACCATTGCCGCATAGAGGGGAAACATCACCTCCCTGGACTTGTTCATCATGCATCTGCTAATGCATGATAAAGTGTAGTTAGCCTTGTTGGGGAGGAGCCACTCCCTGCCCTGAGTAAGGCTCTGCCGGCTCCAGGACACTGCTCCACTCCCCAGCCCTGACACCACGTGCCTCCTTGCTCCCCAAGGCAATTCAGGGGAGCGGAGCAGTGTCCTGGAGCCGGCAGAGCCTCGCTCTGGGCAGGCAGTGGCAAGACAGGGATGGAGGCTGGGGTGGGGGGCTGGCACAGGCTCCACCAGCTCCAGGGAACTGCTCCACTCCCCGGCCCTGATGCCATAGGGGAAATGGGGGAGCAGAGCAGTTCCCCAGAGCCGACAGAGCCCACGCCAGCCCCCAGGCCCCTTCAGTAAGTGTCCCGTGCCAGACTGAGGTGGCACGCTCACAAACCACCACTCCTTAGAGGGAACATTGTTCCTAACTATCCCCATCAGCTCTTGCCCTTCCCTCCTGAGTTGTTTGTGCTGCAGCTTAGCTAAGCAATGTTTCTGCCTAGCCTAGCAGCAGGCAATTCCAGCCTTTATATACAGGGTTATCAAAATGGCTGCCACCATCAGGCACCTGGTAGCTGCCTGACTGCCCTTAAAGTGTCAGGTACCAACAGTGCTCTGCCACAGACTCCAAGATCCCTTTCTGCTGCTGTGATGCTGAGGTCACCCCCCAGCCTGTAAGTGTGTTGGTGGTTCTTTTCGCCCAGGTGCAGCACTTCGCACTTGTCTTTGTTGACTTGCATCCTATTTCATTCTGACCATTTTTCCAGCCCGTCCTCATCTGCCTGGATCCATTCCCTACCCCCTGGTGTGTTAACTTTGCCCCAAAATTTAGTCATCTGCAAACTTGGACAGGGCACTCTCCACACCCTTGTTGTGACCATGAAGATGTTGAATACCACCGGTCTAAAGACTGAGCCTTGCGGGACTCCACTGCCCAAATCTTTCCAGGTTGATATCAACCTGTCCACCACCACTCTAGGGATGTGACCCCTAAGCCAATTTGCCACCCACCTGACTGTGTAGTCATCTACATTACAGCCTGTCAGTTTATTTATGAGAACAGAATTAGAGACTGTATCAAAGGCCTTCCTAAAGCCTAGGTACATAACATCTACCTCGACTCCTGCGTCTGAGCATTTGGTGACCTGGTCACAAAAAGAAACAAGGTTACTTAGGAAATTAATCGGTGCTGATTTCCCTTCACAATTATTTCCCTGGCTGGGCTCCCACAAATGTGATCCTTAATAATGTTTTCTAGAGTTTTCCCAAGGATAGAGGTGAGACTAACTGGCCTATAGTTTCCTGGTTTCTCCCTCCTCCCCTTCTTGAAAATGGGGACTGCACTGACCCTTTTCCAGTCCTCTGGGACCTGATCAGAGCACCACGAGTGCTTGAACAGTTGTGCCAGTGGCTCTGCTATGATGCTGGCCAAATCCTTCAACATGCTTGGATGAAGTTCATCCAGGCCCACTGATCTGAGCACATCCAGTCCCTCCAAGTGACCCTGCACTAAGTCTGCACTAACATTTGGTAGGCTGGTGTTGGTAGGCTGTTCTGGCTGCACATACCTGGTCTTAGCACTTTTGTTATGCAGGTGTCAGTAATTAGTATCATCTTATTGGAACTTTATGGTTTAACCAAACCTCTAATTTACAAGTGAGCATAGAAACCTATTTCAGTTTACTTGAACGTGTAGCAAAGTAAACAGACACCCTTCTTTTACAGAGGTCTTGCCCCTAAACAGAGGGACCTATTCTCAACTTACAGGACGTCTGACTCAACCTCTCCACCACATCACAGACTTCCTTTGAAATTCTGTTACCCTTAGCTGGAACCTTAGCTGGAGCTTTTCGGATACCACTATCTACTTTTCTTTGATCAATTATTGGATCTGTCCACACCACCACACTTTACACTCAAGCAACTTAAGTTTGACCTGCAGCCTAGCTGCTGAAACCCCAAGTGGATCTTAAGTTCACTTCAAGGTTTTCATTCAGTCATTCTGCTTTTTTTTTTTAAACAAACCAAATAGACTTGGCCCCAGTCTGTAAACATGCATGTACACAGAGCTTACTCAAAGGCACAAAAGTTAAGGGTGCTTGCATTTCAATAATTGGGACCACAGTGCAAATTTATCACTTAGTTAATTTATTTACGGTGGATTTAAAAAAAAAAAAAGCAACATTCAATATGTTTCAGGGATGTATTTGGTAGCCCTGTTGGTATGAGACAAAAATAAATGCAAACGTCTAGAACTTTTGGTTCCAAAATGATACCTTTTATTAGGCCAACTAGGAAATGGCAAAAAAAAAGAAAAATCTCTTTTTCTGCAAGCTTTTTGGGCTCAAAAGCTTCATCAGGCTCTGGAAAAGTTAAAGATGGTAACAAGTCCACATAGGTAGGGAAAAAACTTCAATTTTGCACAGAGGGAGCTGGAGATGGAAAAGCTGTCCTTCTGGGTCCATGAAAGTGTCTCCGAGTTGCTCATTGTTGTGTAGCTCAGGGAGGATTTCTTCCCTAGAGATGTCCCATGCCAGGCAGGGAGGTTTAAAAATCTTTCTTGTTCTATAATGAAGATTAAAATCCAAAATCAGCTAAAATTCAGCATCTTCCATGTTTCCAGGATGTGTTTGGTAGCCGTGTTGGTCTAGACAAAAAGAAATGCAAAAATCTAGAACTCACGGTTCCAAAATGATACCTTTTATTAGACCAACTAGAAGAGCCTTTGAGTCGGAAAGCTTGCAGAAAAAGAGGTTTTTTGTGATTTCCTAGTTGGTCTAATACAAGGTATCATTTTGGAACCCCAAGTTCTAGATTTTTGCTTTTCATTAAATATATGACTCCTAACTTGTTTAGGGGAGGGAGGGAGAGAAAAATGATTTAGTTGAAAGTGTTTTTGACTGGGTGGGAGGGGTTTTTGGTTTTTCACAGGACTAGCCTGTGAAGTGCATGGACATGAAATAAAGCTAGGATTCAAGTAAGGACCAGAAAATGTTGTGGATACATATAAAATATGTATAATAGTATTGATAAAAAATAATCCCAGAGTTTTAGAAAGGAAGTCACACTTCTGCTTCAGACGGTGTTAAATTCTCTTCTGAAGCCCCTGGTAGTGGCTGTTGTCACAGGCAGAATACTAAACTAGAAGGACCATTAGTCTGGTTCCATAAAATAACCCTTCTGTTTTTACTTAAATAAAAAGTCATGAGATTAACATTTTAAAAATCATGGGGGAATTTTTGCATTTATTTAAGTCAGTGAAAGATCTGCTATTCATTTCAGTGGAGCCAGGATTTCAACTCATGTTCTCAGATTGATTACCTGACTCAAAGACCAGTCTATCAGACAAAAACAATATTTTGGAATATTAAACCTGACAAGAAAACATTTCACAATGTGTGTTACACTTAATCTAAATTTGTTAACTATGGACCCATGTACTGCAATGTCTGACAAGTCTCTACAGTCATTAAAGCTTGTGATTTCCTGCTTATCATCATATTCAGGATCTCATTCAAATCCCATCCATACGGATAACAACAACAGCTGGTTCTTTTAACAGGGCTGTAACTTCTGCCTTGAGGAAAGTCAAACCAGATGATGTTGAGAATTTTTAACATGAAGCAATTGAGGAAGAAATATTTTTCTAGCAAATAACTGGGATGTAAGCAATGCTCCAGTGGGCCTGTCCTACTAAAAAAATTAAAAGTTCCATTTGTATTCCATTCTTAATGCAATGTTTTGTAATGAGGGGGAGAATAAAAAAACAAATGAAAATTTGAGAAACAGATGCATTCACTCGGAAATCTGACAAAACATCTTTCAGTTAGTTTGCCACTGAAATAATCTGTGCAAGCATGAAAAAAGGGGGAGGAGAGGGTTTAAAAGTTCCAGTTATTTGGTTTCTTTCCTTTACAGAATCTGTCAGAGATATACTTTTTACATCACAGACTAGGCAGTTTTCCCTAGGTAATTTTAATATGTGAAAAATTTGTGTAAATAAATTCCTTTATTAAGTGCCCCAGTCAAAATAAATATATAAATAAACCTTAAACAGAGTTTAAGGTAGAGTTTCCTCTACCCTCTGGGGAACATGAAAACCAACAGCTTTTGGGTTCTGGTCTCTAGTGCTTAGCACCTTACTTCTACAGACAACCAAAATCAATTGAATCAGTTTCAAAGGGTATTAGGCTGCCTAAACAGATGTTTACAGCTACCCAGGGTATCTCCTGCTAAATATGTGTGCTAATGCAATGTATTCAAAGGAAGGTGCAGATATAATAGCCACAGGCTTAACTATTCCCAGTATTTGCCGAAAAGTTTGTTACCACTGCAAACAAGTGCACTTATCTAGGAGTATGAACCAGATCTTCTTGCAGTTTTTTAAAAGCTAAAATGGTACTGTATCCAAATTATACACTGGTATAAGTTCATCACTTTCTGAGCCTGCTTTCTGTTTATGACCAAACTATGAGCTTTAAACTGCATTTTAATGCCCTATACAAGAGTTTAAAATAACCATTATGTCAAACTAGTATTGTATTGTATTGTAGTAGTGTTTTTATTTTGCAAGATTAAAAAGGGAGAATACCTGTGTGGGTCAATATTACAGGTGCACCGATATATTGGTCCATATTGGATGAACACTGATAAAAGGAAAATTTGCGTTATCCGCAATCAGCTTTTTTTGGATAATGTAGCCAATAATGTCACTGACAAATGTTGTGTGCATGTGTACAGCCACAGCATGCACATGGCCAGGAGTACAGCCTGGCAGCTTGGAGAGCAGTGTCTAGCTAGTAAGTTGGGGGGGGGGGGAGGCAAATTGAGGCCCCTGTGGTGAAGCGAGTGGGGCTGGGGCACGTACTCCCCCAGCAGGGGTGGGGTGGGATGGAGCTGCCCATGGCTCGTCGGGGTGGTGAGGAGGGGGCAGCTCCGTGCCCTGTGCTTACTCTCCTTGTGGGGGAGGCATGGGGGAGCATGTACCCCCCTGGATTTGTGTGTGGGGTGAGGGCAAGTTGCCTGCCACGGGCTCAGGGGCAGGGGCTGTGCCAGCCTCTTCCCAGTGGGGATCTGATCCAGGGTAGGCGGTGATGGCACTGGGAGGGGGGCTATGGGTTGGCTACAGTGAATTTTGGGTTAGCTGTAGCCCCTCTTTCCAGCACTGCCACCACCTGCCCCAAGCTCAGCCCCATTCCAGCCTCCCTTCCGGGAAGAGGCCAGTACAGCCCCTAGCTGAGCCTGCAGCGGGCAACCTACCCTCACATTAATCCAGGGGCACATGTACCCCATACCTGCCCCAGGGGTGGAAACAAAGACAGGGGCCGCCCTGTCCATGCTCACTGGATGAGCTGCCCATGGCTCCATCCCACACCCTGATCCAACTGCCCCAGCCCTACTTCCTCTCTCACGGTGGTGGCCTTGTTTTCCCCCCATGCCCCTTCCCCCTCAGAGTTACCAGCCAGACACTGCTTTCCAAGCTGCTGGGCTGCATATTGGCTATCGGATAGGTATCAGCTCATATGGCTGGTTAATAATCAGCCATTTGTATAGGCCAAAAAAAAATCTTTATCGGTGCACCCCTAGTAAATATTAGAGATGTGTAAATGGAGAAGTACAATTTAAGATTTCAAAAACAAAATAGTCTGGATTGTCACTAATATTTATTTAAGGCACCTTAGTGACACTCTGGTAGTGTAAGGTAGCTAGAAAGTGGGAGTAAAGTAAACTAGAGAGAGGAAGTTAGCTGTGTTATTCTAAAGTCCAGCAGAAGGCAGAGCAGATTTGCATTTTATAAATTAACTACATCAGATATGTGTGTATAGCAAAAGCTTCTGAGAGTCTAAGCTCACTTCATCGGTAGCTGTGAAAGCACATGCACAGAGCAGTGCACAAATGGAGAGAGTGATCTGAATACAACAGGTAGGCAGGGGAGCAGTGCTGGGACAGGAAACAAGCAAGCAATACACCTACGAGAACAAAGGGGTCACAAAAGCTGATCCAGGTAATGATACTGATTCACTACACTCTTGGAGAGGTGTAAAGGGTCCTTACATCTAATTTTAGTCAAAAAGTGAAAGTGAAGGATGAAGCCAAGATTCAAGGACACTGAGATTTTACTACTACTTCTAGGATTCCATATGTACCTCACCTGAAACCAGGAAATAAGTTCCTCTTAGATCCAGACCCAACTTTGAAGCAAGCCAGAGCAAAAGATAAGGATGCTTCTTCCCAGATACCACATGTGAAAAAGTTCTAATTTGAGATTTTAGTTTTGACCCACTTCCAATAACAATTCCACTATTCACCTTTTTACTTCACCTTCTTGCTGTGCTCAACTTCAACTTTGTAATTTGCTCAAAAGCTTGATGAAGAATTGAGTACTGAGCCACTCCTGGGTACAAAAGAATCCATTTTGGAAATGAGGGCAAAACCTTACAAAGTAGATTTTAATTATGCCTGTAATGAACAGACCTGATCCAAAGCCCACCAAAGTCAATGGGAAGTGCTCAACTGACTTTAGTGGGTTTTGTATCAGGCCACAGACTTCTTTGTAATCTAGAAGTGTCAGTAGCGTTGTAGTCAATAGCTTTGTTTCAATTAATAAACTATGCATTTAAAGCATGCCCTTAAAAGTCAACAACTTACACTGTAGGGAACACATTCTGTAACGTCTTTATAGAATTGGTGAGTTTACTGCACTTTTGACATTGTACATTTTTTCAATGGGAAGGATGCACTTTACAGGCTGATGTTGCACTGCTTATATTTATACTTTGTGAGTTACCCTATGAAAACAGCATGTCAATCACAAATATAAAAAGCATATTACTGATTTCAAATTAACTTTTTTTTAACAAAAAATCTTAGTGTGCATGCAATGTTTCAATCATACCTCAAGGGCCATAGTTCTGGCTTGCCCTTTTGTCTACATAGCAAAAGAAGAGAGCTATGTATATGTCCATGATGCTTCAATAGCACAACACAGCGATACATCTCAACACTGTCCCCTGAAATTTTAAGCTGGACCATGCTACACCCATTACAAAACTAAAACCAACCTATAGTATGTACAACATCAGCTTTAGGCAAACTGTACACCCAGAAGTGCATGGACCCATGACTGGTAAGATCAGGGGCACAGAAGCAGAGCCAATTTGCTTCCTTTTGGGGTAAAAGTCAAAGTTTCATTTATAAAAGGAAACTTTTTTCTAATAATCATAATGGAACAAGTTTTCCAAAGTTTTATTTCCAATCCCTGTGAAATATATTACAGTTTTGCAACTATAGCTCAACATTATAAACCACACAATAATATTCTCTCATATCAACATGCAAGGTAGAATAACAAAAGGCTCATTCAAATATATCAAATATTAGAAGCGATTCTTGTATAATAAAAACCCACTGTTCATGATCTTAGTGGCCATTTCCTAATGCAGAGTGCACAGCAAATTCAGAGGAAAACAAAGCAAGGTGCCTTTTCATACTCCTTTTTGCAACTGGCTGATCGCAGAATTTGACTTCAATGTTGCCATCAGTGAAAGCTTCCCTCCTAGCCTCCTCTGAAGTAGGCTTGCTGCGAAAACAACTTGCTTTTTGCTGCATCACAGTCATTCTTGAGTTGCTATGTCGCTTGGAAGAAGATGGGTTGTCTTTGACATTACAAAAGCAGATTGCAGAGAGAAAATTTTTCTTGAAGTTCTCATTCATAAAAGCATATACAATAGGGTTACAAATAGAATTGAAAAATCCAATGATCTGAACAATAGCAAAGATCATCTTGATTGTGACATCATCATATTCATTTTCAAAGTTACCTGGAAAGAAAGAAATGTGCTGTAAATGGCATAATACATGAACTCTCACACACCTTATCCATTTTAACTTAGGCTTATATGTTGCAAGTTCTCGTCTGGGTTTAACAAGTCTTTTGGGAAGCTTTTATACATTTGTTTGATACCAATAACCTGGTTCATGAGACTGCAGAGGAAACAACAGTGGTAGAAAATAAAACTTAAATTTGGGCGCAGAAGTGTGCGCAAGTGTCCTTATCTCTTCTGGTACCATGTCTCCTAAATGCTGCTCTCAAATGGGGCTTTCCTTCAATTCATCACCTCCCCTCCATTCTTGGTATTTCTGCCTGTAGGATATTTCAGAGCTACTTGACTTTCTACCTCCTCTGTTCACTCTAGTAGGGTGCCTGTATTAGAAATATCCTCAAAGCCCCATAACCAACTCATGATGCATCTATAAGTTGTCTGCAGCTGGAGACAGTGACAGAAACTCCCTCAGCTTCTGTCCTTGATGCTCCTTGTCACTTCATGACCTCTGCTTCCATTTCCTGCTCTTGCACATCTTGTCTTTCCATCCATGTTCTTCCTATACCGCCCCCAGCCTACCTTGGTCCACCTCCTCTGTACCCTCACAAGCAACATTATGCATACTGGCCTGAATCAGGCCTATCTAATTGGTGGCTCACAAGTCCCTGCATGGCCCTCACTCATCCCATTGTTCCTGCTGCTATGGCAGCCGGGAGGAGTCTGGGCTCCCCTTCTCTCTCTCTCAGTTTCTGCATCCTGCTCAACTCTCAAGGCTCTGGAGTAGTGAGAAGTGATCCAGGGAAGTGGTTCATGAGCTGCCCATGTTCTGTCTGCAACTGGTAGGAGTGGAGCCTGGTTGCATGCGTGGCCAGTAGAGCTGATCTGGACACAGTGCGGAGCACGAAACAGGCTGCCTGCATGATAGTGGGGGAAAACAGGAAGGCTACCCCCATGCTGCGCAACCTGTGCAATGTGCAACCCAGGGGTTTGTGGACTGCAGGGTGTGTAGACCCCTGCTGCCCAGAACATGGACAATCCTGGTCTGGATGAAAATTATTTCAAAAGACAGCACATGCTTTTAGAAGACGCATGATTTTAATCAAAGCAGGTGAGAAGTTGGGAAAGAGGTACAAATGATTACACAGACACACCCAGTTATTCAGAATTATAGAGGGAAAACAGGTTTGAAATAGTTCTGATTTCATACAGGGGTGATCCCTGGTCGGCGCTTGCCACGCTCCCTCCCTCCCTGCAACCCTGCTGACAGTGCCGGTGGCGTCTGCGGGAGCTCTGCACTTACCACCGCTGCCGCCATGCTCTCACTGCCGCTAGTGCAGCCATGCCACCCCAGCTGCCGGGGACATGTGCCATTCATGATTCCATGTCATGCAGTAGGGGCCCATGGGGCATCTCTGAAGAGAGTTTTACATTATTTAGCCATGGTACCACTTCCATAGCACTGTATTTCATATATAAGAAAAAGATCAAACTGTTTTCGAACCACTCGACATGATCTGCGTGTTCTATCAAAAAAGTAATATGCTTGCTGTCTCATGTCTCCAAGATTTCCACCCATAAGATTTTGAACCCTTTGCGTTTCTCATTCAAGAACTCAGGTAACAAAGTACTGGAATAAGGAACATAGGGCTAACAGAGCAAAGAAATTAAGCCTTAGCTGGCATTTCTGCAAAACTGCCAATGGAAAAAGAAAAAATGTGTTTAAGTGAATTGTGTGTCACATATAAGAGAGAATTATATATGAGACATATTTCCTTTAGCCATAAATCTATTCTTTGTCTTATCAAAATCATGTTGACTGAGAAACTAAACTCCTTAGCAATTTAATTCTAAGAAGCACGATAGCCTGCATAGGACCCAAACTAAAATAAGTGTAAAATAAAATTAATAAAGATAGTAGTATTTTATTTTTATAGATCAGACAGAAAAATGATATTTACCTTCCAACATGAAAATGCTGACCTTTCATGAATTTTGTGACATGACAGGGAGTGTAAAATAGATTCCAGGGAGCTGTGTTCACCATCCTACTTGTAGGAGTAAATTTAGTCGGGTTCTGGCCTACTTGACTAGAAAAACAGACAGAGACCAGAAGTGCTAATACCACTTATTTCAGTTATATGTTTTGAAATAAGAAATCCTGCATGTCTTATTACCCTGTGCTCAATGTCCAATTAAGAAAATTTTTTTTAGTTTCTCCAAGGTTGTATTTTTTTTCTGTCTTTATCTGTCTTAAGCATAAAAATGCTTGAAAACTCAGAGAGAAGGATTCCTTTAAAAGAGACAAGTGGGTGATTCCCCTTGCTGTATGAAATCCTCCCTGTGATCACAGTATAGCCCTAAATAAAGAAAAGCTGGCTCTGTCAGTTCTGATTCAACAACAACACGAAGTTTAATTTCTTCCACAATTTGGTGCCGTGACTCGGATAGAGATGCCCTGAGTGATCACTTGGGACACAGACATCTCTTCACTGAAGCCCTGGCACCAAACCAAGTTAAGAGACCTTTTGAAATCTCTATTGGGGCTTTTCAGTGAGAAGCTGTCTCTGTGTCTTCCCGATTCACTGCTTGAGGCTTACCCTATCTGAACCTTTTTTTCTGCCAAAAGTCAGACCCACTGTATAAGTAGTAACTGTGAATAAAAAGAGTTAGGGTTAAAGACTCTGATGTCAATGAAAGTATTTCCCTGTGTAAACTGAGTTAAGTTCTGTAAAGAACTATAAAGTCTCTCTGAGGCCAGGAGTGAAAACCTTGTGCAGCTGCCCCAAAGTCAACAGATTTGTTCTGTGTGCTCTTTGAAAGCAAGGGTGCAAGGTGGGAACTCTTAGAGTGTGAGTGTTTTCCATGATAAGCGTTAACCATGGCTGAGACTAAAGAAATGCTCTTGAACCTCGTGCCCCAACACAGAAATTCCTTTGTATGAACTGAGAGTATGAATTGAAAAATATGAGCCACTGACCAGGTCTGAAACTAAGGTTGGATTCAGCCGCCCCAAGGCTGTCCGGAAGGGCAGTTTTGAATGCAAGGGGGCCCAGCTGGAACCTTGTGACCCACTGAACAGGTTTACCCTTTCCCCACCCTCATAAATGAGCCGTGTCTAACTGTGAGTAACTGCGTTGTGTGCTGTTATTGCAGTGGAGTCTTGTCTTTGGACATTAGCCACAGCATCTCTGCGCCGCTAGCAAATCTCACAACCTGACCAGATACCCTGAATAAACCATTCCTGTATGAAAGACCTGTGTGAATTGAGTTTAAAGATATGGGGAGTGGAAAGTCTAAAGACATACCGGCTCCACCAAAAGGGACTCCAGCATTGTACATGTACACACACTATGGCCATAAAATTGTACATTTCTAGATAAATGGAATTGGTGTACCAGAGATGACTTTAGCCGGCAGTTTCCCCTGGAGGGAACATTTGATTTAAGTAAAATTGTTCACCTCTGCAGAAACCTTGAGTTAAGAGGTAGTAATATACCACAGACTCAGTGGGACACATTTTTTGATTGGTATGAAGAAGCTTTCAAAAGACGTCAAGAATCTTAAGTTTGGAGTCTTAAGGACTCCCAAGAAAAACTAAAATCTCAGATAAAGGAATTAAAATAGAAAAGTACACCAAAAGGGCCCCCCCCATCAGTAGTACCATCAGCACCAAAACAACTTTATCCACAAATAACTGAGAATAAATCTGCAAAAGATATAATTGATTTTCTTAATGTGCCACCCCCATATCAGTCCCAGGCACAATCTGAACCTGAAGAAGTCCAAAGTAGAGTCCAAATAGACTCTTCCAGCAGGATTAGCCCACCTCACCAGGAAACTATCACTCAACAACTGTCACCTGCCTCCGGGGCATGACCACGTCCACCGGAGGCATGGCATCTGTCTCCTGAAATCTCAACCCCCTCCTCTTGTTTAAGGTCTGGTACCCAGTATGGTCCAGCCCCTTCTTTAAAATCTGAAAAGGCTCAGCTTATGCCTTTACACCAACTTCCACGGCAAAGTCCAAATGGGGAAACTACAATCACAGTCCCTGTCCCCTGGACCCCAGGAGATCTCCTAAACCTTGTTAAACAATTTCCCAACATCAGGGAGGAACCCCAGAAATTTAAAGATGAATGAAAAACTGTAATCCATTGTTATGATCCAACATGGGCAGATTCGAACCAATTAATGAGAAGTGTTCTGCCCTCTGAGGTCTGCATCCACCTCATCGCACAGGCTACTTGGCCTACTCAGGACCCTGGATTTGGAGATCACTTAGCAGATGCCCAAAGACGCCTCCTTGAGGCTGTGCTTAAAATTTGCCCTGGGAAAACTGACTGGGCCAAAATACATAATTGTAAACAAAATAAAGGAGAATCCCCAGCAGACTACGTGACCCGCTTGAAACTAGTATTTGAAAGATATTCTGGTATTGAAAATGCAGCTGAAATTACCCCAGAAGCAGTTGCTTCTGCTTTTGTCCGTGGACTTCTTTCTAAAGTCCAGGAACAGTTGTGCACAAATGCTGTAGGTTGGCAGACTAAGCCACTTGCAGAACTAGTCACCATTGCAAATCATTGTACAACCTGCCAGGAAAAGAAAAAGGAATCCACGGAAACTAAGCTAATGTCATTACAATGACAGACTTTAGGCAGGGGCAGAAGCCGAGCTTTCCATCAAGGACAGTTCAGAGGCAGGGGACATGGTCATGGAATAGGACAAGGAGAATTTCAGTCCCAAAATAATGGCAGTTGTCATTATTGTGGCCAACCAGGACATTGCAAGGCTCAATGTCCTCACCAGCCTGGCCAGTTGGGGATGACGTTTAACCTGCCACCACCTCCTCTCACTCAATTCTCTGTCCTGAACCAGGGAGCCTCCTGTTAGGCCAGCCTGAGGAATAGTAACATCATCACAGCCCGCTTCTCCCACTTAATCAAGATGATCCCTTTGTTTCCTGCGTGATAAATGGCATCTCTACAAAATATTTAGTAGACACCGGTGCAAGCCGCTCTACACTTCGAGCTGAAGAATTTTCCACAACTCTCCTCTCCTCTGCTGTTGTAAATGCTGTAGGAATTTCAGGGCAAGAGAGGTGAGGAGAGTTAAAGAATCAGTTTTACAGGCTTTAAAGGAGCTAGATGCCAAGTGTAAATCATCAACATATTGCACAAGCACAGAATTTTCTTTAAATATTATGTCATCTAGATTTTTCTTCAGAATTTGAGAAAAAAGAGAAGGAGATTCAGTATAGCCCTGGGGCAATTGCATCCAGGTATACTGAAGTCCTTGATAGGTAAATGCAAAAAGAAACTGGCTGTCAGGGTGCCCATGCCTGCTATGGGACAGGGAAATCTGGGTGAGGGGGAACACCTTGAGAAGCTGGATACCTTCAAGTCAGCTGGTCCTGACAATCTGCACCCCAGGGTACTCAAGGAGCTGGCGAGCGTCATAGCCCAGCCCCTGGCACGGATCTTTGAAAACTCCTGGCGCTCTGGTGTAGTGCCCGAAGACTGGAAGAAGGCCAAAGTGGTGCCGATCTTCAAGAAAGGGAGGAGAGTGGATCCGGCTAACTACAGGCCCATTAGCCTGACTTCTATCCTGGGGAAGATCTTAGAAAAGTTTATTAAGGAGGCCATCCTTGATGGACTGGCCCAGGCTAACATTCTAAGGGATAGCCAGCACGGGTTTGTTGCGGGTAGGTCTTGCTTGACCAATCTCATTTCCTTCTATGACCAGGTGACCTATCACCTGGACAAGGGAGAAGAGATTGATGTCATATATCTTGACGTCAAAAAAGCTTTTGATCTGGTATCCAATGATCACCTCTTGGCCAAACTGGCCAGTTGTGGCCTTGGCTCCACCACGATCCGCTGGCTGGGAAATTGGCTTCGTGGTCGGACCCAGAGGGTTGTGATTGATGGCAGTCACTCATCATGGTGCCCTGTGACCAGTGGGGTCCCTCAAGGCTCTGTCCTGGGACCCATACTGTTCAACATCTTCATTAACGATGTGGACATTGGAGTCAGGAGTGGACTGGCCAAGTTTGCCGATGACACCAAACTTTGGGGCAAAGCATCCACGCCAGAAGATAGGCGGGTGATCCAGGCTGACCTGGACAAGCTCAGCAAATGGGCCGACGAGAACCTGATGGTGTTTAACACCGAAAAATGCAAGGTTCTCCACCTTGGGAGGAAAATCCTGTAGCATCCTTATAGGCTCAGCAGTGCTACGTTGGATAGCACTACAGAAGAAAGAGACTTGGGGGTCATCATTGACCACAAGATGAACATGAGCCTCCAATGCGATGCTGCAGCTAGTAAAGCGACCAAAACACTGGCTTGAATCCATAGATGCTTCTCGAGCAAATCCCGGGACATCGTTCTCCCCTTGTACTCGGCCTTGGTGAGGCCGCAGCTGGAGTACTGCATCCAGTTTTGGGCTCCACAATTCAAAAAGGATGTGGAGAAGCTTGAGAGAGTCCAGAGGAGAGCCACGCGCATGATCAGAGGTCAGGAAAACAGATCTTACGATGACAGGCTGAGAGCCGTGGGACTCTTTAGCGTGGAAAAGCGTAGGCTCAGGGGTGATCTGATGGCCACCTATAAGTTTATCAGGGGTGACCACCAGGATCTGGGGGAACGTTTGTTCACCAGAGCGCCCCAAGGGATGACGAGGTTGAACGGTCACAAACTCCTGCAAGACCGTTTCAGGCTGGACATAAGGAAGAATTTCTTTACTGTCTGAGCCCCCAAGGTCTGGAACAGTCTGCCAGCGGAGGTGGTTCAAGCACGTACATTGAACACCTTCAAGAGTAAATTGGATGCTTATCTTGCTGGGATCCTATGAACCCAGCTGACTTCCTGCCCTTTGGGCAGGGGGCTGGACTCGATGATCTCCCGAGGTCCCTTCCAGCCCTAATGTCTATGAAATCTATGAAATAGGAATAGAGAAAAATGCAGAACGCAAGTCAACAACAATAAAATAACAAGCATTAGGAGGAATACGGGACAAGATAGTAGCTGGATTTGGTACAACAGGAAAAGTAGGTAAAACTGCAGAATTTACTGCACGAAGATCTTGTACAAAGCGATAGGTATTCTTTTCAGGGTTTTTTTTACAGGAAGAATAGGCGTATTACAAGGGCTCTTAGTTGGGACAATAATACCTTGCTTTAAAAGGGCAGTTATAACAGGGCGTATCTCTTCTTTAGCTTTTGGATGTAAAGGGTATTGAGCAACTTCGGGTAAAGGCTTAGCTGGGTTTAATTTTTACAGGCTGGGCAGTATGGATTTGTCCTACTTCATTAGCATGCTGGGACCAGAGAAATGGAGGGACAGCTTTTATGATTTTTTTTTGCAACAGAGAAAGATCAGGGAACTCAGGCTCAGGAGGTGAGCTAGCTAAAGTGGCAAGTACTGCTATCTCATTATCACAGGGAACATCTAAATAAACACCATTAGGAGAGCAATAGATAATACAGCCGTGTTTACAAAGCAAATCTCTGCCTAATAAATTAACAGGAGAACAAGGACTAAGGAAAAAGGCATGTTGATCAGAAACAGGACCAAGAGAAACATGTAATGGTTGGGAAATAGGATGAGGAACTATTTGATTTTGATTTTTAAAAAGCTATAAGGCATCTAAAGACAAGCTACAACTTTGTCTTCCTCATGTCCACTGTTTAGATCATGATATTTCTGCTGAAGAACAACTGCTTTTGTCTTCCAAAATAAAAGCTATTCTTAGAATCCCTAGACCAACTACTGTGTCCCAAATGCGTACCTTCCTAGGCATGGCTGGCTACTGTTGTCAGTGGATACTTGGCTATGCCTCTATAGTCAAGCCATTGCAAAATCTGACTCTTGTTAATACCCCTGAGCTTTTACCCTGGACTTCAAAAATCGAAGCCACTTTTGCCTCTATTAAACAAGCTCTGTCGCAAACTCCTGCCTTAGGCCTTCCCGATTATACTAAACCTTTTATTCTTTTTTTGTCATGAAAAAGACAGATTTGCACTTGCAGTACTTACTCAGACACATGGAGACAAGCACCGTCCCATTGCTTATTATAGCTCTGCTCTTAACCCTGTTGCAGCCGAATTTCCTTCATGTCTCTGTGCTGTAGCTGCAGCTGCCGTCACGGTTGAACTTTCCTCCACCCTTGTATTAGGTTATCCCCTTACTTTTGCTGTCCCACATGATGTAACAGCCCTTTTACTAAAAACAAAAACCCAACACCTTTCAAATGCTAGATTAACAAAGTATGAGATCTTGCTTCTCTCTGCTGGAAATGTCACCCTAACTAGGTGCCCTGTTTTAAACCCTGCTTCCCTGTTACCTACCCCTTCAGATGGTGAACCCCATGATTCCATTTTTGTTACTGCTCACATAACAATGCCCCGCACTGATCTAATGTGATCTAATGAACAACCCCTTGCAAAACCCAGATCTAGTATTCTATGTTGATGGATCATGTCAAAGAAACTCAAAAGGTTCCCTTGTTGCGGGATATGCAGTATGTTCCTACTATGATGTTATAGAAAGCCATCACTTACCTAATATGTATTCAGCTCAAGTTGCTGAGCTTGTGGCCCTCACCAGAGCTTGCACCCTAGCTTCTGGTGCCTCTGTTAACATTTATACTGATTCTCGCCATGCTTTTGGTATTGTACACGATTATGGTCAACTTTGAAAACAAAGAGGCTTCCTCAGTTCAGGAGGTGCCAAACTTAGTAATGGGCCATACGTAAATGCCTTGTTGAATGCTTTACAATTATCTTCTGCTGTTGCTATTATTAAATGCCAAGCTAACCAGAAACCTTATGATGATGTTACACGTGGGAATGCTCTGGCAGATTCTGCTGCCAAAGCTGCGGCTATTTCCACTCCTCAGGCCACGCGTGTGTTTTTGTCTATTCCAACTGACCAGTCTCCATTGGCAAGATTTCACGACATTGCCCTCCTCCAGGATCAGGCTCCAGAACCAAAGAAACATACATGGAGACTGGCTGGGTGTTTGTTACACCCTGACCGTTTGTGGCGCTCCCCAGACGGCCGCCTGGTGGCTCCAATGGTCCTTCTTCCTCATCTTGCTCGCATACACCATGGCATGGCACATGTGAGCAAAGGGGGAATAATAGAAGCTGTTAAGCTTGATTGGTTTGCCCCAACTTTTCCATCTGTAGAGCTCAACAGTACTACCACTCCTGTCCTATTTGCCAAGCCCATAACGTGGAAAAGCCTGTAAAAACAAAGAAGACAGCACATCCCCCACCTTGGGGACCGTTTGTAAATTTACAAATAGATTTTATGCAAATGCAGAAATGTTGTTGTTATGAATATGTTCTTGTATGTTTTCTGGATGGGTAGAAGCCTACCCATGTGCAAAAGCTGACACCATCGCTATAAGCAAAAAGTTGCTCAAAGACTTTATTCCAAGGTTTGGTATTCCTTTTTCCCTAAACTTTGATCAAGAAACTCATTTTACTGGACAGATAATGAAAAAAGTCTGCAAAGTCCTGCAGATCCAACAGAACTTTCATTGCCCATACTATCCACAGACCTCGGGCCAAGTAGAATGCCAAAATGGCATTCTGAAAAATAAACTTGCCAAAATTTGTGCTGAGACTCACCTAAAATGGCCAGATGCACTTCCCATAGCCCTTATGAGACCTACTGCCAACCGAAAGACTGGGCTTAGCCCACATAACATTCTAATAGAAAGACCCATGAGGCTCCCTGCCTCGCTACCTGTTGCCTCCCACTTTTGTGATATACATTCACTTAATAATACTATTCTGAACTATTGTAAGGCACTAATGAAGTGTGTTAAGGCTTTTCATTCACAGGAACAGGCAGCTCTCCCCAAAGAACCAGATGAGCCATGCCATTCTATCCTGCCTGGAAATTGGGTCCATATAAAAGTCCATCAACAAAAGTCATTGCTGGAACCTCGCTGGAAAGGCCCATTCCAGGTACGCCTGACCACCAACACTGCAATAAAGTGTCAAGGACTCCAGACATGAATCCACGCTTCACACAGTAAGAAAACATCAGCCCCTTTAGACCCAGAGTCTCCTCCATATCAATCTTGTAATCAGCTTCCACAGACTGGTAGTGAGCCTAGCACCTCCCACCAGGAGAGCTCAAGACCAGTAGTGAGCCAAGCGCCTACTGGCAAAAAGGATTTGCCACTATAGAGCGAAGAGGATGTGCCCCAATGACACCATTATGCCCTTTGGGACAGGAAAAAGACCTCTACCTAGTTCCTGTTTCCCAAAGTAGAGTTGGTTAGCTGTGATTTGAGTAGTTCTCAGTATTTATTTTTAGGCCATCTTATACGAACTTGACTCATCAGTTATAAGAAACTCTGTAAACCAAACTACACTTTCGCACCGACAAAGAAGATCATTTCATGAAAATATGTTCTTGTCTTTAGTTAATCAAATTAAAATTGATTTAAATGTCTCTCGTTGTTGGATATGTAGTCATGTCCCTATCTAGTCTACTAGAGGAATACCCATGATACCGGTACCCATAAATGCAACTCAGATGTTAGCCCCTTATTATTCAAATTTTCATGGAAACGAAACTTGGCAAAATGTAAGTTGCAACCGGTCTGACTATGTATGATTAGCTTATGCCACCCCTGAAAAATTCTGTTGGACCTGTAATGGATCTTCTGTTGTAGCAGGAGTCAGTAAGTGTGAGGTAGAATTTAAAATAAATGGTGCTTAGTTTCCTAATGGTTCCTGGATATCTATCTACTCCCCTGCAAGTCAATTTTCAAGCTATTATTCACAATAAATGATGTCCCCATGCTGTAAAAACAGGTGGATATACTGCACTAGCTGGTCATTATTTTGTGTATAGAGATAAGGCCTATTAAAATCTTTCCTCCAGTTGGAGAAAAAGGTCTCTGCAGCGTATCCTGCCTTTACTATTAAATCTCACTTACCTAAAGAAAAAATTTGCAATGTTCACAAAATTACAGAAAATCAAAGATTTTAGGGTATAATGTTCCCCAGCTATGGCACAGGCTTAGCTATGTCTGAAATAAAAAAAGTTGCAGCATCTCTGGAAAAAATTGCTAATGCTACTGCTAATAATTTTGATAAAATAAATATAGAAATAAAAGAAATAAGGCAAATAACATTGCAAAACCAACTTGCGTTAAATTATATACTAGCCAGCAAAGGAGAAGTCTGTGCTTTAATAGGTAAAAAATGTTGTACTTATATTCCTGGTAATTAAAA
This sequence comes from Crocodylus siamensis, assembly GCF_052110815.1. NCBI lineage: Eukaryota > Metazoa > Chordata > Crocodylia > Crocodylidae > Crocodylus > Crocodylus siamensis. The sequence goes on along the minus strand of NC_143396.1, from coordinate 114,461,143 downwards.
AAATCCAGAATTTAAGTAAACATATTTGAAAAAAAGCAGTTAAATTGCATGAGTCAAATAGTTAGAATTTGAATTCTTGGTTTAGCTCTGTTTTCAGTTCCTTAGGCTCTACCGTCATTCATAGTTTGTTGATATTATTTGTTGTTTTTATTGGAGTATGCCTAGTGTTTATAATAATTCAATGTTGCTTAAGCTGTGCTGCCAAGCTAATGAAGAATAGCCCATCAACCAGAAATGAAGTATATAATTTGTATGTTAAAATAGCAAAAAGTAAAGAGAAAAAAACCCTAGAAGTTAAAAGGCTAATGGCTATAAAGATCTAACTTGTTGAAAAAAAAAAAATTAAGGAATGTAAGAGTAAATTTAGTTGGGTTCTGGCCTACTTGACTAGAAAAACAGACAGAGACCAGAAGTGCTAACACTACTAATTTCAGTTATATGTTTTGAAATAAGAAATCCTGCATGTCTTATTACCCTGTGCACAGATGTCCAATTAAGTAAACTTGTTTTAGTTTCTCCAAGGTCGTATTTTTTCTCTCTCTTTATATGTCTTAAGTATAAAAATGCTTGAAAATTTAGAGAAGAAGGATTCCTTTAAAAGAGACAAGTGGGTGATTCCCCTTGCTGTTTGAAATCCTCTCTGTGATAAGAGTATAAAAAAAAGCTGGCTCTGTCAGTTCTAATTCAACCACAATGCAAAGTTTAATTTGTTCCATACGCTAGAGCCCTGGTTGTATTCTTCTGATGCCTAGGAACTCCAACCAGAACTAGGATATCACTGTGTTAAGTGCTATACAAATACAGAATAGAAAACAGTGCTTTCCTCAAAAAACTTGCAATCCTTGTACTCAGGATTACAAAAACCCTAACAGCCATTTTCCTTCATACATAAGGAAACACCCAGAAAAGTCTTGTGATAGATCCATCTATTTTTAGTTAAAGATGCAGGTGTGTTTCTCTATCAATTGGATTGCCCCAGCCCAATCATCTATTGTGCATGTGGTTTATTATCCAAGACCTAAAAACATCCTTATTGACAGACTGTACTTTATATTACATGGTACAGTAGTATACCACGAATACTTCAGAATTAATACAAATGATTCTATTAGTAAAAAGAAACAGAGCTATTCAAAATACCAGCTTCATCTTTTGAAGAGTGACAGATACTTACTGTATTCCATCATCATGTGAATCACATGAAAAGGAGCCCAGCAGACAGCAAACAAAACTACCACCACCACCATCATAATGACTGCTCTCTTCTTTTTCCTGAAATTATACACAAATAGTTTGATCTGAATAATTTTGCATGAACTTCTGACTTGTCTGTAGGTCAGATTCTTTAATTATCCAAATGACTAAAAGATGCAGATATGTATTTACTAGGATTTTTTACACATGCTAAACTGCCCAAACTCCTCTTGAAATAAAAACAGTAGCATATATATGTATCTGATGCATAATTTAAAAGCTTGTTCTTAACACTTGTAGTTGTAGTGTGCAATTAGAGAATATAATACACCCCAGGGAATAATGCAATTATGCACCCATGTAATTTTGCGCATAAAATGTATAACTGTGCATAATCACATAATATTTCATAATTCCCCAGGGTGCAGCTGGTAAGACAGGAACAGGAGCTCCTGTCTGCAAGAGGGGAGGTAGGCATGGGGGTGTGAATGGGTTTTGTGGGTGGATATGGGCCCCCCACTACACACCCTGCACCCTCTGGTGCACAGCCCGCCATGGCAGCAGCAGACAGCGGTCCCTCGGGGCACTCCTGGCCAGGGCACAGTCCCTGGTAGCACATAGCTCCAGCAAATCCTAGGGGCTGCATGTAGCTCCTGTCTGTAGTGTTGTGAGCCTCACATGCTGACACAGAGCCAGCCCGGTCTGGCCTGAAGGCACATGCGAGCAGTCCTGGGCGGGGCCAGCTACATGAAGCCTCTGGGACTTGCCAGAGTCATGCACTGCTGTGGGGCTCTGCCTACTGCAGCCAGGAGACCCCAGAGTGCCTGGGGGCTGTGCATGGTAGGGACGATATGTGGCAACAGGAGCTGTTCTGGGGTGGGGTGGGTTGTGGTGGACAGGGGCTGCGCACAGAGCGGCATGTGGCAGAAGGAACCACCCCCCTGCCACAAACCCCACACACTCCCATATCCACATCCACCCACAGACCCCACATACACCCACACCCTCCACAACCCCCATACCTTCACTACACCCCCCCCACAAGTACCTGCATATTTTTCTAAAGAAGGTTGAAATAGTGTTACATTTAGTTTAATTTGTAAAACAAAAGTAATTATGCATCATTTTGAATTTTTTTGCACATAATTCTTGGGGTGCACTGATAAAGATTTTCTTGGTTGATACCGACAGCTGATTATTCATCAGGCATACTGACCATGTAGCAAGGCACTAAGATGTGCCAGCTCCTTTAAGGATGAAGCAGCCTGGCCAAGGAGCTTTGCTGGCTAAGCAGAGCACCATAGCTTCAGATTGCTGGGGTAACAGCCTAAGGGGTAATTGGGGAGCACCTGCCAGCATCACAGGACCAGGAGGCAGGGCTGGGGATTGCAGTTATTCTCTCTCTGGCAACTGCTAAGGAGCTTCTGCTGGAGGAAACTGCCTGAGACCTGGTGCTGCCTGCTTTACTATCCAAGTGCTGGAAGACTCGAGGGAGTCCCACAGGTACCTAGGGCTGGGGGGCATGTTACCCTGAGGGTGGAAGCTTGTTCCCATAAAATGGGCATATAGCACTGTTGGTATTTCTAGTGTCTGAGTTCTAGACCAGGGACATACACTTTTGTTACTGTTTGTACCAGAGGACTGGGATGAGGCTATATGGGGAAGTCTGGAAGCCCCATTAGTGCCTAGAGAAAGGCACATGATTTGGGTAGAGCCCAATGTCAGGCACAGAGAGAGAGGGGCACTGCCGGGGGGCAGAGGGGCAGCTACAGGGGCAGAGTCATAGCACCAGGAGATTGCAAAAGTAAAAGATAGTTGTATAACACCTGCGAGGCTTGGGACATGATATAGGGCTAGTTGGAGTCATGTATTATGTCCCCGAGTACTACAGCATTAAGGGAGCAGCCTCTTGCCTAGAGCCTTCAATTTATTTTAACTCACCATTCCCATGGCTCCTGGACAGGCAGGGGATGCATGGGCAGCATGCAGCTCCTGAGGCAAAGGTCGCAGGGCAGAGAGCCCCAAGTGGTCAGCGGGCAGCCCACGGCCACCCTTGCCCTGCGCACAAATCTGAGGGGGCCACATGCCTTCCCTGGGGGTGTGCACAGCAGCAGGGAGACACTCCCCCACCCCCACTTTCCCTGGACGAGCCGCCCATCACTCCGTCCCACTCTCTGCCCTGGCCCCGGGGTCCCATTCATTGTCCTGGCTGGGCAGCAACCCCAGCCCAACTCCCTCCCTCATCATGGGGAACCTTTATCCATACCTCTTTCCTTCCCCATGCCTCTTCTCAACAGATTTACCTGCAGGGTATTGCTCTCCACCTGGTCATGTGCGTGTGCGCAGCTGCACACGTGAACGTGGCATCCAGAAGGCATATCGTATTAACTGGTACATTATCTGCTACACCAGCCAAAATAAGCTAATAATGTTAATTTGCCTTTAATCGGTCCTGATCCGATATGCCACTGATGTATCAGTACACCTCTACATAATTCCCTGGGGTGTATCATAACTCTACTATTAGACAAAGTTTTGCAACTCTTTCTTATCATCACTATCCCCTTGCATATGTTTTAGTACTGGTTGTCTAAGCAAACTTTTTGAGCTGCTGCTTTATTACTCTCTTTGGATTCGATATTTCATATGCTACTCCCCTGTTTTCTATGGACATATTTGGTAGAACAGTGTTTCCCAACCAGTGTGATGCAGCACAGAAGTATGCCATCAGAAATTAAAAGGTGTGCCATGGAACTTTGCCAGGGCAATGAGTTACAATAAGTACAAGGATGGGAAATGCCTTAAGAGGTGTGCCGTGGATTTTTTTTTTTATTATTGTAAATGTGCCTTGGGGTGGAGAAGGTTTGGAAACACTGTGGTAGAAGGTGCCTCACAACAGAAAACAATTAAACAAACTAGAAAAATTAAAGGCAAAGCACAATGCAGTATTTAAAGGTGGTTTAATTGTAACACTAAATAACAAAAAAATGCAAACAACTAGTTATCAGGTTTTAATCATTCATTTTAATTACATTTCAAACAAAGTTTTCATCTCAACGGTCACAAGAGGTAAAGTGACATGAAGGACATTTAGAAAATCTTTAGAGAGTCCTGTAAGTTAAAACATATCAACTTAATGCCATTTAAAAAATTTTAATATGCTACTCTTATTTCTGAAAGGCTGATTAAAAACCATGGTTATGGCCACAAATTAAATAAAGAACTTCCCTTAACATATTTTTGATTTTACTGATCATAACTGAAGAAGATTCAAAAGGGAACTCCATTTAGTTGGTCCCAGTCTGACTTAGGAAAACATCATACCATGCTTTCTTATATACCACATGCCCCAGAATATAATATGCACTTTGTTTTTAAAAGACAGAATGAAGAAAAGAAGATCTTTACTTGTAGTAAGTAACTGACAGAGCAGCAGCAGACAAGGAGCCAAGACTGCCCACTGTTCTGCTCCCTGTGGATTCCTATAGATCAGAGGTTTTCAACCTTTTTGAGTCAGTGTTCCCCTGGTGGCCGGATGCCAAGTGTGGGGTCAGCAGGGGGTGGCGCACAGCCAGATGTCAAGCTGGGGGGGCTAGTGCACGGCCAGATGTGGAGCTGTGGCAGCCACAGCATGCAAACTTCCCCCAGCCCGCACATCCGGTCAGTTTGGTGGTGCCTGCGCGGGATGCTGCATGGCAGCACTCCATCCCCGGCTGCACGTGCCCCCTAGGGCCTTCTTAAGTACCCCCAGTTGACAACCTCTGCTATAGATCAATGCAGATTTTACTTTTAGTTTTACAGGTAAGAGGCAGAATCTGGTCTTACTGTATTTCTCCCACTCCAGTTGCCATCCAGTCCATTTTTTGGGAAATGGGTGCGTGTTGTATGCAAGAAGACACAATGCTACTTTTCCATTTTCTAAGCCCTTGGTCTTTAATCAAAAAAATATCTTTGCTTTTGAAGGGGTGCCCAACATGGCATTCATTAAAAGGTCAGTTTTGAAAAAACAAAGCCTTTTAACTTGTCTCAAATGGGGCACACAATTATGAAATCACTAATCACCTGTTGCAAATCTAGGCCATACCTCTTTTTATTTCATACCTCAGCCTTGTGGCCTCTGAAGGAAACCATACCTCCCTCCTGTTCCTGTAAAAGTTTGCTTTTGAAGGGTGACAGTTTTAACTGGATGTCTTACTCTACAAACCTTAATATTTTAGACATTTCATTTCCGTGAATGGTTTGAAGAACTGAAGCGTCTCCCACTCGTTTCTTGATCCAGAGTTCATAACCAATCTTACTGTACAAGAGGAGCATCAGCATCAGTGGAAGGAGAAACAGTATAACAAGAATGAAGGTGGTATATATCTTCTGATGAACAGGGCTGGTCCACTCTTCTAAGCAGCAAACATACTCTTTTTCATATAGGAAATCATATTTAACCTGCAGCAATTTAAGTGGAAATGAGTTCCTGTTACCCTACTTTTGAAGAACTGGCATATTCAAATGCTACTTGCCATTAATATGATCAAAATTCCATTTAGGGATCTTTCAAGTGAGATGATTCTTCTAATTAATTTCTATGTAAAGGGTTAGATTCATGTTGGCTGACAGGGAGCGCAGCAGGTGTTCTGACTGGCACCTTTGCACATTGTTTAGGTCAAGGACAGCAATTTTGATTTCTTTAGGAAACAGCTGCTGAGATCATGTGCTGAAACAATGTACTGTCCTAGCCACAATCATATTTGATCAATACCTATAAGACTACTCTGATAGGATTGTGTTGTTCTTAACCAGTGCAATAAACTGAAACAATGACCTCCATAACTAGACACAGGAGGTGGAGCTTGAGCTAAGAAATCAAGCTATTCTGCATGATGCATACTTGTATCTTCTCTGGATCAAGCTCCAGTGGAGACCTGCAACACTTCCTCATCAGTGGGTTACACCGGTTGTCTGCGTAACTCCAGTCATAAGTGTGTGGCAATACAAAACAACCCAGACGGCATAAATCCTTCCCACACCCCAGAGTAGGTCTCCAATTTGAAAAAATAAAAAAGCTACCCACAGTATATCGTTTGTGATGGCATTAAAATAGTACCTATACTTCTTTCCTTTAACAATGACACTACTTGATACCAAGATACAAAGTCTACTACTGAGCCAGTTTATGACTAGTTTCTGTTACCTCCATTTTAAGAATCACTCCTCTCAAGTCTTTGGGATTTATTCAGTCCTGTTACTATCCCCTTCAGTAACACCCTTACAAGATTTAAGTTTAAATTGGAAATGCCATTGAAAGCATCCTACCTCGAGTTGCTGCACATGCCACATAGGTGACCCAACAATAGCTGCCAACAACCAGACTATGCCTGTAAACAAACAAAAAAACAGCAAAGCCTTTTACATACTTAGTAGAATAGGAAAGTGAACATGAATGAGTTTAACTTTTTAACCATTTCTATTGGCAAAAAAGGTGATTTGGAATACTGGTATTGCACATAAAAGCTACCTTTCCCCTTTTTCAGGTACTTCATTCCTTTAACTCTCAGTGTGCTTTAATCTAAAGGTAGGCTATTTTTGATGCATAAACATCTTTCCCGTGACCGTGCAAGTGTATTATTGCCCAGTGTTCTCTCTTGCATGGCATATATGAATAATGAACATTGCCTTGGCAGTGCTTATACTTCTTCATCTGGGATGGTACGTTTCAGATTTCTCTTCTAGATCACCACAAAAGAAAGAAAATAGATATAACAAATTTATCAAAAAAGTCTAGTTGAAACCTAGTCAAGTAAAACATACAGGCATACCTCGGAGATATTGCAGGTTCGGTTCCAGACCACCGCAATAAAGCAAATATCACAATAAAGCGAGTCGCACAAATTTTTTGGTTTCCTAGTGCATATAAAAGTTATGTTTACACTATACTGTAGTCTATTAAGTGTGCAATAGCATTATGTCTAAAAAAAAGTACATACCTTAACTAAAAAATACTTTATTGCTAAAAAATGCTAACCATCATCTGAGCCTTCAGCAAGTCGTAATCTTTTTGCTGGTGGAGGGTCTTGCTTTGATGTTGATGGCTGCTGACTGATCAGGGTGGTGGTTGCTGAAGTTTGAAATATTGTGAGAATTACCAAAATGTGACACAGAGACACGAAGTGAGCAAATGCTGTTGGAAAAATGGTGCCGATAGACTTGCTTGACGCAAGGTTGCCACAAACCTTCAATTTGTAAAAAACGCAATATCTGCAAAGTGCAATAAAGCGAAGCACAATAAAACGAGGTATGCCTGTACTGTATTTTCTCACATACCAAACAAACATTTTCCCCCCCAAAATAACCCCCCCAAATTAGGGGGTGCGTCTTTGGTGGAGAAGTTGTTTTCACTGTTTTCTTCACTGGAAAAGAAGCATACCCGGGGTGGATCCAAAGGGGGAGTAATGACACCCCTCCCACCTTTTGGGTCATACTACAGAATGGCAGTAGCCACAGTCATTAAGTCCCCAAAGCAGATAAGTATTCCTCTCCTTCTCCTCTGTGCTCACCAGCAGTCTTCTCCCCCATCGCCACTGTCCCTGGCTGGGCTTCACAGGCAGCCAGGCTTAACTGGGGATAGCAGCAGCAGTTGTGACTACAGTGGGTAGGTTCCTCCTCCCTGACCAGTCCCCTCAGATGTTCCCCACCAGCCTGGAAGTAGGCTAAATGAGTGGGGGGGACCTGCCCAGCACCACCACTGATGTTCTTGGCTCCCATGTAGCCTGACTGGAGTGGGGCGAGAGCAGCTCTGGATCTCCGTTCATCAGCTGGTGACAGTGGCAGTGGTGGGCAGAAAGGGGGTGGAAAATTTACCACTGGAAGGTGGGGGGAGGGGGGGAGCAGGTGTTGAGAGCAAAGGGATTGGGGTGGGGGCAGAAGGGGCAAAGATGCACAGAATTCTTACCTTATTTGGGAGCTTAAGAAAGGTTTCTGGCTGCTGTTCCCATAGTATGTTCTGCCTACCCCAGGAAGCTGATTGCTTATCCTGCACCCTCCTTTACAAAATCCTGGATCCACCCATGAATGCATCTGGAAAGACTAGGCATGCTATGCAACTGCCAGGAATGCTGACACTGGTGTCTGACTCAGGAAACAAAATGGGAGGAGTCCTGTGTTAACTCTCATGCAGGCATATCTATTGGGTGAACACTGTAGCTTGTGTCTGCAGTAGCAAGCGAGCTGCTGGTAGTATCCTCATAAGGCTTGTGATGTGGAAACAACATTTGATTTGCAGGAATTTTATATAAAGAACTACTTACAGTAAAGAATGAACACTCTTGCTACTACCCTTGTAAAAGTCTGGGAGGGTGGGAGTGGGAGGGGGTAACCTTGTGTGACAAAGTAAGCCCTCCTGGGAACAGTGTCTGGGAAGTGTCACACCACAAGAGGTGGTCTGGGGGAGACAGCAAAAAAAACAGAACTTCCTGCCACATCTGGTAGTTCTTGCTGCCTGACCCAACTGCCTTCTAGGATGCTGTATTTCCTGGACACCGTATTCCCAAGAGGACTTGTCACAAAATCAGCCAAGATTCTGAGGGGAAAAAATGCTGTACTCTGCCTTTCAAAAATATTAGGGGCACATTGTATGCAAACAAAATAGTATTTTGGATTAGAAATCAAGTCTTAATTAGCTACACATATGCAGTATATCAGCAGGGACAATCACTATGGTTTATGCTGGCTAATACTACTCAGTACTAGAAACAGAAAAAGGAAACCAGATCGAGATTGATGATAGGGTTAATTTTCAAAATAAAAGGTAAGATAGAAAAACTAAGACAACAAGGAAACCTATCAGTCCAATTTAACAAGATCTGGAAAAGAATCTCTCTAGAAACTGGAAAATATTCACAGTATGTGACAGTCACATTACAGAACATTATTAAACTCAGCAGCAATACAACCTCTGTAGTACTGTAAATATCAGGACTTCCATACCAGTTACACATATCATTATATAAATGAATACCTCAGAAATACTGGAGTTTGACCTTACCAAGCATTGTGAAAGCTCTTCTATTTGTGTACTGCCACTTCATTTTTAAAGGATGCACAATTCCCTGATGCCTTTCCACAGCAATGCAGGTCATTGTAAGAATCTCAGTAACAATTGCGGTGGATTGAACAAATGGCACCATCTTGCAAGCAAAGGCACCTGTAACAATTAAAGATTAAAACAGATATTCAAGGTACTTACCATAAACACCGAGCCTAGGTAGTCAATAAAGAGTTAAACTATTCTTAAATTCATATATTTATCTTATTATGAGAAGTCTGGACATGTGGTCCCCTGTGTTCCTATTATATTCAGTACTATTCAAGAAGCTGTCCTTTCAACAATTTAAGGCTAGAAAATAGTTTCAGTAGTGCTGCCCAGCTCCAGAACAACCTAAGGGCTTTGTTACATGCTACACTGAGCCATACAAATGTTGATCAGTGTTAGTGTTCGCGTGAATTTGGAGCAGTCACACTCAGTGACTTGGCAGCTACATGGCATGCTCCATCTGTCCCACCATCGCAGTGTTGATGAGCCGCCTGGTACCTTGAGGTATGCAGAAAAAACATTTAAACCTGTGTTGATGTCTGAATCGTCGAATCTTTCAGAACCTCTCCAAATTGATTCAGAGGGTACCGATTTGGAGAGATTAAAGGATCTCTTAATTCAATTTGGATTCGGAGATTTGACTACCAAATCGGGCCTAATCTCTGCTAAAAATCAAATCAGTTGCCCAACATGAAAATGTACTTCAATTTTGTTCTTTTCTAACTTTACCTTTCTTGTCAATATATTTGTTAATGCCACTGGCAGAACTTAATGCAATTTCACAACAGTAGCATCAAATATTTAAGCCATTCCACCTGTGCACAGCTGGCCCAGACAAGAGTACTTTGACTTTTATAGCTGTAATAAGCCACTATGAGCACACTTTTAATTTCCAGCCTGATACTATTTAATCCTTTTGAATTATTCATTTTCAAATATCTTCCAACATAACAGATTTAGTCGGAATTAGCACTTCCCAAATGCATGACCTTATATTCACCGAATCATAGGAAATAGTGCACCTATGGGGCATCCCAAAAGCTCACTTATTCCACCTCCTACTTCAACCCAAGATCAACCATTCCTCACAGGTTTGTCCAATTTATTTTTCAAAATGTCCAGTGAGGGAGACTGCACAACTTCTCTAAGCAATACATTCCAGTGCTTAGTATCCTTACAGTTAAAAAGCCTTATGTCCAACCTGAAACTCCCTTGCTTCAATCTGAGACAATTCCTCCTTATCTTATGCCAGGGGTGGGTAAAATACAGCCCACGGGCCATATCTGGCCCACCAACTGGCTGGATCTGGCCCAGGTTCCCCCCACAGTGCTCCACATGGGGCTGAGCCCCCCCACCCTGCTCCTGCTGGAGCAACCTACATAGCTCTCCTGCTGGCCTGGGTCCCAGCCAGTACACACCTTCTGGCAGGGCTGCTCCCTGTATGGCTGCAGCCAGTCGGATGCTGCTCCGCTTCCCTCACCTTCAGCAGGAGCCGCCAGGCTGAAGCTTCCCTCCAACGATCACCTGCCCAGAGCAGCGCAGCAGGAGAAGGAGGAACCACTGCTGGAGGCGAGGAGAGCAGATCAGCACCTGGCCAGGTGCAGCTGCACAAGGAACAGCCCCACTGGAAGCTGTGCATGCTGCCTGGGGCCCAGGCCAGTAGGGCTGTTCTTCTCCCCCTGCCATTTTTCTCTGGGTGGGCAGGCAGGAAGCTTCAATCGGGCGACTCCTGCCCAGCGTGTGGAGCACCAGCTCAAGCTCCCAGCTGCCTTCCACCCACTCCACCCACCCACAGGTCTGCAGCTGGAGGCAAGGGGAACAAAACAGTCCTACCATCCTGGGCCCCGGCCAGTGTGCACAGCTTTGGGTGGGACTGTTCCTAGTGTGACGGCAGTCAGCCTGGTGCTGCTCAACTACCCCTCACCTCCTAGTGACAACGTGAACCCAGCTGGCTGCAGCCACACTGGGAACAGCCCTGCCAAAAGCTGCATGCTGGCCAGGGCCAGGACTGACAGGTGTGGGCAGGCGCATGGCACAGGCTGCCCCAGGTGGGACTCAGCCCCATGCAGAACACTGTGGGAGCAGCATAGCATAGGTGACACATAGGGAGGGCACCAGGGGCTTGTGCCACCCCCCCCCCCCCCCCCCGAGATAGTGCCCCCACTCCCCAGCTGGTGAGGGCCAGAGAGAAGCACTGGCAGTACTTCCAGTTTTGTTGCTAGCGCATCCAGGGCCGGCAATCAGGGCAAACTCTGCTTTATGTGCCCCTTACCTCTCCATCCCTCCCCTGATCCCTCCCACACAGCCGCTCCCACAACATGTGCATGTGCCCCCTCCCCCCCACTCCCCACAGGGCAGGGCATGCAGGGTGCTGATCATGCCTATCCCACTCCCAAGCACTGCTCTCTGCCCACCTAAATTCCCACAGGGAACTTTGGTGAGTTGTTGTGGGAAGAGGGCTGGCCTGCAACTGCTCGTCAAAACTCCCTATGTTTTGCCCACCCCTGTCCTATGCTCATTTATTACTAGGCCTGTGCAAAGCAGCAAGTATTTGCTTCGGATTCAGCTGATTCAGAGGGACAGTGATTTGATTCAGTGCCGATTCAGAGATCTGACTATAGACTATCATGGGGAATCACTAGAATACCTATAACTGTCATTTTTGTGGCAGATTTGGATGAAAACAGCAGGAATGGTATCCCTTTTGAGGGCATGAAGCCTGCCAAGTTTCAAGGAGATAGGAGCAAGGGTTGCTGTGAAAATGCACCTCAAGGTTCTGAAAGCAAATTAAAAAAAAAAAAAAAAAAAAAGGCAAATAGGTGTGGAGTGAGGAGGGTGGCACTGACTCCAGCTGCACATGGAGCTTGGGGAACCCCAGCAGCGGGAGGTTCACCTTCAGGAACACCAGCTGTTCCACCAAACCAGGATCCAGAAGTGTGGTGGGTGTCACAACATACCCAGCAACGCTGAACACCCTCTTGCTTGGAACACTGGTCGGTGGACAGGACAGGTGTTCCTGGGCAACCGTGGCCAGATCCTGCCACACCTGGCTGTGGGTTACCAAATGGTCGCAGTGCAGTGGCTCCATATCCTCGGCAAGACAGGTAGCCACCAAGGCCTCCATGCTACCTGCCTGATGGTGGAGTTTGGTGCCTCTGGACCCCAACACTGAAGCCATGCCCTTAGCCCATATTGGCAGTGGCTACAGTGGAAGAGATTGGCTTGTGGTTGGAGTGCTGGCACAGGAAAGATCCTTTTCCAGGTCCCCAGGTCCCCCCACCTCTGCCCTTCTGTCTCCCTGACTCTGTTCACCAGTACCTCCATCCAGCAATTGAGGGTTTTACTGCTGCAGACACTCCCCTTCAACCTTGGGTGGCATATGCCTGCCAGCACATGAACCGTACTGGACTTCAATGGATCCAGCCATTTTTTGACGCCCTCCTTCAGCTACTTCACCAGTGCCTGCATCTCTGGTGAAAGCAGATTGCCCCAGCCAGGAACACTGATCCCCTAGAACTACTCCACTTCGTTCTCAAGCTCCTTCACTATGAGGCTCACTTGGCTAAGGAGGGCATCACCAGTGCTGAGGCTCTTGGTGGCCTCAGGGAAGGGCTTGAGGACCACCAAGATCTAGGAGATAGTATCCCACTCAGCTCTATTAAGGGGGCCGCTGATCCAAATGTCCCAAAGAAAAGCTCTCTCATGGATGGCCTTCTATTGCTCATCCAGCCTTTTCAGCATCAGGTATGTAGAGTTCCACTGAGTCTCCATATCCTGCATGATTTTGTGCTGTGAGGTGCTCAGCTCTGCCCGTTTGTCCCACAGTATCTTGCTCCCCTTGATGCTCCAGAAGTAGTAGTCTGCCACCTTCCTGCATTTCAAATAAGCTGGCTGGTAGTGATGGTGCCATCACCAGGAGCCCTGTCCCCCTCTAAGGCATCCCCGATTATGAGGTAAAACCTGTGTGCCATACAGCAGATGCCAACAAAGGAGAGCCTACCGACACCCTGAGGGACCACCTGTGAGGGAGAGGTAGGCTAGGGTAGAGACCATGCTACTCCAGATGTCCAAGGTGAAGTGCAAGGCTACCTGCAGCCCTGCCTTGTGCAACTCCTCCCTCAAGTACTCCCTGCATGCCTCATAAGGGAGGGCACCAGTATCCTGCTAAAGGTAGTGCACTTGGTGCCATGAGCTGCCTGAACCCTGGACGCTCAAAGGAGAAGGGCTGGCTGTCCAGAGCAACCATCTCCCCAATGCTCTAGGTGTCCTCACTCAACTACAGTACGTGACCCTCTTTGTCTCTGCCTTTCCCACATTTGTTCAGGGTAGCCTGCCTCTGCTTCTTGGGGACGGGGGCTTTGGAGCGAGAAAGGGACTTCTTTTTTGGGCACGTTCCCACTGGTGCCAGGCTGAGGAAGAACAAGGGCAAGGGGGTGCTGCCTCCTGAGATGCAGCAGCATCCCTGTGGTGGTGAAGTGTTTTACCTCCCTGCCCCGGCTGATCTGCCTTTGGCAGTGCTGGCAGGTAGAGTACCTGGAATGATCTGCCACCCCAAAATGATCCCACACTACATTACCCACCCACCTCTGGGTTGCAGGTGGGGATCCTGCCTTATCCCCCTCATCACCAGGCAGAGGCACAACTACAGGAGAAGGTGAGCCACGTGTCTCCACTACCTCCTCCAAAGTGCCTTCCAAAGAAGAAGACCTGCCTCTAGGGGAACCTTGAGGGGTGTGGAGCACAAACTCAGATTCCCCCTCCTTCCCCAGAATTTCCTTTGCTATGGCCCTCAGCAGTTCTGCCTCCAGATCCAGCTGCTCCTCTGGCAGTAGGAGGTTCATGCTGGGGTGGAGAATGTCATGCTGCTGCTGGTTAGTGGTGTTGGTGCAGGTGCAGGCATGGCTACCACCTCCTTGTTCCCACTAGCAGCAGAAGACTCGCTGCTGCCAAGAAAGAGGGCGTGTATTTGTTTGGAGTGGGGGGGAACTTGCAGCTCTCTCTCTGCCCCCACTCTCAGCCCGCCACAAGACCTGGCACCTGCCTTTTCATCATGTTTCATAATGTTTGGTGGCTGCAAAGTGTAAGCATATGTGGAATAGTGTGTCATCACTATGCAGGAAAGCACAACGTATGTCAGGGAAAACACAGAATTTTTGTGGCGGGGAAAGAATCAAGACAGACGAACAAGAACAAAGACGACGATTTTAGGGGAAGAATAAGTTGAAAGGCATGGATAGGGATAACAACAGGGATAGTAGGCAAGGGTAAGTAGGAAAGGATTGCATACAACATACAAAACAGACTAGCTTGCAAGCCAGAGCCTTTCAGAGACTGCTGCTCCAAGAGAGAGACAGCTCATCAAATGGCACAGATCACTTGAGAGACAGCTTAAAAAAAAAAGTCACTGGCCAGCTCCAAACGAAAGTATGAGAGCAGCCTCTTCCCGCCACCCCCCCTCAAGCCTTTTCCATATATAGAAGATCACCCTATCCCCCTCCCTCTTCTCAGTTTGTTTCCTGCAAGCCTGTGGACCTTTAAATGGGTCTTCTGATTTGATTTGGATTCAAAGATTAGGCTGCTGAATCTCCTTCAAATTAAAAGGTGGCTACCGAAGCTTTGCACAGCCTATTTATTACTTTTCCCTTTAAAATAATTTGAAGAAAATTCTTTCCATTTTACTATCATTTTTATATCATTACAGGCTGGCTTTTTCCCTTTAAATAATTCATTCCCTTTTTTTTCTTTTTTTGGACAAATTGTACCTAGAATTATATGCAGACAACCCAATAAAACCAGAAAAGTTGTAGTGGTGAAAAAGGGCATTATACATCCCCATATATTTGGCTTTATTGAAAATAAATTCAAAGTAGTATTTTGCTCATTCTACGAACTATGAGAAACAGAAAACAGGCAAAATAAAAAAGGTATATTAAAAAAAAAATCCAGACCAAGGCTCACTCCTGCCCTCTGCTGCATGAAAAGGGTTAAAGCAACGGTGCTCAACTTTTTTAGCTTTAAGGCACCTGTAAGGTGGACTAAGCTCTGAGCAGGGCAAACCTGCTCTTTCAAGCCCCTGTGTAATAGGGAGCATGAGAGCTCCTATTACTTTAAGATGGAGCTACAGCAAACTAAACTGGCCCTGGGCAGGCTGGTACCCAATACATAGGCTAACTGCTTGAAAACCAGCTTCCAACTACCAGCCAGATCTACAGCCACACAGGTAGTGGCTGCCCCGTTACCCTGTGGGGTCAAGCCAACGCTCAGGATCTCAATATTGCCCTGTTAGACAGGAGGGTGCAGTGTACAATTGCACATGCACACACTCAAAAAAAAAAAAATCAATTAGATGCATACACCCCCACCAGGAGTGCACACACACTCACAACACCAACTCAGGCCCATACACATCCAAAATTACCAGCCTAGGCACATGCACACTTATCACCAATTCAAGCACCTACATACTATACATACCAGAAATTGGACAAAAATCAATTGTCAATACCCACAAACTCAGTATGCATACATGGATTACCAATTCGTATATAACGCACACAATGACATGTATACACACACACACACAAGTTCCTAACTTGGATGGTACTGTGTACATGTGCGCACACATGTGCACTTGGGGTACCTAGGATACTTAGGGGAAAGTTAAGGTAAGAGAGAGAGTTAAAGTGTAGAGAGTGAAAATTGTTGGAACCAGAAGCTGGCTGAGGAACTGAAGCTTGTGGTTGCTTAAAGTCAACTGGCCCTGGGGTTACTTGGGCTCACCTGGTGCCAGGATGGAAGCAAGGGAAAAAGCCCAGTGGCAAGGAGGGAACAGCCAGGAGACAGAGGCAGAAAGCTAGGATCAAGGGAAAAGGCAGTGGGGACGAGGCAGTAACAGTTGTAGAGATCAGAGGAAAAGGCAGTGGGGATGAGACAGTGGCAAAGAAACAGGGGTTTGCAAGCAGAGAGGAGCTCAGGACGGCTGCAGCCACAGGAGCATGGGACAGGCATTGGAGGTGGCAGCAAGCCAGAAGCAGGAGAGGGAAAGTGAGATAAAAGTTAGAGGGGCGAGGAGCAGAGGTTGGAGCAGGACGGGAACTGTAGTAAAGCAAAACCCAACTCAGGGGCCAAATAACAATTTTATTAAATGAACACTGTACTGTACAGCTTGGTTCCCACACACTGGTAGCACAAGAAAGAGACTCAGTGAAAGGGTTGGAGTCCAAGTAGGGAAGAGAAACAGAGTCCAAGTCCCTGGTTGAAGAGAGGGTAGGGGTGATAGCTAACTATCCAGGCTGGAAAGGTGGAAAGGGGCCCTTATCCAGCAGGTGTTGTGTCCGGGGGGAAGGCGGCAGTTGCGTTGCTGACAGGGCCTCTGTGTGGATAGATGGTGTGGCATGGTAAGAGTAAAATTGGATGCTTATCTTGCTGGGATCCTATGACCCCAGCTGACTTCCTGCCCTTTGGGCAGGGGGCTGGATTCAATGATCTCCTGAGGTCCTTTCCAGCCCTGATGTCTACGAAATCTATGAAATGGTGCTGGTCCAGATGGAGAGGGCAACCTAAGGAGTCAGTCTTCATTACCCCTTTTTATGGAGCAGACTACCTCTGATCTCCTATGGGGAGGGCCTGTCCAAGCAAGGTCAGTCCTGTCCCAGAGGGCTCCAGGTGTTCTTACTGAGCATGTACAGCCTTGACACAGTGGTGGGCTGCCTCATCTTTTGTTTCTTGAAAGCTGAGGGTGGTTCCAATGGCTGGGTCATTTGGTCCAGGTATTGGTATTGATGGTTCAGTCATTCAGAGGGACCTATTTTTAGACCTACTGCCATTGTCTCTTAAGCACCCTCATATTCATCTCCATTCATTCAGGAACCAGGTTGCACAGGAAGGGTAGGTGTGAGTCATGGGTTACACAACTAGGAATGGGGACAAGATGGAGACTTGACAAACAAAATGGAAACTTGATATGACTTATGCTAACTTACATATGTAGGCCTATATCATATAGTATCAGTAAAACAGTAATATAAAACAGTAAAAAAAACAAAACAATATAAAACATAATAATTATACAATATAAAAGAAGGAGAAAAAAAAACAACACAAATACAAACTTGCTACCAAAATAAAATGCTGAAGTTTATCCTGCCTTATCCCACTTATACTTATTTATAGGGAATAGACAGGGAGAGAAAAAAAAAGTCAGAAGTGGTTGGGGAAGAGGAAGGAATGCATTTTTAAATTAAAAAAAAAACAAAACAACAAAAACTGGGGGTTTTGCTACACCCCTCCCAGAGACAGTTACAGAGCACCGAGGTGCAAACAGGGCCCATTTACAGGCTGCTCAGAAGCCCAAATGGGCAGTCAGTTGGGCCAAGCCCTTACAGAGAAAACAACCTAATCCTAAAGCATAGAAAGGGAATACCTGTGAGTGTCTGCAGAACCATGAAACCAAATGGGGCTGGATTTAGGTGACACAAAGCCAGTGCCTGAGCCCAGGAAGTCAGTCTGGCCCTGCAGGTTGAAAAGGAAAACATTTCTGAATAGGAAAACTGAAGGGGACTGCTCAGCTGACTTGAGAGGCCCCAAGATCTGCAAGCAAGATACCCACTTTTGAGGGAAGTAGATCTTGGTACAGGGGGAGTGTGGTCAGGGCCAGATTAATGCATAGGCAAACTAGACACATGCCTAGGGCCCTGATCTTGGGGGGGGTGGGGGGGAAAGACTGGTCCTTCCGTCTGTGGTGATGCTGCAAATGGCCCCATCCACCAGGGAAAGCCCAGAGCTGGCTGCCTTCCCCACCCCTTGCCATGCAGATCGCGGGAAGCAGGGGGCTGGTAGCAAGGAGCTGCACAGACCCCCATGTAAGAGGCTGGCAGGGCTGCGCTCTTTGCTACCACTGAAGCACTGGCCAGAGCTGCACATCACTGGGCACTGGTGTCTGTGTGGGTCCCAAGGGCAGCCCTGCTGGCGGTGGGGGCTGTGTGCCACTCGGGGGGGGGGGGGGGGGGACGACAGCTTCCATACCCACCCACCCTCAGAGACCACAAAATTAGCCCTTAAGGCAACTAGTGCCCTGTGGCACAGAGTGGAGGTCAGGATGGAGATCAGTAAGGTTTGGGAAAGACCCAAAAACAGCTAGTGGATCAGGACTCACTCTGGGACCCTGGGCAGCCTCATTTTATCCCATTTTATTAATAAAATAAACAGCAGCAAGGTAAAAAAAGAACAAAAAAAAGAGTGAAGGTATGCAGAGCTGGAGCCAAACAGGAACTACACAGCAACAAGGGGGGCTTCACAGCTCCTCTTGACGCTTGGCCCTAGCTTTGCAGGATATCTTGTGACTCCACCTTGTCTAGCAGCTCATCAGCTCCCAGCTCCAAGTATTAGGCTGTCAGAAGTCGGGGACTTTTTTGACCTGTTCTGCTTCAATAAACTGAAGAAGTGACCCTAAAGACTGACATGGAGTTTCATTGTCTCCACATTTGCACCCCAATCTGAATAGAAACATTCTGCAGAACAGCATTCACAATTCTTTCTATGGTAGCCCCACAATCACATAACTCTCAAGAACTTTGGTTAATATACATTCAAAAGATCAGAGGAAAAGAACCATGCTCCTATGGGTGTTTATACACATGCTCTGGGGGGCATAGAGGGCACTTTAATTAGTGCAGATCCAAGAACCATGCCAATTAAAAAAGTGCCTGGAGTGTCACATGCATCAGTGCCCCCACGCTGAAAAATGGTAGTGGGGCACTTTGTACACACTATAGTTCAAAGTGCCCCACTGCAATTTTTCAGCATGGGGACTCTGATGCATGCAATACTGGAAAGCATCAATTTCCACACTCAGAATTACATTTGGGAAAGTTAAGGGAAGGTTAGACTGCATTAAATACAGCCACCCAATCTAACTTGGCTTGCTCAGGTGCAGACCTTACGCTTATATTGACCTAACTAAGGATCTAAGTGTGAACAGTACAGAAATTCAAGAAGGTTAGATCAGTCTAAATATAGCCAACCTGATCCAAATGAACTGTACTTTGGAGGTAGTTTAAC
The DNA here is from genome assembly GCF_052110815.1 of Crocodylus siamensis. NCBI lineage: Eukaryota > Metazoa > Chordata > Crocodylia > Crocodylidae > Crocodylus > Crocodylus siamensis. The sequence continues at coordinate 114,441,807 of NC_143396.1, read as the reverse complement.
TTAGATTGGGCTCAGCGAGACCAATTTAACTGAATTTCTGTAACACTTCTCAGTGTAGCCCCAAGGCTAAGAAAGCCCAGACAATGGCTGCAGCCCCAGGGCTGTGTTTTTTTCTACTCACTCCCTTGCCCTAGGCTATTTAACACCCTGGCCCCTTGTCCCTTCCCCAGAAGAACAATCCTTCACCACAGACCAGCCAGCCCCACCGAAGCCTGCCAAACTCCCCATCCTGCAAGCTGCTCTGGGTGCTGGGAGCCAATTGAAATAAGTTGGGCGGGCAGGGGGTGCTAGAAGGGGCAGGGGGGAGAGCTCCCCTATCCCCCTAAGGGACCTTATTAGCTCCCCAGACCTCCCCACCTCCTGCGTCTGGTTTCCCATGGACCTCACTTGCCTCCGTCCAATCCCCTCCATGGACTCTGCCACCTGTCCTCCCCATCTGGACTTACTTTAGATTATGTGGCCATTTTAAAATTTGATCTAACCTCCCCAAATGTCTGTACATAACCCAATGTCTCAGAATTTGCCTTCTCTCTGCCCCAGGCTGTCAGAATTTTTCATATTAAAAACAGAAGAAAAATATACAAAATTATTACTTAAATATTTACCAAAACCTTTTCCTTACTCAAAGCAAAGATTTTATTAACCAGTTCCAATAAACTGCTAAAAACAACACTGAATATCAAAATGCTTGAGGAATTAGACTCAAAAGTGTGTTAATGTTCAAAAAAAATTCTCATTTTCACAGGATTACTTCGGCATTTTAATTATAATTACTTCTCCCTTTCAAAGAATAAGAGGTTTCATCAAATTACTCCCTATAGTCTGATTATAGTCTGTTGCAAGTGGACTATTCATTTAATTAATATATTCCTTCCACTGATTTCACACTCAGAGGACTAAAAACACAGATAGTATTTCGTTAAATTCCTCTTTGCATCTCTACTGCATTATTCCTGCCACCTCAACTGCAGGGCTTAGCTGTCTTACATCCTTGCCCGCTTAAGATTTCACCTGACTGAAACCAAAATACTGTAGAAAAAGCATGCGGCTCCATGCAAAGGAAAAGTTAAACTTCTACTTCCTTTACTAAGGAATATTCTTCATTGAGCCCTTTCAGTTAATTTTGTTGAGGAAATTCACCATTACATGTAATAGATGAGTGTTATCTGGCTCATTTAGCTTAAGTGGGATTTGTTTGTTTTATAATTTGACTTCAGGGAAGAAAACAAGCTTGTTGTTCAGTTATATATGGCAACCACAGAATTCTCACGCATCAGCTGCGATAATGCTATGTATTTATTCTTACATATTTTTGGAACACATGAGAATTACACTCTACTTTTAAAAAATAAAGGGCTTCTGCAGATGCTGCTCTGACATGCTGTAATTATAGCAAATCAGAACAGACTTGATTAAGCAGCCAGCTTCTGTGTTTTGAAGTGGAGGAATGCTGATGCATGAAACAGCGGCGGGGGTGCTTGACTAAAGCTTGTTGAATGAACTTTAGTTCAAGCACCCCACCCTCATTTTGAAGCACAGGAATGCTGATACTTGAGATGCTAAAGCAGTTTAATTAGAGCGACTCCTGGAGTAACTCCAATTAAAAGTGCCTGCATCCCCACCCCTCTACTCCCAGAGCACATGTAAAAGTGCCCAAGGTGTTCTGTGGTGATCTGAGGGTTGGTCATCTTGACTGAGTGATCATGGTTGGCAAAATCCTTGCTTGGGAGGTACAACACACCCTTGTCTCAGCTATTTTGAGGTTCAGATAGTAATTTTTAAGAAAAGTAAAAGCCTTTTGTACTTGTGTTTGCAAACAAAGCCTTCCAAATCTATACAAAAATCTAACTGATACAACCACCATTATGTCTGCCTGAGTTTTCAATTGGCCCAAAACAAATCTTCTAAGAGGTATTAATTGCTACTATTCAGCTGAATAACTCATCAACTTAGATGCCTATTATAACAGATTAGTATGTCTGAATTGCTTATTATGGTCAGAGAAGGCTAAATCACTTAAGAAAGTAAGAGGATCTTGCTATAAAGATCTGGACAATCTATTAGGAGTCCATAGTATTCAAGGAAACCCTATGATGGGCCTGGGAACAAAATTAATAGCTTTACATGAAGTAAACTGGACAGTGATTTGATGGCTCATTAGAATTTACCTGCTCCTTTGCTCACCTCTCCAAACTCTACAAATTAATAGCAACCCTGTTCCCTGTTAGATTACATAATTTCTGCTATCTTTTACTTGTTTGTAACTACTTCAGAAAACTTTTTTGTTCCACGAGTTTACTGGCCTCCTGGATTTCTTTAACTCCATTATATGAAAAGTCTCTAAACAAAAGTTTGTTATACTTAACTTTGGTTGCATCTGCTTTTCTCTAATCTAGGAAAGATGGCACTTCATCGCCAAAACTTGGTCCAACACGTCTCCTTGGCTATACAGTTAAACCCAATAAAGAGTACCAAAGAAACTTTGCTTCTTCATATTCCATGGACTGTAATAGCTACAAACATACTTCTACATCGTCACTGGCAAAGTTACTGTGCTAGCTAAACTAAACTGACTTTACACCCTCACATATTACAAATCACACCTTCATGTTATTGTGCAGATACAACACAAATCTATGTATTCAACTGCAGTACAATGTCCTGCTTTTATCAGTGTGTTGTTGTGTCTTAATGACTTGACTATAGTACATTTAAAGCTACAGTGTTCAGGGAGCCTCAACAATCTATGTCTGATGAAATCTACAAGAGACAAGAGACAGCGCCCTTAAAACAAACTAGAAATACATACTGAACTAGACTAGAACATAAATAGTTTAAGCAAAACAAAAGGATCCCTCATTCCAAGGAAGGTAATGAGGAACATTACAAGCTACCTATTGATCAACTCCAAAGAGCCCTAAGCCACTGTCCTGTCTCCCACAGCACAACCCATGGCCAGCATGTGGTCTGCTAGCTAATGCTGAGAGGTGTCTGCTTGAGCAGGGAGTAATGGGGGAGAGAGAAGCAGGAGGAAGCCAGGCAGACGCACCCTGTATGTACAGTCTCTGCCAGAGCTGCAGTCAGGGAGCACAGGGGAAGGGCCAGCCCCACTGGGCTGGAGCAGAATGCATAGCCCCACCCAGCAAAGCATCTGGGATTCTGGGGGAACTGATTTAACCTAAACTAGGAAGGGGTCTGGGACAGACATTGCATAAACTGGCTTGACCCAAATTAGTTAAGTCTGATATTACATTCAACCATGTTTCTCTCAAACCAGTTTCAGCCGTTTTGAAACTGGTTTACATGCACTGACCTTCTGTTCTTTTACAGATTTAAACTAGTTTCTGATCAATTAAACCGGTTTGTGTGTAATGTCTGTCCCTAGCCTTAGAATTTAGTGTAGTCACAAATTAATCTGTGTAACAGGGAGCCCTGCCCCTGTTACTTGTGAGGCTGGAGGGAAAGGCAGTTAAGAGTAGCAGTGCAGGTGGCCTGAACCTGGCACTAAGAGAGGCAGGCAGCTAATGAGTAGCCGGCTGCACCTGGCTGGTGGTAGCAGCAGGCCCAAGTGATTTGCTGAGTTTTTCCAGCAGAGACTCAGAGGCTGAGTTAGGGGATTTAAACCCAGCCTGAAGCTACATAAAGGCAAACAAGGGCTGTGGGTGCTGTCGGAGCTTGGCAGATAGCCACATTCCCCTGGGAAACTGGGGGAGAAAAACTGCTAAGCAGGTAAGCCCAGGAGGAAGAGGTCTTCTTTCTTTTGTGAAGTGGACAGTTTGTGCTACTTGGCTTGATTTGGACTTGGGTACAGGAGGACAGGGTTGTGGCTACAGGGGTAGAAGAGGCTGTGTAATGGGGCACTGGGTGTGCCCCCTTGTTTTGCAATAGGGGCTAAGAAACAACCTCCCAGCTGGGGGCAGACACTGGTAGATGGAGACAGCTATTGAGGCCTAAATCCCAGAGGCTGAGGTCTCTAAATCAGTGGACCAAGGTGGATGTGCCTGCAATAAGAAAGGGACCCAGGTTTTGACAGCTGGATCCTTGACACCCTCTGAAACCTTGCATATCGCATTTCTCTCCAAATTGCTCATTACTGGCTATTCTTACCACCTAAGGTCAATTATCATGGGGGGGGGGCGGGGAAGAGGGAGAGGAAGGAGTACCCTTCTCAATGTTTGTTCACATAGTGCTAGCAAAGGTACAAACTTGTTACACAGGCACTAATTCTGCAGGCTGATCTACTTGAGTACATTCCCTTCAGAAACAATAGGATTGTCTTTCCACATCAACCAGTTGTAGAAAGGCTCCAGTTGCCTTTCCATTTGTTTGACAGTCTTCATTAGTGACAAATGCATTTAAAGCTGCAGCTTTAAATCAAGGATGTGTTTTGTATCGTCTTGACTGATTTGTCTTTTTTTCCCCTTGGGCTTTAAAAAAAAAAAAAAAAAAAAAAAAAAAAAAAAAAAAAAGGAGTCTGAAGGGGCACATTTCTAAAGGTCTAGGTACCCTGTGTAAGCATAAATACTCTTTTTCATTCCTCCCCAGTGGAAAATTACCTTACTTTTTAAACTTCGGTTAAGTTTGAAATGTTCTGAAAAGTTAAATCTGTTTAATCCAAGGTAAAGGACAGACTCCTGTCCCATACAGAGGCAGATTAAGATTCAGTGGGGCCTTTGCCAAAACAAACTTGGAGGCCTCCCACACCCCATTATAAATATGAATGCATCAAAAAGCACTAATAAATAGACCCATTAAGTGTTTACACAGTGCATTAGTAAATAAAGCACAACATGCAATGTTGAAATTAACTACTCAGTTTTGCGACACACAAAACAACTGCCTTATGAAAATTACTCAGGTGCATGGGATCACCATAAAGGTATAACAACACAAAAGCATCCTGGCACTTCAAAATGGTGGCAGGGTTGCTTGAACTAAAGTTTGTTGAACAAGCTTTAGTTCAAGTGCTGCCACCACCATTTTTAAGCATGGGGACACTGACACATGAGAGACCGTGGTACTTTAATTAGAGTAGTTCTCAGAGCCGCTGTAACTAAAGCACCACTCCCACCACCAGGGCACATGTAAAAGTGCCAAAGGACAGCTGCCTGAGCCTGTCCAGCAGGGCTGAGAAGGAAGGTGCGAGTCTTCCTGGCTGCCCAGGGCTGGGTGGTCTCTGGGCCAGGCTCTAAGCCACCTGTGGTTCTGTTGCACAACCTGAAACCCAACCTATCTGCATGTCTGTATGCCTGCCCCTCACTCCTAACCCACAGTACCCTGCATCCTGCAGGGTGTGCAGGGACTACCTTCCCCCAGGCTCCAAACCTCACACACGAATCCACAGCCTCCCACACCTTCACAAATCCCCCCCCCCCCACACACACAGAGTTCAAAAACAGCCTCTCATTATTTACATACCAAATCTCTCGATTTTTAAGTTTGTCTTATGATTTTTGACTGGGTAGGGCTGGCAATACTACACTGATTTTATGTCCCCCTCCTGAACTTGGCTGGCATCTGATACCTACAGGTAAACAACCTGCTCTTATTCTCTGGAGCCCTCCTAAATTTGCATTCCTGCAGGACAGGTTTCTAAAGACTTGCTTTTTCATACTCGAGGGATTTCTGACATCTTTCATATCTCTCACTATTCTTCATTTCTTTGTGGGGGAACGTTGCCCAGGAGGATATGGGTGTCCAAATGCTTTCAAATAACTTTTTTGCAACTACTTAGTTGGTCTAATAAAAGATATTGCATCTACTCAAGGACTCCACCTAGAGGTCAACATTCCACTCCCTTCACCTGTACCTGTTTCTCATCTATTGTCTTGTGGCATTTTCATGGAGTTCCATCAAATTCAACAATAGTTCCATAGTTGGTAGGGTCGGAAGGGACTAGAGCAGATCATGAAGTCCAACCCCCTGCCATGAAAGGAAAGAGTGCTGGGGTCAAACGACCCTGCAAGGTGTTTGTCTAACCTCCTCTTAAAGACCCCCAGGGTAGGAGCCAGCACCACTTCTCTTGGAAGTTGGTTCCAGATCCTAGCTGCCCTGACAGAGAAGAAGCGCCTTCTGATGTTTAATCTGAATTTACTCTCTGCCAGCTTGTGACTGTTATTTCTAGTCACTCCTGGTAGTGTACGGGGGGAACAGGGAGTCCCCCAATGCCTGCTGGTCCCCTCTGACTAGTTTGTAACAGGCCACTAGATCCCCCCCTCAGCCTTCTCTTGTGAAGGCTGAACAGGTTTCAGGTCCCGTAGCCTCTCCTCATAGGGCCTGCCCTGCTGCCCCCTGATCATACGAGTGGCCCTCCTCTGGACCCTCTCCATGTTGTCCACATCCTTCTTGAAGTGCGGCGCCCAGAACTGGACGCAGTCCTCCAGCTGCGGCCTGACCAGTGCCGCATAGAGGGGGAGGATCACCTCCTTGGACCTGCCTGAGATGCATCTGTGGAGGCATGACAAGTTGCGGATAGCCATCCTGACTGCATCCCTACACTGCCGGCCCATGTTTATCTTGGCACCAATGACAACTCCAAGATCCTTTTCTGCCTCTGCACTGATGAGAAGGGAGCTCCCCAGCCTGTAAGTATAGTGCTGGTTCTTCCTCCCCAGGTGCAGTACCTTGCACTTGTCGGTGTTGAATCCCATCCTGTTCTCATCTGCGCACCCCTGTAGACTGCAATCAGACCTAGACAGGTTATTCCTCCCTTCTAGTGAGTCCACATCCCCCCACATCTTAATGTCATCAGCAAATTTGAACAGGGTGCTTTTTATCCCCTCGTCCAAGTCACTGATGAAGATGTTGAACAGTGCAGGCCCGAGGACCGAGCCCTGGGGGACCCCACTGCCAGGTCAAAAATGACCCATCCACCACCACTCTCTGGGTGTGTCCCTCTGGCCAGCTGGCGACCCATTTTACTGCGTAGGTGTCGACACCACAGACCCCCAGTTTTTTGTTTTTTGTTTTTTTTAAAATGAGAATGGGGTGAGAGACAGTCTTTCTGGACTTTTGGAAGGCTTTCGACACTATGTCCACTGCTACCCCTGCATCTAAGGATTTGGTGACCTGGTCGTAGGCCACCAGTTTGGTCTGACAGGACCTGCCTCTAATGAACCCGCGTTGGTCACCCCTAAGCATGATCTCCCCTGCTGGCCCCTCGTGGACATGTGCCAGAATAATTCTCTCAAAAAGCTTACCTTGGATCAAGGTAAGACTAACTGGCCTACAGTTCCCCGGGTCCTCCTTCCTCCCTTTTTTGAAGATGGGGACCACATTGGCCCTCTTCCAGTCCTCTGGCACCACACCAGAGCACCACAGGTGCTCGTAAAGCTGTGCTAGGGTTCCGCAACGACCTCAGCTAGTTCCCTCAGCACTCTAGCATGGAGATCGTCCAGACCAGCTGATTTAAATACATCCAGTCCCTCCAGAAGTTCTCTAACTAGATCCTCACTGATCCTTGGCTTAGGTGCGCCTCCCCTGGAGCCCCAGTACAGGGGCTGATCTGGTCCCTGCTCGGGAAAATGGAGGCAAAGAAGTCATTAAATAAGTTAGTTTTGTGGTCTGGTGTGACGACCAGATTTCCTAGCACGTCTTGCAGGGGCCCCACGTTACCCAGTACCTTCTTTTTGCCCCCTATGTATTTAAAAAAGGACTTCTTGTTGTCCTTGATCCAGGAAGTTAGTTCCAGTTCCAGCTCCACCTTGGCCTTCCTGACCGCCCCCTGCATCCCCGAGCAACTGCAGTATAGTCCTCCCTGGTGATGGCCTCTCTCTTCCATTGGGTGTGTGCCTCCCTTTTAGCTAGGAGACATTCCCGGATGCTTTTGGTGAGCCATGGGGGCTTTTGCACCCTCCTGCCCCCTTTGATCCGTGTTGGAATTACCTCCTTCTGGGCTTAGACAATCATCTCCTTAAGGAGCGACCATTCTTCTTCGACACCTGTCTCCCCTCCCCTCTGGGACCTCAATGCTTCCCCGACTATTCTCCTTAGCTCATTGAAGTCCACCCTCCTGAAATCTAGGGCTGCTGCCTTGCTGCAGGCCTTTGCCACCTTGCACTGGATGGTGAATTCCAGCAGGCGATGATCACTGCCACCCAGGTGGTCGAGCACCCACAGCTCCCTCACCAGGTAGTCACTTGTGGCCAGCACCAGGTCCAACAAAGCATCTCCCCTGGTGGGGCTGTGCACCTCCTGGGTTAGATGGAGGTCCTGCATTTTGGCTAGGAACGTATGTGAGTGGTCAGACCTGGCTAACTCCTCTTCCCAGCAGATGTCTGGAAAGTTCAGGTCACCCATGATGGCCACGTCCTTTGACCCAACTACCTCTGTGAGACAACTTAAGAATGCCTAGTCTAGCTCTTCCCCTTGGTTGGGTGGTCTGTAGGAGACCCCCACCATTAAATCTCTTTCCCCTTGACTGCCTTGTATTCTAACTCAGAGCACTTCAATGTGCCCCTCCTCTGACTCTGCTACTTGATGAGGATGTGCATTCCTTCTTAATGTAGAGCGCCACACCCCCACCTTTCCTTCTTGCCCTGTGCCTCCTGTACAGCCAACAATCATCACCCATCCATCCAACTACCTCTTGAATACTGCAGCACCAACATCTCCTTTTTAGACGTGACGATCAGTATCCAAAATGGTAAAATACAGACCACATTATACAAGAAATCCACAGACCAACATACATATCTGCACAGAACCAGCAATCACCCTAAACACACCAAGAAAGCTGTGATATACAGCTAAGCCCTCAGATACTACCACATCTGCATTGAGGAAAAACACCTTGGATTGCTACTTCATAAATCTTAAAAAGGCTTTCACTCAACAAGGAGAGAGAGAGAGAACGAACGAACAAACGAACGAACATGAAAGACCCACCCTGATATCATGTGAAGAATTGCTGCAGTACAGAAACCTCCATGAATCGCACACTGCTGGTTAGGACATATCACCCTTCCCTTGAACCTATACGGAAAATCCTCAAACAATTGTAACTCAGACTAGGAGGCCCTATTCTTAAAGAGAGCTTTCCAGAACCATCCATCCTAGCCTTCGAGCAAGCACCAAACCTCACTAACCTCATCACCAGAAGCAAACTTCCTACAGCCCAAAACACACCAAATGGATCCAAACCATACCATGACAAGACATGCAAAATCTGCCAACATATCTCCACTACCCTCACAATTCCTACACCCCACAAGAGAACCATCAGCATTCTTGGATCCTACACTACGTTTCTGGAGCTGCAGCTGTATCTCATCCATTGCACTAAATGTTCTGATGGAAAATATGTAGGAGAAACCAAACAACAACTGCACACCAGACTGTACGCACGCCGAGAATCTATCAAAGACAAGAGTATCCAACTATCTGTGGGAGCACATTTTGCACAAGACAACCACTCTCTCTACAATCTCTCAGTTCTAATCCTCAAAGGGAATTTACAAAACACCCTTCATAGATGAGCCCATGAACTTCAGTTCATCAATCTACTAGATATTAAAACAAACAAAAAAAATAATATGGACTAAATATAGACAATAGATTTATGACACACTATAACCTGCCTGATACCTACTCCCCAGATACCTCTCCATTATTTACCTACTACTTTCATCTTTCCCACCTCCCCAGTCTCTCTCCCACTGACTCCTCAATTTACTTTTTCGCTGACTGGATTTCTTGTGTGCATACCAGTTTCTGGCTTCTTTACTAGTCATTCCATCCAGGAAGAACACACACCAACTGCAGATACTTCCAGTCTTTAAAGCCTAAATTTAGGGCCACGTGTTTAAAAACAACACAGATGTACACTTTTAAAAAAAAACAGAGACCTAAAAGCAGGCTGTAAAGGCTTTGGATATCTAGGTAAGCATCCTGAAGATTTTTCAAGTACGCTAAACATCCCCATTCACTTAGGAGCCTAGCTTCAGATATGGAGCTTTTAAAATGAATTTGCCTAACTGCTTGGACTAGTATTTTCTTAGGTCTCCCTTGCCCTGGGGCCCTACACCCTGCCCAGCAAGACAGGGAAGGGATCCAGGCCCCTGGCAAAGGAAGCAGGCACAGACTAGAGCAAACAGCATGCAACCTGCTTCTGCCCCATGTACAAGTCTGGGGGGCACATGCCTCCCCATGCCTCCCCTGACCCAGGGTACATGCAGCAACAGGGAACTATCCCTCCTCCCCCCCACCCCCTCTGGTCCCCTGGACAAGCCAGCTGCCCCTGCCTCTGCCCTGGTCCTTGTCCCAGGCATGCACTGTCCTGGCTGGGGCTCGGCAGTGCCACGGCCCCAACCCCCGCTACCCAGGTCCCAGTCCTACCCCCTCCCTCACCAGGCAGCTTCATTTTGTACCCTTGTTTCCCATTTTCCCTCCCACAAACCTGCCTCTGTGCAGCTCTGCTGGGTTGCTCTGTTCCTCCTCTCTGACTGGCTTGCCAGCAATACCCAAGGCCAGCCTGCATATGCACGCCACCCACAATGCCTGCCTCTCTCTCCCGGAGCCCCCATTTCCTCAAGGACCCCAGGGTTACTGCCCACCTGGCCTGGGCATTAATCCACCTATGGTCCCCATACACTTTGCATGAGTGCACACAGCTGTATCAGTGCACACAAAGTGAGTACTGAACACAGTGCTAGGAATAGCCACCTGAAGACTGCATTCTAACAAGAATTTTAAGTTGCCAAATGTCTTTTTTTCATAATGGAATGGGTGTTTCCTGAAATCTTTCCTTAAGGAAATTTCTCATAATTTCTTCTCATTGGTAAAAGCCAGACTTAGTCCATTATCAGAGTGCAAGTTAAAACTGCCCGAGATGGGAAGGATTAAGTCAGCCATTATCATATGTTGCAATTTTTTGTTTATTCATTAATAAATTCAACTCTTTGCACTTGGGTCACACTGAAACATGTGCCCTCTGCTGGTGATAACATGAAGCAAGGAAACTAACTATGCAGTTTGAGACTAGGAACAGCACAACTTGACTCACAAACCAATGAGTCACTATCACTTTTCATTCTAATCTTCTGATGCTTCAGGAATCATGTTTAGCTGTGGAAGTCTATGGATGAGGGAGTAAGGCCTAGTTTAGTATTAACAATTCCAAAGTAAAAAACATCACTTTCAGAAAACTTTGGTCCTGACACTCAAAGCACTACTAACTTATCTCTGGATCCTAACACCCAAGCTACTATGGTAGATTCAAGCTGTGGCATACTCCAGAATACTCTTTTGACTCCATTTAAGTTGACATTTGTTGTGTCCTCCTTAAGCTCTACTTTACTCTGAAGGTGATTTATAGAAAGAAGTAACAAATTCAAACCATAAAACCGAGTTTCAGAAGCCTGACCTGCATCTAACATGGTGTCATATTTGTCTACTGGGTAACTGGGGGGGAGTTTGGGGGAAAAGGGGAGGACCACCATTGACTTAATTGCTGTTTAGTAGGTAATGATAACAGGATCAAACTTAAGTAATATGTACAGTAAACATGCACAATTCTTAACACTACTACTGTAATCCATTATTTACTCTCAGATAATGCTTTCAGACCTCTGTACTTTGTATGACAAAGTAGAAAGAAGTAGATATATGGTCTTCCCACATTGACCAGGTGCAGAAAGGCACCAATCATCTTTCATTTGTTTTGAGGGAGTCTTCAATAGAGTCTTCAATAGTAACAGGGGGTGAGAAAGAGAAAGAAAGAATTTGGTTGGGATTCTTGTATATACCTTAACTCATGTAAAACTCTTAACAATGAGCTCCACAAGTTAGTTCAATATGAAGTGTATTTTTTTGCAGTTTTAAAACCATTACCTTTAAGTTTCAGTCAGAGGACAAACAGATGCATCAGATTTACTTCAATGCATTATTATTTATTAATCTATATACTTCTCCCTCATCTTCTCATTCACCTTGACTCTTAAAAAAATACTATTCTATTTTCTGATACAGCATCTTGATGGTTATGGTAATTCTGGTGCCAATTCTGAAATCCCTTTTCTTCTTGCTCTTTGCAAGTAATAAATGAGGCTATAACACTGATGTTCAAAATGGCTGGGTATTTGCATTATTTCTTATCCGAAGTGTACCCTAATTCTGTTTGCTTCTACCTTCTAATACAGTACATGGTATTTATATTGCCTAATACAGGTTTTCAGGTAACTTTCTCCACTGCAGAGTAGTGGCAAAAGAGCCAGTTCAATACTGTAGCAAGGTTCTTTGAGCACTTGTGATCTTTTATTAGACCAGGGGTTTCAACCTTTTTGGATCAGCGTACTCCTGGAGGCTGGACACAAGGGGGGGGGAAGGAGGGGGAAAGAGGGTAGTTCATGGCTGGCCGTGGAACGGTGGCAGCCGCCACATGCAAGCTTCCCTCACACCCTGTGTCCCGCTGGGCGGGCAGCACCTGTGCAGCAGCACAGGATAGTCTGGCAGCGATCCACCCCGCCAGTCTGCACATACCTCTTAGGGCAGGAGTCAGCAAGCCCCGGCACATGTGCCGAGCATGGCACAAGAGGCAGTTTTGCTCGGCACACCACCACCAGTCTAAGCTCTAAGCAGCTGCTACCAGCCACAGAGCCCAGGCTGCTCCCAGCAGGCAGCTGGGAGGCTACAAGCCCTGCTGCAAGCAGTCCAGGCTCTTGGGCCAGCTGCAGCTGGGAGGCTGCAAACAGCTGCTCTGGGCTCCGGCATGTCAGCACTCTGGCACCTTCCAAGGTAGACATTGTGGTTTTTTCAGAGCTCCGGACAAAAAATGTTGCCTACACCTGTCCTAGGGCCTTCGAGTACCCCCAGGGTACATGTACCCCTGGTCGACAACCCCTGTGTTAGACCAACTGAATAGTTGGAAAAAAGTTCTCAGCAAGCTTTTGGGTGCACTCGCCCTTCTTCAGGCATAGGGAGTCTCTGCTGGTCTGAGACTTTAAGGAATGTGAGAAGCTAGAAGTGTGAGAGGATATCAGTGAGAATGTAAATAGGTAGAAATTTGGAAACCAAAAGGTAAAGCAGGGAAAGGGTGGGGGGAGCCAAAGGGGAAACCCTGGTTGTATCCCATTTAATTTGCCTTTCAGTATCCACAAGATAACAGAAACCTTTTGATGTGCTTAGTGGATCATGGCCTTGGGCCCCCCAAGGAAGAACTAAGCCTCCCTTAGCAGGTAGGCCAGTGAGGACACATCAAGTGAGTTCAGGAAACAACTAAAGAGAAAACAGGAACAGGAGGTCACAGGTTTAAAATAAGTGCTCCAAGGATGGACATGGAGTAGAACACACAAGTCAGTGCTCACTGACCCTCCAATGTTTCCAAGGAGCCAGTGGATGCTGCCTGGTGAAACTGTCCACAGACATGAAAAGACAAAGGACAAGAGAGTGGCCCTACAGTCCCCAGGGGTCCTCCATGCCAGGGCCTCCCTCCTGCTCAGGCTGATTGCTAACTTAGCTAGGAGAAGGTTGACTAGGAAGTCCTGGGGACTCAGTGGGCCACAGACAGGGAGTGCATAAAACGTAGGTGTGGGGAGTTTATGCCTCAGCAGGAGGTTCTGGAGGAGACTATGAAGGGGCTCTACGTAGGTGTTTGCCAGGGTCAGGATGACACAGGACACTAGGCAATATGAACCTATGGATCTGACCCAGGGAATAGCGAGTCTTCTGTACTCTGCAGGCTGCTTTGAAAAGAAACCCTTAGTGGTTACCAAGGGCCCTGTTGCATCCTAACTTTGGGCAGTTCCTGGAGCTCTGAATCCCTGGATTGTCTGTACACTTAACCCTTGAAGCTAGTTTTAAGCACTTGTTAGGGCAGGATTCTCTCTGATCCAGGCTACCCAGCTCATGTTGCACTAAGGTGCAACTCCTCTAGGCTACACCTTAATGTAAACACCCCCTCCCACTGCACCTCCCACATTGGTCTGGATAGAGCTCACTTCCCCTGCACCCAGCTTAGGCTGCTTGCACTGAAGCCTGGGAGAGCAGGTAGGGAAGGGATAGCCTCCCTACCCACACTGCAGTTCTCTGGGCAGGCTCAACCTGCAGAAGAGCAGTGGTCCTACAGTGTCAGGGCCAGGGAAACAGGTTAACCCCTGCCTTCCTGCCTGCTCCCCTGGAACAGACAGCATAGACAACCATAAGTAAGGGAGCAGGTGTTGGGGAGTAGGGAGGGTAGGAGAGGACCCCAGGGGCAGGAAGGGAGCTGAAATGGGGCAGGTGAGGATGCTTACCTTTTATTCTTCCAGGCCCCTGCTGGGCTGAACATGCAGCTACTCCAAAACTCAAGCTAGCACTAATACTGATCAACATCTGTGCAGCTCATAGTGTAAGGTAACAGGGCCCTTAGGGTAAGCTGGGAAATACTACTGACACTATTTTCTATCCTTAAATTGTTTCAAAGGACATCATCTTGAATAGTATGGACTATAATAGGAACACAGGGGACCACATATACAGACTTCTCAGGATCCCAAGTATTCAGCTAAATATATGAACTTAAGAACAGTTAAGGTGCAACAAGGCCCTAAGGCAAAACATCCTCAATCCCCTTCCTGCTTCCCCAGATGTTTGTGTTACAACTCAGCCACAAGTGTCATGCCTAACCACTCCCTCCCCCCCTTTTTCTCCTGACAAGCAGAACACTTTTCAGGTGCCCCTAGGAAATAAGGCTGAAGTTGGTTCCTGATTCCTGGCTCCCAGCTCTTATTCAGAGCTAATCTTTACACAACTAAAGTCTGCATGTTAGCCTTGCTCAACAGTTATATATTTTTGATGAAATTCTATTTCCTAATAAAAATATCTTGCATCAAGTGCACAGCCCTGAATAAGGCGCTGAGATTAGGCTGGGATGATGGAGCAAAATGTTTTTTGAGTCACCCCAAGGAACTGGGACTAAGGAACCAACTTCAGCTTCATCCCTAGGAGTCAGAGAGAAATATGGCTGGATGAGACCTCCAGAGGTCATCTAGTCCAGCATTTCTCAGCCCATGGATTGCAAGAATATACAAAAGGGGTCATGAACAAGCTTTAAAAGTGGATTTTCTTTTAGAAACATGGCTTTTCCCTTGCAGGCTGGCTGGGTTCCAGCCTGCAAGAAGCTGCTTGAGAGCCCCCCATTCCCAGACAGTCCCCCACCCCCGGGAGCCTAGCAGCACAGGGCAGTGGGTGGGGAGTGAGGGGCCCCAGCAGGACCAGGGGGTTGTCTTCTACTTACTGGATCAGGGCTGGCCATCAGTGTTTACAAATGGGTCCTGGTACACACACACAAAAAAACCCAAAAAACAACCAAGGAGGTTGAGAACTACTGATCTAGTCCAACCCCTTGCCCAAGGCAGGATCGTCCCTATCCAAGCCATCCCATAGCCATCTAAACTCTACATGAGACTGCTGTCAACCCTGACAACAACCTAACACCCTGGGCTGCCACAGGCAAAACAGGGGACCTGGCAGCTCACATACTGCTTCTGTGAAACATCCTCAATGTGTTCAAGAGGTCTAAGAGGAAGAAGGAAGGCACAGAGAAGGTACACTGGAGAGGGCAACACCCTACGCAAAACCTCCCCTTCCCCCAGTCTGTACCAGTCTGACCAATGGGGTAAGAATTCCTCCCTGACCCAAATTCTGGCAATCAGTCTGACCTGGAGCAAGACCCTCTAGCTAGGAACCTTCAGCTCTGCTCCCAGCAGGAGCATCCGCACAGGCCAGCTGCAATCCTCAGCCCTAGCTGAAGCTTAAGCCCCCTCCCAACACATGTAGCAGGAGGAAAAAATAAAAGGCTGGGGGGAGCAACCAGTACAGTCCAAAAGCCTGGAAACACCCCATGCCTCGGGGCTGCCCCAACTCTTCTGAGCACCTCCAGCAAGCCCCTGGCCCCTGCTCTCACTGCTCACAACATGGGATGGAGCCACACACAGCAGAGGGAGGGAGGGTGCACAGACAGACACTCCCCAGCATTATCAGATCTTAAATACGAAGCTAGCATACTGGAAACTCAACATTATCATATTTATCAGACACTGAAAAAGATGCAAACAAGCATGCAAATCTGCCTCCTTGTTCCTTACTTTATATTGCTCACTAAGTCGCCGGCAAGCAAGTGAGCAAGGACTTGATCATCCAAGTTGAAGCCTTTTATTTATTTATTTTCCTTTTTAAAATTTTGAGACAAGCCCTCGTGAGAAAGTGTTGACAGCAACCCCCTCCCCAAGAACAAGCGTACACCCTCACATGGATGAAGACTCTCCAAGCATGACTTAAGCTGGGCATCAATGAGCTGCCTCCAAAATGAGTGGCCGCTTTGAACCCTTGCTCGCGCCCCGGCCCCGGGGGGCCACGGAGGCACTCACCGCCGGGCCAGCTGGAGGCGAGGCTCTGCAGCAGGGTGCCGGGCACGCAGAAGAGGGCGATGAGCAGGTCGCTGAGCGCCAAGGAGCCCAGAAAGATGTTGGTGGCGCTGCGCAGGGCGCGGCGGCGGCTCAGCACGTAAAGCATCAGCCCGTTGCCCGCCAGCGCCAGGGCGCAGATGAGGCCGCACAAGAGCCCTACGGCCAGCTTGGCGCGGCCGGGCAGCTCGGGGGCGGACACCAGCGGCCGCAGCCCGTACAGGGCGATAAACTGCTCCCGCGTCACGTTGTGGGCCCGCAGCAGCCGCCGCAAGCGCTCCGGGGTGAGGGCCGCCACGTGCATGACAGCGCCACTCACCCCGGGGCACCCCCGCCGTCTGCCGGCCGCAGCCTCAGCTCCTGGGCTTTATCGGCGCCGCCAGCCAATCAGCGCGCGAAGAGGAGCCCGCCCAGCCGCGGGGTTCCTTCCAGCCCGCGAGCGTTGGGAGCTGCGCTCCTCCACCCTGCCCGGCTGGGAGCGCTGGGCCGGGACTGACTGAAGAGAGCGTTTCCTTCTTCCTTTCCCCCTCCCTCGCTCTTGAGGAACAGGGTGCGGCAAACAACGGGGTTTAAAGAGCGGCCAGGACTTCGCCACAGTTTTATTTCATGGCAGAGGGTAAAGAGGCAAACACCATGCGTCTGGATCTCTTGAAGGCACGGGACAATCAGAGTGGCTTCTTAAGCTGGCAGGGGCAATACCATCCATCCGTGTCCAAGAAGGCTGTTTTCCTGAAGTGTGGCCCATTGGTGCAGTGGCTTTAAGCTCAGCTTATGGAAATGGTTGCTCCCGCTGAGGGCAAGCAAAACTCGGGGGCATCTGAACCCCAAGCCTCTGGGCTTGGGCCTGCAAGTAGCATGCCTGCCAAAGGTTTTTGGAAACATCTGAAGCCCCAGGTGTGGGTTTGCTGGTAGTAGGGCTGCTTATGGTTCTGGGCACTTGGATTTGGAATTAGTTTTGGCTAATTTGGCCGTGGACACAAATAAATAATAATAAAAAACCCACCATGTATCTGGGTCCATGAAGGCAGTTTTGAAGGGACAACTGCTCTTCTGCTGAGGTGTTGGGGCTTAAAGTCCACTTTACAGAAATGGGAGGCTCCTCCCTTGGTTGTTCCTGTGGCCGTATGGCCAAGAGCAGGCGAAACCTGGGGCATCTGAACCCCAAGCCTCTGGGTTTGGGCCTGCAGTAGGATGCCTGCTAAAAGACTGAAAATATCTGAAGCCCCTGGTGGGGGTGGAGGGATGTTTGCCAGTTGTAAGGCCACTTATGGTTCTGCACTGACTCATGGATTTGGACTTGATTTGGCTTGGAACATGAAAATTTTCTTTAAGAAAAACAAACAACCTGGCAGGTGAAATCCCTGACCACTAAGGAGGTTTTCCAAGTCGCACCGGGGGCTAACCACTTTCCTGGCATGGGGTAGTACCCGCCATGAACACCACATGGCCCCAGAGGCTGGGGTGGGGCACAACGAGCTCCCGCAGGTGGCAGTGGCACAGTTGCCAGGCTTGGGCCTGCATGTGGGATGCCTGCCAAAGGATTTGAAAACATATGAAGTCCTAGGTGGGCGTGGAAGATGTTTGCCAGTAATAGGGCCACTTATGGTTCTTAACTGACTCATGGATTTGGAACTGATTTGGCTTGGAACATGAAACATTTTCTTTAAAAGAGAAAGGTATTATATATGATAAAAAAAGAAAAGAGAGAGGAAGAGAAAGTGGACACAGAAGAGAAAAGAGAGAGAGCAAGAAAGAGACCAGATAAAAGAAAGAGAGTGAGAGAAGTGTGGGGGGGTTCCTTCTTCCTTCCTTGGTCTCGCTTAACAGAGCGCAGCAAAGAATCAACTTTACAGAGCAGTCAGGGCTTTGCAAAGGTTTTATTTGTGGCAGGGGGTGAACTCTGGCAACAAGGTGCAATACAGGATAAGAAAAAAGAGAATGAAAGAGCAGATAGAGAAGAAAAAGAGAGGAAAAAAGATGAGAAGAGAGAAAAGAAAAAAACTAAAACTCTTTACTAAAGAAAAAAAAGCCCATGTGCTTACATAGGTACCTAGAGACTGGCTGCAGTTCCACTGTAGCCGCATGACAGGGACTGAAAAATTGTTAAACAGTTATTTTTGCTCTCTACATGAATCATTCTAACAGTCTTCGAACCAAGAAACTGCAAAGCTGGAAAGAGATTGCAAGCCTGATCTCTCTTGTTCTGATAAAGAGGCCCCCCCTGCAGAAACAATACCTCTTACCTCTTTTTTTGGGTGTGTTCAGATGTAAGTGCACCAATATAATAAGACATAGCTCCATTGCTGCCATTCCTGCATGGCACTTGTATAACTGAATATTGTAATAGTGGAAACTATGATTAAGGAAAACTTCAGTGTCTTCAATGTAGACTGGGTAACAAACACCACATGAAGGATATATATCATGGCGCAGATCTTTCTAGACAAGCTAGCTAATAGCTATTTCTATCCTATGGTCCCTGTGGCAGTGAGAAACAAAGCTACACTGGATTTTGTTTTACTAGTGGGGAGTATCTTGTAGAACTGGTGGAAAATCGGAGCAAGTGACCACATCCTGACTCTGTAGAGTAAAACTGCAAGAGGTCTGTAACAAGGTTCTTGCACTTCAGAAGGACTAACTTTGAGAAACTAAGATAATTAGGTAAGGAGTTTGATTGAATTCAAGAGTTAAAGAGGTGGAAGCAGCATGAAACTATTTTAAAGGCAAAAGTACAAACACTGCCTAAGGCTTGCTTCCCATGCAAAAAGAAAAAAAAAAAATAGGGAAGGACTACAGTCCTCCATAGATCTCAGGAACCTCAAGGAGGCCATTGAGAATAAGCAGAAGATATACATGCAATGAAAAATGGGACTGATCAGGTAGAAAGGAAAAAAAAAAATATCTGTGTTCAAGAAATGCAGAAACTGAGAAAAAAAAATAGCCAAAGACCTAGCTGAGCTCAATCTTGCAATAAAAATGAAAACGTGTAGCAAAAACTTCTTTAGTGATATAGCAGTAAATAAAAAAAGACAATGGGGAGGGATTTACTGGGGTCACTATGTTGAAACAGTGATTGAGATCAAGGATAAACCTAGGCATGGCCCAAAAGAACTGGACAAATACTTTGCCTCAGTCTTCAGTCGAGATGAAGGATACAGAGGATACTAGTGAACATGGCAAGGAGGACATAAATATATACCTATCCTTAGGGGGAAGGAAAACTCACACTGCTTGCCATCACAGAATCAGGGGACCCAAATAATCTCTATCCTAGAATATGGAAAGAATTGGTATACAGAACAGAAACTCTTCTAGGATGGGTTTTAACAACGTGTCAATTCAAGGAGAGTGCCTAAAGAGAACAACAAACGTATTATCTGTAAAAAAAAAAAAAAAAAAAAAAGGAGAGTGATCCAGGCAATTAATGCCTTGAGCCTACTGTTGAAGTCAGTCTCACATCTGATGGAAGATTAGGCAGGGTATATGCAGTAGAGACAAGGATATGCTAGCACCACTGTACAAGGCCTTAGTAAGGCCCCATTTAGATGACTGTGTCATCAGTGCTCAGAAAAAAGTGTAACTTCAATTGGAACAAGTTTAAAGAAAAGCCATGAAAATGGGTAAAGGAATGGAGACCTTGTCTTATGAAAGAGCTTGGCTGGTTAAATTTAGAGGTGTAATTAGTCATGTTAGTCCAGTGAAATGGAGATTGAGAGGGGATACAATTACCCTTTACTAGTACATAAGGTAAATCGCTGGCTTTGTGAAGAGCTTTTTAAGTGAAAAAACAATAACAGCACAAGGTCAAATGACTAAGTGCCTACTGAAATTTAGATTCAAATTTAGAAAAAAATTCATAACTATCACAGGAAACAAGGAACCTACTGAGAATATCTTTTTAAAAGGAAGAAAATGTTGGTTGCTTTTCTAATTAAGAGTTCTAACTCTTTAATAAGCTGTGATGTCCATGCTTGACAGTCAAGTTTTCTTCCATATGAAAAGCAATTCTTTCTGACTGTCACGGGGAGGGGGCCTATGAGCGGCCGTGATCCCTCCTAGTGCCCCCTACCGTGCCAAATGGGTGTCCACGCACCCTCATTCTCGTCCACCATGTCTTTGATGACAAAAGTATTAAGGGAGGCTGCCTTTTTCCCCCTTGGACACGGTACCCTGATGTATCCCAGTTTGTGTCCCGTCTTAGCGGACCCTGTGAATTAAAGCCTCAAGGGCTACACGTGGCTCCTACCACCCTTAATACCACGCCCCAAGCCTCGCAGATGTACCGGACGTCGTCTAGTCGAACCGCTTTGCTGTGTCCTCATGGCGCCCCCTTGTCATAGCCCGTGCCCCCATGGACGTCCTCTGGGCTCATCTTAGTCGCCCCACTGGGGCCTTTCTCCGCACTCCCCGCAGACGCTCTCTGGCCTGTCTCACGGCTGTGCCCACACTGGGGCTCCCTCTTACAATCCCACCCGCACTGGGTTCCTGCCTCATGCTCCCTGCCTGCACTGGGGCCTTGTCTCGCAATCGGGACTCAGGTGGCCGTAGCTGTGCCTGGCCCCCAAATTCCCCTCCCTGGGGCTTCTATTCCTCTGTGCACCCTCCCTGGAGCTTCTCACCAGTGCCCACTCTGGTACTCCTCACAATTGGGGCTCAGGTGGCCATAGCCATACCTGTCCCCCAGTGCACTGTGCCCCTTCTCGGGGCTGGGGTCAGCACACCCCCTCCTCAGGTCTACAAACCTGACCAAGGCTCAGGTGGCCGTTGCCGTGCCTGGCCCCAGACCTGCCTTCTCAGGTCGCTTGCCCGCACTGGGGCTCCTTGCCTGTGCGCTCGCCTGCACTGGGGCTTCCCCCCACACAACACTGCCCTACTGGGGCCAGGGTCTATACACCCCCAAAACGCAGCACCCTCTCTGGCACCAGGAACCCCCCCACTACTGAGGAGCTCCCAGGAGGCCTCCTCCAACCCCAACAGGCTTACCCAGTCCTCCGGTGTAACAGCTACCAACAGAAAACTCAAGCCCCTGGGCTACAACAAACTCCAAGCCATCTGGCTAAAACACAGTTTCTAAGCCCTCTGGCTAGCCATCGTTCAAAATCCTACCAGGGCTTTCTCCTCCCAATCCTCAAGCTGAAGCTGATTCAGGCCATCAAGCTGCCTACTCCAGCAGAGCTCCTCCTCCCCTAAATGTTAGTAGAGAACTGCCTAGGCTGTTTATATAGGCCAGGCCCTGCCCCCTTCCAGTCAGCTGACCGACTGTGGTTGCCCCGGCAACCGGCACCTGTACCTTTCCCTAGGAGTGGGCACTTCAGTGCCCTGCGACACACTTCCCCCCCTTAAGTTCACAACTCCCTAGGAGTAGGACATGGGAGCGTACTGCGACACTGACAAAAATGTGCCTTTTAGAAATCAATGCTTTTTCAAAACTCAAATAATAAAAGCCCATATCTGTCCATTATATGCCAGATTGCTGATTTCCAAGGAAAAATTTTGAGAGTGAATAGTGCTTCCAAACAGTAAGTTATCTATTAGACAAAATGTTCTCAGCAATAAAGATCAGCTTGTTTTCTGCTTTGGGTCCTACACGTTACTTACTACAAGAGCTTTCTGTGTTGGTACCGGATTAAAGTATTAGTTTCTCCCCATTCACCATAAAGCTTTGCTCCCAAGCCCTTAAAGAAACAGTAGCACAGGTTTCTCAATGCCTTCAAACACCAACTAATACTGCAGGACCACCTTCTCCCCTTCAGTATCTGCCACTTGTATTTCCTGGGCCCTCAGGTATTCCAAAGCTCCAGGAACATTCAAGGGGCCATGCCATGGAACAGGGATTGTCTAACGCCATAGTCCTCATAACTCACCACAGTTAGACTGCCATAAAAGGAAGGGGATCAGCTTCAAATTCAGCTGACACCCTCAGATCCAGAGATGCTATGACCACCCATTTGTATAAAGTTCATCTGAAAAGCTGGGTATAATACTAATAAAATATGCTATATAAATAAAAGTGTAATACTTCCATGTTTTCAAGCAGCTTTGTGAACTTTTGTTAATGCTCATAGACAAAAGCGGATTCAGAATTTTACAAAAAGGGGCACATAGGAGCAGCAACTTACACTGCAGGGGTGGTTGAACTTCCAACCTTCTCCGCCGCCACCACCACCACCACCACCTCCTCCTCCCCCTCCCCACACCAGAACAGTCAAACCACTCCACGGGAGCAGCAGCTGGGGAATTTACATCCCTAAAGCAGCAAGCATTCCCCGCTTTGCCTTGCTACTCAGAGGCACAGCTCTTTCTCATATTCTCCCACCTGCTACTCCTGCTGTCCTGGGAGCTCGAGTTGCTCCAGCTGGGCTGTGTAGGTGCTGGGCTCAGCCCATGATAGGAGCAGCAGCAGTCAGGTTCCCCCTCCCCTCACCTTCACCCAGGTGAGTAAGGAACACCTGGAGTGACTGAACAGGGAGGGGGAATTTGCCTGCCCACCCACCACTACTGCTGTCCTGGGCTGAGCCCAGCTCCTGCACAGCCCAGATGGAGCAGGACAGGAGCTCCCCTCTTCCCTGGGAGGGTTGGGACCGCAGCAGCAGGGGACAAGGGAGGGAGGGAGCATAGAGGGGAAGGCAGGCTGGAATTCTTACAATTTTCAGGGACTTAAAAAGGTCCCTGGATGCTGCTTCTGCCATGTAGTCAGCAAGGGGAGTGCACCCATACCACTGCACCCCTCTCGATCCACCCCTACCTCTAGAACACTTCTAGGACCTGGCCCTGCGCATATTGAAAACCATGGCAAATTCTCATATACTTTGCAGAATCAGACATGGGCAGGTGTTATGGACATTTGTAATGCTACAAAAGTCCATGTCTTGAATGTAAGGCACTGTAGGCCTGGTTCAAAACCCACTGTAATCAGTAAGCACCTTTCCAAACAACTCATTTAGATGCAGTAGCCCCATGGCATGACCTGCACTTTCCAAACATGCTATTGTTACAGCAGCTGTTCCTTTTGTCCCTGTTTTCCAATATATACATGTATTCCCTTACGATGGCAAATAATATGATTGTTCTATTTAAAACAGCACTAAACTGCCAATATCTCTCAACAGTTTTATTTCACATCTGATACAATGCAAACAAAGCTTGAATTTGTGAAGATGGATTTTCAGTACAACTGTGCCAGATTATAGTTGATTAAGAACCACTTTTTCCATTCTGCTTCTCCATTATTTATGTAAATATTTCACTTTTTTGTGCACACAGAGAAAACATTACATAAAGCATCTGAAACAATACTAAGGTATTTTCACAAATAATTGTTTATAGAGGCAAGGAATTTTTCTTCCATTTAGTAGAAATGTAAATCTTCCTTCCTGTTAAATACGTAGCTATTTTTCACATCTGTATCTGGCACACACTGAAACTATGCTCTGACTTGTATGAAAATAAGATCAGTCCCAGGGCCAGAATTTTTTATTCTATCTCAAGGGGAAAATAGCTCCTTCTGTCACAAACCTATTAACCAACAAGCACAAAAAATGGAGAAAGAACAGTTGTACAAGGCTACACTGTTACAACAACCTCTTCTTTATGCAGCCATATGCTAATTCAGAATCTACATGACTCATCAGTGACACCTCCTCCTCCACTGTGTTTCTTTAAAAAAAGAGTATTTTCTGCCAGACTTATAAATATTGCCATTCTTCTATTTCCAGTTCATGCATTCATAGGCTATAACCCTTGTCCTGCAACACAAAAGATGCTCTCATTTCAGCCTCTACTCTTCCATAGCAGTAAAGTTAGCATATGGCAGCTATGAAGAGAAGATGCATTGTTTACAAGCGTTGTCTTACCCTGTAAATGTTAACACTCCAACAGCCAGCCTTCTGAATCTAGATTCAGTTTATATACTGGATAAAATGTAATCCTACTGATCTTGTGTTTCCTAGATTTCTACTCCTGTAGACACAAACAACTGACAGTCAACAGTAAAAATATATTCTCTCGTTACATTTCCTTAGCACTTCCAAAGCGTTCTGAAAAAAAGCCCAAAATATATTTATTGAGAATTAAGATCACTTCCCCAAATGTCTTTATTTTTCTTAGTTTTTGTTTAAGTATCAGAAACCTATTTTCCAGTTTTATTTTCCCCCTTGCTAGAAGACAGATAAATGAGTATAGTGCTGCTTTTAATATTTTACTTTTTCAGGTCTTAAGTGATCTATTTTTCCAGACATGACAGGAACAATTTATATTAGTAGTACTATATTTTTGTGCATGCCACATGCCCCAAATAAAACTCCAGAGTGTGCGTAAAAGAGTAAGTCCTCTGGAAACAGAGTGCCCAGGAAGCCCAGAATCCCAGGAGACAGTCTGGGCAAGGCAGCAGGAAGCCGCTGGTGTGGCAGAACAGGTAGCAGGGGTCTGGGTGAATTGCCTAGTTAGCCATGCCTGTCTGCAGTTCAGACTGGCAGCCCTAGCCCAGCTAATGGACCAGCTGGCTACCATCTGGGCCTCCTGTTTGGCTGCTCAGGAGAGCAGCCTCCCCATTTAGTTCCAACTGCAGTGGTAGGCTGTAGGCAGCTAACAAGTCTGAAGGTCTGATGCGACCCCATAGCCCTGGTTTACTGATGCCTGATTCCGCTCAGCTTTGTTCCTGGATTCTTGCTGTTTTGGGGTTTTTTGGATGTTCCCTTTGGATCTGGTAATTTAGTCTCTGACTGGCTCTGAAATCAGCCCATCCTGACTTTGGCATCAGGATCTGATTCCCAAGTCCTGAAGCTCAACTCAGCCTGTGATTTGGACATGGTCCCTGAATTTCTCTTTGCATCTGATAACTTGTTTTCTGATGCCTGTCCCCTGAAAGCGTTTGGCTTAGTCCTTGCCCTTCCCCAGTGGCCTAGCCATTATGCAAGACTGATCCAGTCCTTACAATAGCAACAAAGCTAGGCCTCAGACTCTTGTAAAGGCAGTAGTAAGCTTATTACTTATATAAAGATATATTTTCAGTAAATGCAGTCCTGTAACTAATGAAGTGTTTCCATACCACAAGCTCCATTGATACAATAAAGGCTGCAGGCAGCAGCTTACTTGCCCAGAAGCAACTCAACTGTTGCCTCAGGCACAAGCTACAGCCCTTAACTGATACATACTGTATCTAGGACAGAGTCACTTACATTAGAAAACAGTTTAAAAGGAACAAATTTTTCCCTGTACAAAACAGGTATCACATGAAATTTTAGCATCCCAGAGTGCTGGGGGGTAAGAATACAATGTGGCATAGCATTTGCAGTTGTAGTGATGGTGTGGGCTGCTGCTGGTTTAGCACTGAGTTCCCATAACATGGGCCACTGCTGCAGTTTGGGTGTCATGGGCTGTGACACCCACCTCTGATTCAGCACCTGAGGCTGGTGCCCTACTTATCCTAATTAAGCTGGTGAAATGAGTTGAGCACCCATCTTATTTCTAAAGACAGTGATGATACAATAACAGGATAGAGTGGTGTGAAAAGTATTGGTGTTTCTTGGTATAAGTACAGTTTTACCATTGTGCCTTTTCTGAAAGTGAGGGTTAGGTACCGGGTAAAAAAATTAAGCCCTTCTGATTGGCAATGAACTTGGTTTTATCAAGTGTAAGTAATGCATACTTGCCATTATCTCATTGTCCATATCCTCAGTTTCTTGCAATGTTGCCCACAAGGATGCTGTGAAAGGTGGTAAATGAAGGATGACAGATACAGAGGGCTTGTCACAGGTCCAGTGAGGACTGACTTGTTCTTTGTAATGCTAATTAATCATTGACCACAGCATACGATTACTGTATGTCTGAATTTTCCCAGACTTGTCCTCTTTTTTAGGCTCTTGTTCACCATCCAGTGGGTTTTTAAAATGCGAGCAAATGTCCAGGTTTTTGCTTTGCCTCTGCTTTTGCTTGGGACTGGGAGCAGAAGGGAAGCTGACTGGCTGTTGGGGGAATCATGTGCTCTGTGTGCAGGGCCCCCAGCAGCTTCTGGCAGATGAGTGAGCATGTGTGTGCGTGTGTGTGTGTGTGCGCACATGCGCACGTGCAAGTGAGCTGCATGGACAGCAGAGCTGGAAGAGAGCAGGGGGCTGCGGGTTGGGAGTGCAGGGCTAGAGGGGCAGGGGCTTTAGGTCAGGAGTGTGGGGTACTGGCAGGGCTGTGGGAGGCAGGGGGCATATCACTACCCTCCCCATAAATAAAGTTGGTTAAATAAAGTCATTGAACCAGATAGACCATTCGGGAAGCTCCAAGACACAGGAAGTGTCCTCAGTGGTATAGGTAGAGAACTCAGAATTATCAACACTGCCAACACAGAGGTGGTGATGAATAAGCTGTCTAAAGCTGCTCAGCAGTTAAGAGAGCTACGTACCCCTATCACTACCTCATTGTCTGAATTGGGAAGACAAGAAGTCAACAATTCCAAAGTCCTCCTCGCTTGGCACAAAATTAACCAACTGGAGCATTACTGGCTATCAGAGCTCTAGAACGTCACAAAATGATACTGGTCTTGCATTATTGTGTGCTCAAGCACAGGCCTGGATACAAAATGTATTAAGTGGTATTGTACGCAAAGGGCACTCTGGCATAATCCCCATAGAAATAAGCCATTTAATAACAAAGGTGTCCACAAAGACTGAGTTAAGACTGCATAACTGGTGGTTAGAGTATTTAAAATATTGCCCGAAGGAAAAGGCACTGATAGAACAACATTCACACTATCATTGAGGCTAGAATAAAAATTATACATCCTCATATATATATATATATATATTGAGAGAAGAATCAATGGATTAGTATTTAAACCTAAGATAAAGACCCAATGGGCATATTACAGAACTAATGAAACTGGTGGAATTACAGAATTAGTAGATGTGAGCCATTCTAGCATGGACCAACTTGTTTTTATATGTAAGGATATATATAATACTGTTGTAGATGATTGTAGAAATGCTGTAAATACCTCTATTTATGAATGCCATTTTGACATAATTCAGGCACACAATGCATCTACCACTACATATATATTAGATCAACAATGTCTGTATAAGTACACGGTACAATTCCATCATATTGAACCATTGGTATAGAGTTATCATAACATGGGAAAACCTTTTGTGCTTGCCCTGTGTCACATATTCATGGGTGTGACATGGACATGTCTGTCCCAACAACTTATAATTTTTTCATTGTAGAGAATTTTACTGTTTATGATGAATTAATGCAAACATATATAGCTATGGACCTAGAGCTTTACTCCAAACCAGTGGCCCTCTCAGGGTCTTTTAAAGGGCTTCCGCCCAGGGCACTGTAGAACTCTGCTCTTGGCACTTTTCTGCACTTGCCACCTTAGGGAGGGTAGGGGTTGAGGTGGATCAGGTCAACATGGGCATATACATTCACACATGGGTCATCACATTGACCTACTTCCTCAACTGTAACAAGCTATGCCACTTAGACCCCAAGAACTCCAGCTTCTCAGGTGAATGCCCTAGCCACAGAATTCTCTGGGAAGAAAAGATGAGCAGTTGCACCGCTGTTCCTTCTGTCCCATCTTTGCACACAGCAGCATTGCAAGATTTAATGACATTGGGAATCATTTGTTTTATGAAAGAATCTCAGTTTAATTTAGTGACAAAAAAATAAACCCATATCCTAGGCTAACATTTATCTGCCATCTGAATTTGCTAGAACCTGTTTCCTTCCACAGGTATAGAGATGCATCTCTATATCATGCTTCACATTGTCTATCAGGACCTTGACATTTCCTCAGAGTCTCGTCGGCAGCACCAGTAAATTGATGAAAGGTGCTGCATTCCTCTTCCAGTTCAGGAGGAATCTCTACTTGGTGTGGAATCAGCATCTGGTCCTCTGCTTCCAAAGAAATACAGTATTCTGGGGGAATACTTTATTTCCTCCTGGTGAAAGTTGGGGCATTAAAAAGTTCCAATCCTTCTGTTTTGTTCTGCCTAAAATCAGATCTAGTACAAGCAATGGCAGTGCAAGATTCCTTCTCAGCCCCAAGTCTTTGAATGGAGAAGCTGGCTTTCAGGATATACCAAGAGTTCCAACTTCTTGGTCAATTCATAGCTTTCCTGCCATACCCCAACCACCAATATGTTCCCAACATTCCTGGTCA
Organism: Crocodylus siamensis; assembly: GCF_052110815.1. NCBI lineage: Eukaryota > Metazoa > Chordata > Crocodylia > Crocodylidae > Crocodylus > Crocodylus siamensis. Next base: position 114,413,271 of record NC_143396.1, on the reverse strand, counting down.
TGTAAACATTTGTCTGCTAAGAACCTGGAATGATCCCTTGTTTTCCTCTGTCCTCAGACACCTCTAACCAAGCACTCAGCAGTTCATATACAGAGGCAATCATCGAGCCTCTGGATCAGGGCGTACACCTAAGAGGTGTTGTCAGGTGCCTGATGAATCTGCTTGTAGCTGATGAGCCCAATGTAAGAGTGACACGGCTTGTTACCATTTTTACAGATCCCTGTGTTGTCAGAGTTGGAGTCCAGGTTTACAGCATGCTGTTTTCTTCTTTCTCGCTTTGCTCTATCCTCTGAACCAAAGCCGCTTCATGTTGAGCTACTCCCAGGGCCAGATGTTTCCTCCAGATGAGACAGGATTCTGTAGGCTCCTCTCAGCTTTATATGTTGATGGTGAATAACTTTTGTATAATTTTTGCACATGTCGTATCACGTAAAGGGCGACCCCACTTTCTACAGCCATCTTGAGTTTTGCTATACAAAATATTCTTGGGGATAAGGTCTCCACCCATTCTCCTAACAAGTCTGGGCTATCAGAAATTAATCCTTTTGATAGTGATTTCTAAGTGTGTCAGTCCTGCATGGTCCAGCACCTCCGTGTGTGGCATTTTGTCTTCCCATTTATTTTCAGGATCTAGCACAGGCATATCATATGGAAGCTGTTCAGTCTCCTGATAAGCCTAGTATATGTAGTCCACATTTCTGAACCATTAAGCAGGATGACAGCACACAATTCTCATAGATTCATATCTTCACCTTAGTTGATAGTTGCATGTTTCTGTAATAGCCTGACATTCTTAGCTGAACCTGTTAGTCAGTTCAGTTTGGAGGACAAGATTCCTGCTGATCGTAGAACCCAAGTAGCAAAAGCTGTTGATGACTGAAAAGATTAACCCTCCAGGCTGATGTTGGGCACTGGTCCTTGATACATGATCACAGCCTTCTTGACACTAATTGTCACCTGAACCTCTTGCATGACACAGAAAATGTGCCCAAGAGATTTTGCAGGTAAGATTCACTGTGGGCAACCACAGCTGCATCATTTGCAAACAGGAAATTTCTCAGTAACTGTTCCTATCTATTGATAGGATTCCTATCAAGCCTCCTTTTAAAAACCCCCAGGGTAAGAGCGAGCACCACTTCCCTTGGAAGTTGGTTCCAGATCCTAACTGCTTCCTGAACCTACTCTCAATCAACTTGTGACCATTATTCCTAGTTACTTCTGGTAATGCTCAGGGGAACAGGGACTCTCCTGTTACCCACTGGTCCCCCTTGGAAAGTTTATAGACGGCCACTAGATCCCCTCTCAGCCTTCTCTTGTGGAGGCTGAACAGGTTCAGGGTCCCATAGCCTCTCCTCGTAGGGCCTGCTGTCCCCTGACCATGCGAGTGTCCCTCCTTTGGACCCTTTCAATGCTGTCCACATCCCTCCTGAAGTGCGGTGCCCAGAACTGGATGCAGTACTCCAACTGTGGCTTGACCAATGTCGCACAGAGGGGGAAGATCACTTCCTTGGACCTGCTCGTGATGCATCTGTGGATGCAGGACAAGGTACGGTTAGCCTTACTTGACCACGTCCTCACATTGGCAGCCCATGTTCATCTTGGAATCAATAATGATTCCAAGATCCTTTTCTGCCTTTGTGCTGATGAGAAAGGAGTTCCCCAGCCTATAGATATGCTGCTGGCTCTTCCTTCTTAGGTGTAGTACCTTGCACTTGTCAGTATTGAATCCCATCCTATTCTCATCTGCCCACCCCTGTAACCTGTCCAGATCTAGTTGTAGCCTGCCCCTCCGTTCTAGCATACCTACCTCTCCCCACATCTTAGTGTCATCTGCAAATTCGAACAAGGTGCTTTTCACCCCCTTGTCCAAGATGCTGATGATGATGTTGAACAGTGTGGGCCCGAGGTTCAAGCCCTGGGGGACCCTACTGCCCACATCCCTCCAGGTCAAAAATGACCCGTCCACGACTACTCTCTGGGTGTGGCCCCCTAGCCAATTTGCCACCCATCTCACTGTGTGGGCATTAATGCTACAGTCACCTAGTTTTTTAATGAGAATTGGTTTCCTGGGTTCTCCTTCCTCCCTTTTTTGAAAATGGGGACCACATTGGCCCTTTTCCAGTCCTCTGGCACCTAGCCAGAGCACCATGAGTGCTCATAAAGCTGTGCCAGGGGTCCCAAAATGACCCCTGCCAATTCCCTCAGCACGCTGGGGTGGAGATCAGCTGGACCTCCTAGTCACCTTTTGCATTTCTCTTAGAGCCTTTCTCAATTTTGTCAAGGTTGTAGCATTGGGAGATTTCTTGTAGATGGTTAGTGCTCTCCTTTTC